>NW_022589713.1:45455790-45533948 GCF_004348235.1 Phoca vitulina
AGAAAGAAAGAAAGAAAGAAAGAAAGAAAGAAAGAAAAAACTTCCAGATTCAGATCTGGCATAGGAGAGTGTCAGTGTCCCACCACTTCTCAACATATCCAATGCCACACTTTAAGGTCTATTAACAGCAATACCCACCTCCAGGTATCAGTTTCTATGTTAGAGTTATTTGATTACAAGCTACAGACACCAATTCCAACATAAAACAAATTCACTGGAAGGCCATGGGGAAGCTCAGAATGGAAGTAAATGCTGAATAATCAGCCAGAAAAGCAGCCAAGTCTGGGTAGGTTTCTGGGCAATAGACACCAACAGACAATCTCTTCAGGGAGCCAGGACCAATTAGTCCCAGGCTTTTTCCCTGCAGGTGTCCAGTCAGGGATTTGATTGGCCCAGCTCCAGCAAGACAGGGGAAGGGCATTTTGATTGAGAGCCCCAACAAGACTCAAGTCAATTACCTCCTCCCACCATCATGCTCCCATCCCAGAAACACACACACACCAAAACCAAGTTAAGGCACCCTTACCAAATAGGAAGAAGTGACTAGACAGGCAAAAATGCCCAATGAAGGTTACAAATTAGGAGTTGGATTTGTGTGTTGTAGAAATCACTCCAGCCACAGTGATGAGTCATGGAAAAGCTGAAGTTTGGGACAGAGTGATTGGGAAAGAGGTTGTGCCAAATGGGAACCTCTTAAGCAAAATGACTAAAGTTGCTAAGTATGCTCAGCTAGACCCCCCCAACACACGACATGGACCAGAACGTTCGCTCCCATCTTCATCTGTGGTGACAGGTCCAAATCCTTTTCCTCCAGACAAATACTTCCTAGAACCCAAATATCAGCAATACACTCTGTCTCTGGAAAATCACTCATATATTCCCTGAAATAGAAATATGTTTGAAGTGTGTTCTCTTCAGTGGCCCCAAACTCATCCAAGAGAGTTCAGGCAGAGAAAAGCAGGGTTTGCCTGTAGACATCGAATCTATACCAAGAAAGTTCATGTCTACTGTTGACCTTTAAAACACCAGTTCTGACAATAGAACCAACACCAAAAACAAAACTCAGTCGATATGATTCATTATATGAAGATAACAAATTCTAAAGGGGTATGCATGAAGAGGGCTCATTTTTTTTTCCTGACCAGAACTAAGTTAATTTATTACTTGAAATGTGGCTGCTTCTGCTTACAGATTTAATCATATTATAAAGCAATATAAAGGCATGCGTGTGTGTGCGCCTGTTGAATAATGATGCTTCCTGTATTTAGAACAGGGAGCCCCAGAACCACTTGGAGGCTGAAGATGTCTGCAAATGATCCACACAAAAACACTCAACTCATCGGGTAAGCAATATGGTGCTCTAGTCTGAGCTCTGGAAGAGAGGGCAGAATGTTCCAATTTGATTCCAGACCCTCCCTTGCTCACATGTCACAACCTCTCTGAACAAATTTCCTTGTCTGTACAATGGGAGTAAAGATTCCTGCCCTGCAGAACCCACCAAGAATGTTTGAAGGAGATAAAAATGCTCTCTCTGCCCACTGAAGGAAGCAGAAAAATAACAGAGGAGAAAATCAGAGAACCCATCCCACTATGTGCCCTAGGAAAGTTCACAGAAAGGGCAATGCTGCAGCCCCTCCCCCATGGAGTTCATATGTGTACATGTAGATGTAGGGTGGGTAACACTGTGCTTCACATGCAAAGGAGCATCTAACCACATGCAGGTTCCTCCCTGGACACATCCAGCACTTTGAATGGTACACAGGCTGGAGGATAGCTTCTCCAGAACCCATTTTGGAAGGCCATGCTTGGATCCTACAATTTTTTACCCTAGAGCAGATACTACACACTACATTCCTTGCCTCATCTGACATTGAATACAACCATGTGGCTTTCCACTCTCAGGGCTCTCTCCAAAGTCACTGAGCTTTTCTTCACACAGGCACAATAGCCCAGGTGTGCAGAGAGAAGGACAGATGTTGACAGCCTTCAGCACAACTCTCAACCAGTGCAGGACAAGATTTGGAAGACCAGTAAATACCCAGCCTTCCAGGCCTCAGAGGGACAGTTCAGAGTCAGGTTGATCAGAGAAGCCCAAAAAGAACTGAACCCTGGTTATAGAGCCAGATTTTCACAAACCTGAGAGTTAGAGCCCCCTTAACTTTTGTGCCTTAGGTGATTCTCTTGGCTCACCCTACCCCTTGTGCTGCCCATTTGCCCACAGCACTATCCCGTTTTCTGGAGTTTCTCCTTTCCTTAGCTAACTCTCACTGCTTCTTCACTTTTGTCACCTTCCAAATACTACCTGCCCCCAATTCTTTGTCTCAGCTCCTGATTTGAGGGAACCCAAATTAAGACAAACTCCCAGATATCCCATCACTCAGAATTAGGAAGGTGTTTTCTCATGCTGTCCACATACCCATCGTCCTTTCTACAGGCTTGCTGTATATCATTCCTGTATAAAAGACTGCAGGAAGGGAATAACTTCCCCTAGGTTATATGAGGCATATACAGGGTCCTATCCAGAAGTGATAATGTCATCTCCCTGTTCTAGCTTCCTACCCATCACCCCCCGCTCCTGATTGGTGATGCTGGTGAGGCTCCTCTCCCCATCCTCTCAAAGTACTACCAAAGATTTTATTTTGGTGGGAAATGCCTTAGGACTAAGTGGATCCTTGCATCCACTTCAAACCTTTCTGTGATAAATAAAAGGTTCATTACAAGCTCAAGTTTGGGCTTTTCAGTGCATCTTGTAAACTGACAAGATTCTTGACAAGTCTATAACCAGCTATGGCCCCCTTTTCCATCACTGTATTGTACTGGGCATCTTGGAAGTTCACAGTTTGCAACAAGACCCTCAGGTTGGGACTTTACACAGAAGATGTCATGTGCCTTTTCCTGGCACATGGCATTATGGCACGTGGCACATGCTAAGTGGCCGTCAGTTAATAAGTAGCTTAATTTGTGCCACTCAAAACAACAGAAGACTATGAGAGAAACTTCCTGGTTTCCCCTTTGTTATCCACCTCATAAAAGAAGTCAATGAGCATGTGAAGCTCTCTCCTGAACACCAAGAAATAAGGAATCAAACTGGTGCCTTCAGTCCAAGTGGCATCATATGTGTGGACCGTGATGTCCAACTAACCCATTCACTATCCTGTCTTTGGACAGAGTCTGCACTGTGTTTTACAAAGTTCTATATCTCTGAATACGACTCTCCTTGAGGAAAAGAGAGAGCACTTCCAGATGTCTTTATCCTGCCAGTTGAAACATTTCCTATAGCAACCAGCTCTCAAAATCCTTCCCTGGATCTCTCCAATAGAGAATCTATAACCAAGACAAACTTCTCTTACAACATGATGGGGAGAGGACTCTTGTGTCAGTCTTAGCCCTCCAAGAGCTGATGTCAAGTCATAACTATATGTGCAAGAGATTTGTTGAGTAGACCTTTATGAAGAATAAAAGGGAGGAAACAGGAGTCTTCAGGGAGAGCCTCAGACTGAAATGCAACTCTGATGCTCTGGAAGGAGAAAGGGAAGGAAGTAAGATTGGACAGGAAGACCCTCAGACTCCAGTGCAGCTGTGAGAGTTGGTGGGGAGTCCCAGAAAAAATATTGCCCAGTGGAGGACTATTTGTTGAGCAAGAATGGCCCAACTCTAGTTCCCCCACCATCTTCAGTCATTGGTGGGAGCAGCACAGAAAAAGTAGAGCTTCTGCATTTCAGTAGATCCTGAAGGTGCCACAGCTGGACCCCACCAGAGCAGATATCCTGCAATGTATAGTCTGAGAATCCTTAGTCATATTAGGCCAGAAAAGTTGTTTTCTAGTTAGATCTAGCAACACCTCCCGCCAAGTGCCTACTGTTCTCATGGATTGCCCTCAGTACTGTGGAACAGGGTTTCTGAAGTAGAGGTCCATTCAAGAAGCCCCCACACAGTAATTTTGGCCTTTCTCAGTATGCAGAGTACTCAAAGAGAAGGCTAACTTCCTCCCCTCTTTCAAGGATGTCCTTTCCCCTCTAGTACCATCTACTGGGTTGGGACTAGAATGAGGCAAGCCAGGTGATCTGGGGACAAAATTTAGGGAAGGGCTCATTCTCAAGTGCTGATCTTGTACTTGCATTAACCCAAGAGTGAGTGCCTCTTTAAATTTTGCACCCTGGGAACTTTTTTGTCTCATCCTAGTCCTGGCCCTAATGACCAGTGCTTCTGATCCATCCACTGAACTCTGGGGTATCATCGACAGTAAGTCTGAGGTTATTCTACACCATTCATCAATGCCATGGCCTCTGGCTCACTGTTCCCAACTCTACACCTATCCTCAGGCCCAGAATGTTTCATCCAATACACAGGTTTCTCAGGCCCAGTGATGATATGCTCCATTCTACATTCACCACCCACTCAGGTGGTCATACTCTGAACCTTGTCATCACTCAAAGCAACACCAATCTCCTAATTTTGCCAATTATTTCCTCTCCAGTACACTTACCTTATAATCCCCACTGAAACAATTCTCCCAGTGCTATAGGTCTTTGACTTTCTGTAGGTTTTTGACTTTCCATCACTCCCATTCTCTCCTTACCCACTTTGTTGTTGTTGTTTTAAGATTTTATTTATTTTTAGAGAGAGAGAGAGATTAAGAGAGAAAGAGAGAGAGAGCAGGGAGAGTACCAGAGGGGGTGGGAAAGAGAGGGGAAAGAATCTCAAGCAGACTCTGAGCTGAGAGCAGAAACTGATGGGGTCTCCATCTCACAACCCTGAGATCATGACCTGAGCCAAAACCAAGAATCGGACACTTAACTGACTGAGCCACCCAGGCGCCCCTCCTTATCCACTTTGATGTCATGGTCTACCTTTATACTCACATGTTTGCAAACACTTTCACATTTTTGCCACCTTCTCTCTGCGTCCTACACATCTAGTAAAACCTTGAACTGCTCCTGTTAAACCCAAATTGCTACACTCTCTGCTCCTGCTCCAGACAGTTGCTGGTCTCACTTCAATTTCATGACCACAAACTTTAGATGGGTTCTAAATACTGTACAATGATTCCATTGCATTTCCCTAGAAAGTTCATTTTCCTTCCCACCAAAATGATATTTTTGTGCCTCTTCTTCTCTTCTCAAATCTCCAATCCTCCTAACCCCTGCCTTCTTCCCCTCCTTAATTCTCAGTCTATGCCCCTAACTCTTACTTCTTTGTTCAGTGATGCAACTTCATTTGTGTCATTAACTGTCCCTTAAATTTTATTCAGAATGGAAATTGCAATACTTCTGAATAAAATCTTGGATTGTCCCATAATTTTTCTGATTGCTTTTATGTAATAAGAAGTCCATTGATTACTTTAAGTCCAAAAACACAGTTGATATGCTATTTAGAATCTTGATCCCATGTAATAACCAAGGCTTCCAACTTCATTCAGAGTTCTGACTACTCCCCCTCCCTCAAGTTGAGGCCCGCTGCAGTATGCTGCCTGCTGCCTGGGAAGGGGTTGCTGATTGCTGTCTCACTCACTTGCCTTCCCCTCTCTCATAGATGCTCTGTTTGACTCTTACAGGGCTTGGGATTGGAGAGACAAGGGAAGTAGAAAATTCTCTGCTTTCTGAGCCTAGGCAATGTTTAAAGACCACTTTTGGGGAGTTTTATAAGTTGATCTAAAAGCTCTCATTCCTGGAGATCTCTCAGCTGTAGTTCCTTTGTTTGGAGTAATGTGCTCTTCTCCTACTCATCTGCCCACTCACTTCTTTCCTCAGCCCTGAGAAACCCTGAGGTGGTCCACCTCCAGATTCTGTCTGCTTAGAGGCCCTACTACTAGATGATCTCTCTTTCTCTCTCTCTGATAACTCATATTTCATGCATGGGAACACACAAAGTCCTCTATATGGACAAATTCTGGGTGGGTATGTTTATCAGAACTCCTTCAGTTTCTCTGCCAGCAGAGACACAGCCCATCTTTAGCTGTTTAATGTCCCAAACAGGAATCAAACACTACATCTCCCATCCACATGGCTCTCAAAATGGACCTCCTCACACAGTTCAGATAAAAGACAGGTACCCCACAAAACACCTCTCCAGGGCATTGGTCTCTATACACTGTCTCAGTACATCCAGTCTCCCCATCAAAGAATCATCCTCAAAAGTCCTTCTACCTTCATCCTGACAGCCTTACCTCTTCATCCCTCAATGTGGGTGGAGTTTAAGAGTCATGTAACTATTTCTTCAAAAATTTGAATCTTGGTCTAATACCTCACTTCAGCATATCAGTTCTATTATATTTTGGTGTCTCAATCAGCACTTCCAATTGAACATCCTGTTACACTTCATTGAAAGAATAAAGTTATCAGATGTCTTCCCACTAGCAAGTAGATTGGCTACTTGGCTCTATGAGCATATTCTCTGAATTCCCTGCTCTTAAAATGGAAAAAGAGAGTTTCACCTCCAATGAAGTCATTCTGTGCCCTGATCACATTATACCCTCATCCCCACTATGGTTACCCTTTTCCTTCATCATCAGTGTCGTCATTCCCATCAGCCTTCCAGTATGTTCTATATCCCATCTTAAAACACACACGCTCCCTCTCCCTTGTCCCCACATCTCCCTCCCGACTCATCTCCCTGCACTCCTTAACAGCAAAATTGGCTAAAGAATTGTTTAGACTCACTCTCTGCTCACTTAACTCTGGTTTGTTTGGTTGCTTTGGAGGATTTCTAATTCTTATTTCTAATTCTTATTCTAACTTTAAGATATAGAGAAAAACACAAAGAACAATTCCACAGACAACCACCCATTTACCTCCACTGCTCTGAATAACAAATGCCAGCTCTTCGGTGATTAAGGGCAGGGCTCTGGAGCCAACCTGCTCGGAATCAAATCCAGATCTGCCCACTTGGGTCTTTGGGTGAGTTATCTAACCTTTCCTGTCTCATCTTCCTCTCTGCAAAAAGGGCTAGTAGTTGCATCCACCTCATAGTATTGTGAATACTCAGGGACTGAATCAAAGACTCAGATCTGTGCTTGGAGCACTGTAACTGTTTAGCAAATGTTAGCCATCCCACTTACTTTGGATCTCTTCCTTTATTCTTGAAAGAATTAAGACATTAAAGATGAGTTGAGGTGCCCCTTGTACCTCTTCTCAATCCCATTTTCCTCCCTTCTCAGAAGCAACCATTTTCAGAGATTTAGAGCACATATATTTTTTTGCTGGGTTTTTATATTTATATTGCATAAATTTGTTTAATGAATAAGATACAACATCAGGTATTTTTTAAAAATATGTGTAAGTGACATTTCATGTGACTTTCTGCATCTCACTTTTTCATTCATCGTTATTTTTTGAGCTCATCATTCATTTTAACTGTTATTTTTCATCTTATGAATATACCACAGTCTAATAAACTATTTCCAATTGGTGAACATTTACATTGTTTCAGATTTTTAGTATTAAAAGCAATGCTGCTCAGAACAATCTTAAATACACTTGTTTGGGCATATATGTGAAAGTTTCTTTAGGATACATACCCCTCAAGGGCTGTATACACTCAAACCAAAGTGTTCAAAGCAAATTCTACCTGTAGTGTAGAAAGTTCTTATTTATCCACCTCATCATCCACACTTAGATGTCAGAAATTTTAATTTGTATTAATATGATAAAGTAATAAATCATTGATATTTTAATCATACTCTCCTGGTTCCTTTTTTTTTCTTTTCACTTAGTATTTTTATTTTGTACCTATTAAAATAGCTCTTTTAGATTTTTTTTTCAAGTAGTCTCCACACACTGCACGGAACCCAATGCAGGGCTTGAACTCACAACCCTGAGATCAAGACCTGAGCTGAGATCAAGAGACAGATGCTTAACCAACTGAGCCACACAGGTACCCTTAGATTTCTTTAGACATGAATTATGTATCACTTCTATGAATACATGAAAAAGAGTATATAAGCAAAACTTTTGTACACCCAAAACTAATGTAACACTATATGTTAATTATGCTGGAATTTTAAAGAAATGAGTATATAAGCAAAACTAATAATTTAAGTTATTCCTAAAAATTCTTCAGAGTCCATATTTTCCAAATCATTTTTTTAAAAAAAATTTTTATTTTGAGATAATTGTATATGCACATGCAGTTATAAGAAATAATTCAGAGAAATCCCATATGCCCTCCATCCAGTTTCCCCCAATGGAAATGCCTTTCATAACTATAGTACAATATCACAACCAGGAAATTTACGTTGATAGAATCCACTAACTTTATTCAGATTTCACCAGTTTTTCAAGCATTCATTTGGGTGTGTGTATTTTGTTCTATGCAATTTTATCACTTACAGTGATTCATATGACAGCCAAGGTCAAGGCACAGAACAAATTCATTACAAAGATTTCTTGTGTTCCCCTTAACAGCCAGTCACCACCCTCTCTATCCCACCCCTAAACTCTGGCAACCACTAATCCGTTCTCCCTCTCTACAATTTTGCCATCTCAATAATGTTACTAAACAGAATCATGCAATATGTAGTCTTTGATTCATATGTAATTTGTTTTCTTTCCTTCCAAATCATTGGGTGTATCAATAGTTTATTCTTTTCAATTGCTGAGTCACATGATACACGTATGGATGTCACAATTTGTTTAACCATTTACTCATTGAAAGACATCTGGGTTGTTTCCAGTATTCAGCTATTAAGAATATTATGCAGCCATCAAAAGGAATGAAATCTTGCCATTTGCAACGACGTGGATGGAACTAGAGGGTATTATGCTAAGTGAAATAAGTCAATCAGAGAAAGACATTAATCTCAGGAAACAAACTGAGGGTTGCTGGAGTGGTGGGGGGGGGGGGGGGTGGGGTGGCTGGGTGGTAGACATTGGGGAGGGTATGTGCTATGGTGAGCACTGTGAATTGTGTAAGACTGTTGAATCACAGACCTGTACCTCTGAAACAAATAATACATTATATGTTAAAAAAAAAAAAAAAAAAAGAAGATAGTAGGAAGGGAGAAATGAAGGGGGGGAAATAGGAAGGGGAGACAAACCATGAGAAACTATGGACTCTGAGAAACAAACTGAGGGTCCTAGAGAGGAGGGGGTGGGGGGATGGGTTAGCCTGGTGATGGGTATTAAAGAAGGCACATACTAAATGGAGCACTGGGTGTTATACACAAACAACGAATCATGGAACACCACATCAAAAACTAATGATGTAATGTATGGTGATTAACATAACATAATAAAAAAAAGAAGAAGAAAAAATACAAAAAAAAAAAAAGAATAAAGGCTGCTATGGGGGTGCCTGGGTGGCTCAGTTGGTTAAGCAGCTGACTTTTCATTTTGGCTCAGGTTATGATCTCAGGGTGATGAGATCAAGCCCTGCTTGGTATTCTCGCTCTCCTTCTCCCTCTTGCCCCTCCCCCACCCTCACCCCTTGCTAGCACGTGTGCACTCTCTCTCTCTTTAAAAAAAAAAAGAATAAAGCTGCTATGAACATTTATGTACAAGTTTTCATACAAACATAAGTTTTCATTTCTCTGGGATAAATGTCCTAGAGTGCTTCTATAGACTGAATGTTTGTGTCCCCCCCAAATTCGTGTGTTGAAACTTAATCCCCATTATGATGGTGTTTGTAAGTGCAGCTTTTGGGAGGTGTTAGGTCATGAGGGCAGAACCCCTGTGAATGGGATTAGTGCCCTTATATAAAAGACCCCAGAGATTTCCCTTGCCCCTTCCACCACATGTGGACACATTGTGAAGACAGCCATCTGTGAACCAGGAAGAGGACCTCACCAGATGGCACATCTGCCGTGGCCTTGATCTTGGACTCCCCAGCCTCAGAACTGTGAGAAATAAATGTTTATTGTTCATAAGCCACCCAGTCTGTGATATTTTGTTATAGAAACCCAAATGGACTAAGGTAAGTGCCATTGCTGGATGATATAAATGCATGTTTGCTTTTGTAAGAAATTACTATTTTCCAGAATGACTACCATTTTACATTCTTACCAGCAATGTCTGAGTGACCCAATTTCTCCATATTGTCATCAGTATTTGGTGTTATCACTATTTTGTATTTTAGCCATTGGAATAAGTATACAGTGATATCTCCCCTTGATTTTAATTTGCATTTCCTTAATGATTAATGATGTTGAACATCTTTTCATGTCTTTGCCATCTGTAAATCTTCTTTAGTGAAATGTCTGTTCATGTCTATGTTCATTTTTCATTTTTTTTCCTGGTGTTTTGTCAGTATTATTCAATGTTTTCATGTTGAGATTTGAGAATTCTATACATATTCTAGGTAATAGTCCTTTGCCAGATATGTGGTTTGCAAATATTTTCTCCCTGACTGTAACTTGTCTTTTCATCCTCTTAACAGGGTCTTTGGGGCTGCAAAAGTTTTAAATTTTGATGAAATGCAATTTATCAAGTTTTCCTTTTATGGATCATATGTTTGGTGTCAAAGTCTAAGACCTGAAATCTGACATATTTTCCTAAGGTTTTTAGATCTACATTTACATTTATGTGTGTGATCTATTTTGAGTTATCTTTGTGGTTTAGGTTCACATTTTTGCCCACAGATGTCTAATTGCCCCAAAACCATTTGTTAAAAAGTCTATCCTTTCTCCATTAAATTGTTTTTGTACCTTTGTCAAAAATCATTTGGACATATTTGCATGGGTCTATTTCTGAGTTCTCTGTTCTATTTTGTTGATCAATGTGTTGATCCCTCCACCACTGCTATACTGTCTGGATCACTGTAGCTATGCAGTGTAGCTATGCTATGCCTTAGCATCAAGTAGAATGATGCCTCCACTCTTTTTTTCAGAGTTATTTTAGCTATTCCAGATCCTGGGTCTTTCCATATAAAATTTAGAATAAGCTTGTCAATGTCTACAAAAACTATTGGTGAGATTTTTTTATAGGAATTGCACTAAATTTATAGATTAATTTGGGCAGAATTGACATCTTTACCCTATTGAGTCTTAAAATCCATGAATAAGGTATGTCTCTCCCATTTATTTAGATCTTCTTGAATTTTTTTATCCACCATATTGTAATTTTCAAGATCTAGATTCTGTACTTGTTTTGTTATATTTATACCTGAGTATTTCATTTTCTTTGGAGTAATTATAATGATACTGGGGTTTTAATTTCAGTTTCTGTGTGCTCATTGTTAGTATATAGAAATGTAACTGAAATTTGTGTATTGATCTTGTATCCTGCCATCTTGCTTAACTCGTTGATTAGTTCTGGGAGTTTGTTTTTGTAGAGTCCTTGAGATTTTCTACTAGACAATCATGTCACTTACAAATAGGGACAGTTTTCTTTCTTTCTTTCTACTCTGCATGCTTTTCTGTTTTTTGGGTTTTGTTTTATTGCCTTATTGTACTGGCTAGAACTTCCAGTATTATGTTGAAAAGTGTGGTAAGAGTGGACATTCTTGCCTCATTCCTAATCTTAGAGGAAAAAGCATTTGGTCTTTCACTTTTAAATAGGTTAGCTGAAGGTTTTTTGGTAGACGTTCTTTATCAAGTTGAGGAAGTTCCCCTCTATTCCTAACTTGCTGAGAGTTTTTATCATGAATAGGTGTTAGATTTTGTCAAATTCTTTCTTCTGCATCAGTTGATATGATCATAACATTTTTCTTTTTTAATGCCTGTTGGTATGGTGATCACGTTAATTTATTTTCAAAGATTCAAATTATTTTCCAACCAGCTTTGAATACCTGGAGTAAATCACACTTGGCAGTGGTGCATAATAATTTTCATGCATTGCTGAGTTGAATTTATTAATTTTTTTGATGATTTTTGCATCTAATATCATAAGAGATATTGGTCTCTCTTTTCTTTTTTGGTACTGTCTTTGGTTTTGATATCAGAGTAATATTGGTTTCATAAAATGAGTTGGGAAGTATTCTCTCCTCTTTCATTTTCTGGAAGATATGTAAATATGATTCTTTTTAAAAAAATTTTTGCCATTCGGACCTCCTCTACTATGGACTGCCTTTTTGTATTTTTTGTCCCCTTGTCTCTTGCATTGTTTGTCTTCTTCTAAATTTGTGAGAGTTCTTTGTGTATTCCAGATATAAATTCATTATCTACACTGAAAACGTCTTCTCCAGGCCTATATTCTCTCTTTCTAGTCTATTTAGAAATTAATTTAGAGCAGCATAATATGGTGATCATGTATGTGGCCTCTGGCACAACACTGCCAAGTTTCAAGCCCCACTTCTACTACTTACTAAGCCTATGACTATGGGCAAATGGCATAGCCTGTCTGTGCCTTCATTTCCTCATTGACAACATGAGATAGCAATGACACAAACTTCAGAGCATTGTTTTGACCATAAATATGTAATAACTAAAGAGAAATTCAGAACAATCACTTGCAAAGAATAAATCCTCACCATACATGTTAGTTACTATTTCTTTATTTTTAATGATTTTTGTAAAAAAAAAAAAGATTTTAATCTAAATGTAGTCATATATGCCAATCTCTTCCCTTTTTATGATTTATCTAAGAAATTACTCCTTATATGATAGAAAATATAAAGATATTTTTCTGTGATTCTTCTAAAGGTTTAAATTTTTGTGTGTTTTGTTTTTACGTGTTAGTCTTTAATTCACCTGGAATTTTATTCTTTGATATATGAAGTATGGGTCTATGTTGGTTAGGATATAGCCTTGGCTGCTGTAACAGAGAGAACCATATTAACAGAGGCTTAAACAGTTCAAGGTTCATTTCCCTGCCACATAAAAGTCTAGGCAAGTCGTGTGGGACTGGAAGGGCAGCAAGAGAATGATCAGGAGCCAAGGCTCCTTTTATCATGCTGTTCTGATATCTTCACCATGAAGCTTCCATCTCATGGTCCAAAAGGGTTGCTCTGGCTCCTGCTGTTACATCCACATTCCAGCCAGTGTGAAGCAGGAAAAGGAAGTACACATTCTCTCCTCTAAATGCATAACTTGGAGTTGCCCACATTTCTTCTCTCACAGCCCCCCACACAGCTAGATGTTGCCACATGACTAGGTTCTAACAAGAACACATTCCCTTCCAGGTTCTGGGCCTCCATTATAATTATTCATCACAGAAGACCAGCTCTGGGGCACCTGGGTAGCTTAGTTGGTTAAGCGTCTGTCTTCAGCTCAGGTCATGATCCCAGGATCCTGGACTCAAGCCCCGCGTTGGGCTCCTTGCTCAGCGGGGAGTCTGCTTCTGCCTCTCCCTCTGCCTGATGCTCCCTCTGCTTGTGCTAGTGCTCCCTCTCACTCTCTCTCTGTCAAATAAATAAATAAAATCTTTCTTAAAAATATTAAAAGAAGGAGGAGGAGGAGGAGGAGAAGACGGTGAAGAAGATGAAGAAGAAGGAGGAGGAGGAGAAGGAGGAGGAGGGGGAGAAGGAGGAGGAGGAGAGGAGGAGAAGGAAGAGGAGGAGGAGAAGGAGGAGGAGAAGGGGGAGGAGGAAGAGGGGGAGAAGGAGGAAGAGGAGGAGGAGGAGAAGGAGGAGGAGAAAAGAAGAAGAAGAAGGAGGAGGAGGAGGAGGAGGAGGAGGAGAAGGAGGAGGAGGAGACCAGCTCTGGCTGCACACTTGGGGAATGGCACACCGTCCATTAAATCACTTCTTCAGGTCAGGTCTGGCCTACCCACAGTCTCAGCCAATGGTGACCAATTCTGAAGACCAACTCCAAACCCACACTCTATGGTAAATTTCTCTACCACCCACAGGCTGTGTGTTCCTGTGGTAGCCATTATCATCTTCAAATAGCCTTGGGGGTGGCATGCTCCTAATAATTTTTTTTCCACTCTCCCTCTGTCCTATGGTGGCTATTTGTCACATCTGCTACTTTTGGATCCATTAAAGTCTTCTTTACTCCTTTTAGTAGCTAAGCACTTTCTACTAGTTCATAATACTTTGCATTTTCCTATGTGAATAACTAGTGTGGTTTCTGTCTCCTAACAGGACCTTGACTGATACAGTGGCAATGTGCCCAACTGAAAATTCTATTACTCTGAAAACAGATTATCTCTATCATAGAATTCAATATTTTTCTATATTACTTATCATTTGTTCCAATATCATTTTTTTATTTTATTTATTTTTTTAATTTTATTTTATTGTTATGTTAATCCATACATTACATCATTAGTTTTTGATGTAGTGTTCCATGATTCATTGTTTTGTGTATAACACCCAGTGCTCCATTCAATATGTGCCCTCTTTAACACCCATCACCAGGCTAACCCATCCCCCCATCCCCCTCCCCTCTAGAACCCTCAGTTTGTTTCTCAGAGTCCATAATCTCTCATGGTTTGTCTCCCCCTCAGATTTCCCCCTCTTCATTTTTCCCTTTCTACTATCTTCTTTTTTTTTTTTTTTTAACATATAATGTATTATTTGTTTCAGGGGTACAGGTCTGTGATTCATCAGTTTTACACAATTCACAGTGCTCACCATAGCACATACCCTCCCCAATATCCATCACCCAGCAACCCCAATGCCCCCAACCCCCACCACTCCAGCAACCCTCAGTTTGTTTCCTGAGATTAAGAATTCCTCATATCAGTGAGATCATATGATACATGTCTTTCTCTGATTGACTTATTTCATTTAGCATAATACCCTCTAGTTCCATCCATGTTGTTGCAAATGGCAAGATTTTGTGTGGGTTTTTTTGATGGCTGCATAATATTCCATTGTATATATATACCACATCTTCTTTATCCATTCATCTGTTGATGGACATCTTGACTCTTTCCATAGCTTGGCTATTGTGGACATTGCTGCTATAAACATTGGGGTACATGTACCCCTTCGGATCACTACATTTGTATCTTTGGGGTAAATACCCAGTAGTGCAATTGCTGGGTCCTACAGTAGCTGTATTTTCAACTTTTTTTTTTATTTATTTATTTTTAAAGATTTTATTTATTCATTTGAGACACAGAGATACAGAGAGAGAAAGAGAGCACGAGCAGTGGGAGAGGCAGAGGGAGAGGAAGAAGCAGACTCCCCGCTGAGCCAGGAGCCCGATGTGGGGCTCGATCCCAGGACTCCGGGATCATGACCTGAGCCGAAGGCAGATGCCCAACCATCTGAGCCACCCAGGCACCCCTGTATTTTCAACTTTTTGAGGAGCCTCCATACCGTTTCCCAGAGTGGCTGCACCAGCTTGCATTCCCACCAACAGTGTAGGAGGGGTCCCCTTTCTCCGCATCCCCGCCAACATCTGTCATTTCCTGACTTGTTAATTTTAGCCATTCTGACTGGCGTGAGTTGGTATCTCATTGAGGTTTTGATTTGGATTTCTCTGATGCCGAGCAATGTTGAGCACTTTTTCATGTGTCTGTTGGCCATTTGGATGTCTTCTTTGGAAAAATGTCTGTTCATGTCTTCTGCCCATTTCTTGATTGGATCATTTGTTCTTTGGGTGTTGAGTTTAAGAAGTTCTTTATAGATTTTGGATACTAGCCCTTTATCTGATATGTCATTTGCAAATATCTTTTCCCATTCTGTCGGTTGTCTTTTGGTTTTGTTGACTGTTTCCTTTGCTGTGCAAAAGCTTTTTATCTTGATGAAGTCCCAATAGTTCATTTTTGCCCTTGCTTCCCTTGACTTTGGAGATGTTTCTAGGAAGAAGATGTTGCAGCTGAGGTCGAAGAGGTTGCTGCCTGTGTTCTCCTCTAGGATTTTGATGGACTCCTGTCTCACATTTAGGTCTTTCATCCATTTTGAGTCTATTTTTGTGTGTGGTGTAAAGAAATGGTCCAGATTCATTCTTCTGCATGTGGCTGTCCAGTTTTCCCAACACCATTTGTGGAAGAGACTGTCTTTTTTCCAATGGACATTCTTTCCTGCTTTGTCGAAGATGAGTTGACCATAGAGTTAAGGGTCCATTTCTGGGCTCTCTATTCTGTTCCATTGATCTATGTGTCTGTTTTTGTGCCAGTACCATACTGTCTTGATGATTACAGCTTTGTAATAGAGCTTGAAGTCTGGAATTGTGATGCCACCAGCTTTGCTTTGCTTTTTCAACATTCCTGTGGCTATTCAGGGTTTTTCTGGTTCGATACAAATTTTAGGATTGTTTGTTCCTTTTCTTTGAAAAAAAGTTGATAGTATTTTGACAGGGATTGCATTAAGTGTGTAGATTGCTCTAGGTAGCATTGACATCTTCACGATATTTGTTCTTCCAATCCATGAGCATGGAACGTTTTTCCATTCCTTTGTGTCTTCCTCAATATCTTTCATGAGTATTTTATAGCTTTCTGAGTACAGATTCTTTGCCTCTTTGGTTAGATTTATTCCTAGGTATCTTACGGTTTTGAGTGCAATTGTAAATGGGATTGACTCCTTAATTTCTCTTTCTTCTGTCTTGTTGTTGGTGTATAGAAATGCAACTGATTTCTGTGCATTGATTTTATATCCTGCCACTTTACTGAATTCCTGTATGAGTCCTAGCAGTTTTGGGGTGGAGTCTTTTGGGTTTTTCACATAAAGTATCATATCACCTGCAAAGAGTGAGAGTTTGACTTCTTCTTTGCCGATTCGGATGCCTTTTATTTCTTTTTGTTGTCTGATTGCTGTGGCTAGGACTTCTAATACTATGTTGAATAGCAGTGGTGATAGTGGACATCCCTGCCACTTTCCTGACCTTAGGGGGAAAGCTCTCAGTTTTTCCCCATTGAGAATGATATTTGCTGTGGGTTTTTCATAGATGGCTTTTATGATATTGAGGTATGTACCCTCTATCCCTACACTCTGAAAAGTTTTAATCAAGAAAGGATGCTGTACTTTGTCAAATGCTTTTTCTGCATCTATTGAGAGGATTATATGGTTCTTGTTCTTTCTTTTATTAATGTATTGTATCACATTGTTTGATTTGTGGATGTTGAACCAAACTGGCAGCCCAGGGATAAATCCCACTTGGCCATGGTGAATAATCCTTTTAATGTACTGTTGGATCCTATTGGCTAGTATTTTAGTGAGAATTTTTGCATCCATGTTCATCAGGGATACTGGTCTGTAATTGTCCTTTTTGATGGGGTCTTTGTCTGATTTGGCGATCGAGGTAATGGTGGCCTCATAAAATGAGTTTGGAAGTTTTCCTTCCATTTCTATTTTTTGGAACAGTTTCAGAAGAATAGGTATTAATTCTTCTTGAAATGTTTGGTAGAATTCCCCTGGGAAGCCATTTGGCCCTGAGTTCTTGTTTGTTGGGAGATTTTTGATTACTGCTTCAACTTCCTTAGTGATTATGGGTCTGTTCAGGTTTTCTATTTCTTCCTGGTTCAGTTTTGGTAGTTTATACATCTCTAGGAATGCATCCATTTCTTCCAGATTATCTAATTTGCTGGCATAGAGTTGCTCATAATATGTTCTTATAATTGTTTGTATTTCTTTGGTGTTGGTTGTGTTCTCTCCTCTTTCATTCATGATTTTATTTCTTTGGATCCTTTCTCTTTTCTTTTTGATAAATCTGGCCAGGGGTTATCAATCTTGTTAATTCTTTCAAAGAACCAGCTCCTAGTTTCGTTGATCTGTTCTACTGTTCTTTTGGTTTCTATTTCATTGATTTCTGCTCTGATCGTTACTATTTCTCTTCTCCTGCTGGGTTTAGGCTTTATTTGCTGTTCTTTCTCCAACTCCTTTAGGTGTAGGGTTAGGTTGTGTATTTGAGACCTTTCTTGTTTCTTGAGAAAGGCTTGTATTGCTATATACTTTCCTCTTAGGACCGCCTTTGCTGCATCCCAAAGATTTTGAGCAGTTGTGTTTTCATTTTCATTGGTTTCCATGAATTTTTTTAATTCTTCTTTAATTTCCTGGGTGACCCATTCATTCTTTAATAGGATGCTCTTTAGCCTCCATGTATTTGAGTTCTTTCCAACTTTCCTCTTGTGATTGAGTTCTAGTTTCAGAGCATTGTGGTCTGAAAATATGCAGGGAATGATCCCAATCTTTTGGTATTGGTTGAGACCTGATTTGTGACCTAGGATGTGATGTATTCTGGAGAATGTTCCATGGGCACTAGAGAAGAATGTGTATTCTGTTGCTTTGGGATGGAATGTTCTGAATATGTCTGTGAAGTCCATTTGGTCCAGTGTGTCATTTAAAGTCTTTATTTCCTTGTTGATCTTTTGCTTAGATGATCTGTCCATTTCAGTGAGGGGGGTGTTAAAGTCCCCCACTATTATTGTACTGTTGTCGATGTGTTTCTTTGATTTTGTTATTAATTGGCTTATATAATTGGCTGCTCCCATTTTAGGGGCATAGATACTTACAATTGTTAGATCTTCTTGTTGGATAGACCCTTTAAGTATGATATAGTGTCCTTCCTCATCTCTTATTATAGTCTTTGGTTTAAAATCCAATTTGTCAGATATAAGGATTGCCACCCCAGCTTTCTTTTGATGTCCATTAGCATGGTAAATGGTTTTCCACCCCCTCACTTTCAATCTGGGGGTGTCTTTGGGTCTAAAATGAGTCTCTTGCAGACAGCATATCAATGGGTCTTGTTTTTTTATCCAATCTGATACCCTGTGTCTTTTGATTGGGGTATTTAGCCCATTTACATTCAGGGTAACTATTGAAAGATATGAATTTAGTGCCATTGTATTGCCTGTAAGGTGACTGTTATTGTATATTGTCTCTGTTCCTTTCTGGTCTATGTTACTTTTAGGCTCTCTCTTTGCTTAGAGGACCCCTTTCAATACTTCTGGTAGGGCTGGTTTCGTGTTTGCAAATTCTTTTAGCTTTTGTTTGTCCTGGAAGATTTTTATCTCTCCTTTTATTTTCAGTGACAGCCTAGCTGGATATAGTATTCTTGGCTGCATATTTTTCTCATTTAGTGCTCTGAATATATCCTGCCAGTCCTTTCTGGCCTGCCAGGTCTCTGTGGATAGGTCTGTTGCCAATCTAATGTTTCTACCATTGTAGGTTACAGACCTCTTGTCCTGAGCTGCTTTCAGGATTTTCTCTTTGTCTCTGAGACTTGTACGTTTTACTATTAGATGTCAGAGTGTTGACCTATTTTTATTGATTTTGAGGGGGGTTCTCTGTGCTTCCTGGATTTTGATGCCTGTTTCCTTCCCCAAATTAGGGAAGTTCTCTGTTATAATTTGCTCCAATATACCTTCTGCCCCTCTTTCTCTTTCCTCTTCTTCTGGGATCCCAATTACTCTATTATTGTTTCGTCTTATGGTATCACTTAGCTCTCAAATTCTGCCCTTGTGATCCAGTAGTTGTTTATCTCTCTTTTTCTCAGCTTCTTTATTCTCCATCATTTGGTCTTCTATATCACTAATTCTCTCTTCTGCCTCATTTATCCTAGCAGTTAGAGCCTCCATTTTTGATTGCCCCTCACTAATACCCTTCTTGATTTTGACTTAGTTAGATTTTAGCTCTTTTATTTCTCCAGAAAGGGTCTCTCTAGTATCTTCCATGCTTTTTTCAAGCCCAGCTAGTATCTTTATAATCGTCATTCTGAACTCTAGTTCTGACATCTCACTAATGTCCATATTGATTAGGTCCCTGGCAGTTGGTACTACCTCCTGTTTTTTGTTTTTTGTTTTTTGTTTTTTGTTTTTTTGAGGTGATTTTTCCGTCTTGTCATTTTGTCCAGAGGAGAATAGATGAGTGAGAGAACAAAATGCTAACAGGGTAACAACGTCCCCAGAAAAATATACACTAAACAAATCAGAAGAGACCTGAAACTTGGGGGAAAGAAAGGGAAAGAAAGAAAAAGAAAAAGAAGAGGGGAAAAAAAGAATATGATCAAATATGATCAGGCTGGTGAACAGATCAGTGCCACACACTAGATTTTGGGCATATTTTGGTCTGTTAGAAGAAACTGCCTCCCAAAATTTTAAAGAAAGAAAAAACTTATATATGTACAAAAATAAGGGTAAATATGATGAAGGGATGGAATATGACTGTAAAGATGAAAATTATAAAATATTTTATAAAAGGAATTGATAAGACAAGAAGTTGGTTGAAAAAAGAAAGAAGAGAAATTAAAAAAAAAAAAAAGAGAGAGAGAGAATGTGATCAGGCAGGAGACTAGAACAAAGCCATACACTAGAGATTTAGGGTATATTTTGGTCTGTTAGAAGAAACTGTATCCCAAAATTTTAAAGAGAGAACAACTTATATATATACCAAAAATAAGGTTAACTACAATGAAGGGATAGAATATGACTCTAAAAATGAAAAATAAAAAAGATTTTTTAAAAAGGGATTGATAAGATGTTGGTTGAAAAAGGGAAAAAGAAAAATTAAAAAAATAGAAAAAGAAAATTAAAAAAAATTAACTTTGAAAGACTAAAGAATCATGGGGGGGGAAAGCTATGAATTCTATGTGCTGTATTCCCCTAGTGCTGGAGTTCTGCCATTCTCATTGATCGGTAAACTTGGTCTTCGCTGGCTGTTCTTGCTGATCTTCTGGGGGAGGGGCTTGTTGCCATGGTTCCCAAATGTCTTTGCTGGAGGCAGAATTGCCCTGCCCTTGCCAGGTCTGGGCTAAGTAACCTGCTCGGGTTTGCTCTTGGGAGCTTTTGTTCCCTGCAAGCTTTCAGTACAGCTTTGGGGGACGAGAGTGAAAATGGTGGCCTCCCAATCTCCACCCTGGAGGAGCCGAGAACTCGGGGCCCCACTCCTCAGTGCACCCCAGAGAAAAGCTGTCAATCACTCCCATCACCCCGGTCTCCGGCTGCACTCTGTGCTCACCCAGCCTGTGACCGAGCATTTCTATCTCTGGCACCCGACCCCATGTGAGTCTCCAAACCCAGCAGATCCCTGCAGTTTGCTCCCATCTGACTGTGCCGCAGATCATGGTTTATGGCAACCCCAAGCTGAGAGCCCGCTCCTCGGCTCCATCTTCCCCGCAGCCAGCTTCCCTGCTCCAATATGTGGGAGCTCTGCCACACTCAGGCACCCCCAGTCTTTCTGTGACCCCGAGGGTCCTGAGACCACACTGTCCCAGTGAGGTTTCCACCCCCTGCTTAGCCACTAGAGCGACATCCCTCAGCGGAGCCAACTTCCAAAATTTCCAATTTTGTGCTCTGCTGCTCTATCACTTGCCAGAAGCGGCGGAAGGAGGCCCCCTCCCCCGCCATCTATCTTCCTGAATATCGCCTCAAATTCATTTCTCCGCAAGTCCTACCTTCCAGAAAGTGGTCGCTTTTCTGTTCAGAGAGTTGCTGCTATTCTTTTCTCTGATCTCCTGTTGAGTTCATAGGTGTTCAGAATGGTTTGATCCCTATGCAGCTGAATTCCTGAGACCAGACAAAATTTAGGTCTCCTACTCCTCCTCCATCTTGCTCCGCCCCCCTCCAATATCATTTTTTTGAGAGCCTTCCACACCCCAAGTGATTTGAAATACCACCTCTGACATATATAGTATCAAGTTCCTACATATGCTTGGATCTGTTTATGGGCACTCTGTGCAATCCCACTAACCTACTTCTCTGTCCCTGTACTTGTAACACACAATGTAAATTACTATTTACACTATGTAAATTACTCTAGTAACTCTGGCAAGCAGTCTCCCTTCCCTGGTCTCACTCAGAATTTTATTACTGTCCTGGCCTTTTCATTGTCCATATGAATTTTTGAATTATTATTTGTTCCACAAAATCACCTGCTAGAATATTTATTTAGAATATACTGAATTCATAGATTATTAGGAAAGAAATGACATCTTGAAAATATTCAGTCTTCCAATCCAATATCAAAATATAGCTTTCCATTTATTCAGATCTTTATGTCCTTCAATAACATCTGAACATAATTTTCATAAAATACTTGCAAGTTTTTATTATATTTATTCCTGGGAAATACTGTGTTGCTATTATGAAAATATCTTGGTTCATTCATGCTACTATAACAAAATACCATAGAAGTAGGGCCTATGAACCACAGAAACTTAGTTCAGACAGTTCTGGAAGCTGCAAGTGCAAGATCAGGGTGCCAGCATAGTTAGGTGAGAGTCTTCTTCTGGATTAGATTTCTCATTGTATCCTCACATGGAGAAAGGGGCTAGGGAACTCTTTGGGGTCTCCTTTGTAAGGGCTCTAATCCCACTCCCAAAGACCCACCTCCTATTGCCATCATCTTGAAGATTAGGATTTCAGCATATGAATTTTAGGAGGACACAAATATTCAGATGATAGCAGAAAGGTACATTTTACCTTTTATGAGTACCTCCTATGATTTTTGCTATTGGACAGGAATGCTATTGATTTTCAAATGTTGATCTTGTATCTGGAAACCTTTTGAACTCTTACTAGTGCTATGTTTGCACATTCTCTTAGATTTTCCTTGTAGACAGTCTGACTTTTGTAAGTAAATGTTTTGTGTCTTCCTTTCAGCCCTTCGGCCTCCATTTCCTTTCTTCTCTTAATGCACTGAGGGCCTCCTGAGCAATGTTGATCAGTGGCAGTGAGAGCGGGCATCATAATCCTGTTTTTGATATTAGCAGAGAACTGAGAGAATGCAGTTCACAGGCAACAACTAACCCAATATCTGGATTGAGACAGGCTCTGTAAGGAAGAACAAGACCTGAGCGTTTGTGTAACAGGGACAGATCCTTGAAATGCCATATAAGCCAGTGAGAAGCTTGAGAGTGTAAAGTTCTTGGAGGGGCCCAGAAATAGGGGTTCACATCCTCTTGCATCCTTTTTCTCCAGGAACTCCACCTGACTTTCACAAGGAAGATTAAGAAGAATCTTGATAAAGCTCCTTCCCTAGTGCTGGCTGGGGAAGAAGAACAGCAGCCACTGCCAGAACTCCACCCAGACCAGTGCTCCCTAATCTCTTCTTAAAAACAAAGGCTTCTTCTGCAATGGGAAGGACAAAACATGAACCTGAGAGCATGGTGGAAACCCACTACAGCTGGGAGACAAAACAAACAGACAAAAAAACAAAAACTCCCCGAGGGCAAGGGGAGACAGGAATATGTGGGAGACCCAGCATTCTATGGAGAGGCAGGAACAACTTTGAAGGCTACATTCCCAAGATCCAGGTTCACATACCCTCCCAAGACTGAGGCTAAGTCAATACATCAAAGGATGTTTCCCTCCCTGCTGCCCACCATCATGCTAGCAAGTGTCCTATAAAAATAACAGTGGAATACAACTGAAAGCTGCAGGAAATTGATTCCCTCAGAAGGACAGCACAAAAGGAAGACCTAAAGCCAATAAAAGAAAGCTTCAAACTCAGCCCAACCACTGATTAGACTGCCACCACCCCACCACCTCTAGCTGACAGCCTGGCAAAAAGAGAAGAATGCTCAGCTTGTGCCACTTGGAGTCAATGGTGGCCTACATTTAATAAAGTTGAGGTGACAGAATTTCCCTAACATAATATTAGGAAGTTCCCTAGCATGAAATGTTGGAGTAGATTTATTATGTGTGACCTGCATATCAGCCCTTCCCAGTCTAACTCTCCAAATAGTCAAAGAGCCTTCCCTTCTCCAAGGCACTGAAAAATACACTAATGAGGGGGGAGAACCAGCATCTTTGAAAGGCTCTGTAGTGTCTGTCTTCTGCAATCAGGTATAATGATGGTATATGCTGTCAGTGACCTGGGTGCCTTGATTTCAGTGGGATGATGGAATTCCAGAGTAGCAGAGGCCAAAAGGCAGTGTGTAACTGCCTTAATTAAAAGACAGGGGAGTGTACTTTTACTATAATAGGCAGCAAAGGAGAAGAGGTAATCAAAATAATTTGCAATATAGCAATCACTGAGGATGGCTAATTAATGGGAATGAAATAGATGGGAAGCCTACTAAAATTCACTTGATCTATTTAACAGGAGAAACTCCAGATCCAGTGGCCAGAAACATAACTTGAGTCACTACAATTAAGAGCAAGCCTCTCCTCCTTAACACAGACTAAGATCCCTTCACTTGAAAGGAAGACAAATTCTCCTTGAAGAATGTATTGCAGAGCTCCATAAGTATATACTGTAAATCTTCTACCAGGCTTTTCTCAAAGGGATCTGCAAGCATTTACTATAGTAACTGTGCACTGGGAAAAAGGAAATACCCAGACCTTTCAAAGGTTACAAAACACTGACTCTGAATCGACACTAATTTGGGGGGGGAACAAAATGCCTCTATGGTCTACTGGTCAAACTGGGGGTTTATGAGGGTCAGATGATGAATAACGTCAAGGTCAAATCATAGTAGATCCTGTAGATTCACTGACCCATTCTCTAGTTACTGAATCTAGATCTGCGTAGTTCAATGTAGTCACTACTAGCCACATGTAGCTATTTAAATTTAAATTTCCACTATCACTGGAAGTTTTATTGGGCAGCACTGGTCTAGACCAGGGATTAACAAATTATGGCCTGTGGGCCAAATCTGGCCTTTTGCCTTTTTCTTCTTTTTGTTTTGTTGTTGTTGTTGTTGTTGGAATTTCATTTTGTTTTGTTTCTTTTATTTGTTCTTTGGTTTTGGGGATCTTTTGGCATGGCCTGAAAGCTAAGAAAGGTTCTTATCTTTTCTTTTCTTTTTTTTTACTTCCCTGAAATAAATCACACTCAATTGTAGTGAATGATTTTCTTAATGTATCATTGGATTCAGTTTGCTAATATTTTGTTAAGGATTTTTGCAACTATGTTCATCAAAGATATTGGCCTATAGTTTTCTCTTTTTTTTTTTTTTGTAATGTCTTTATCCGGTTTTGGTATCAAGATAATGCTGGCCTCATAGACTGAATTTGGAAGCCTTTATTCCTCTTCTACCTTTTTTTTTTTTTTTTTTGGAACAGTTTAAGAAGAATAGGTATTAAGTCTTCTTTAAATGTTTTGTAGAATTCACTTGTGAAGGCATCTGGTCCTGGACTTTTGTTTTTGGGAGTTTTTCGATTACTGATTCAATCTCATTGCTAGTAATTGGTCTGTTCAAATTTTCTATTTCTTCTAGATTCAGTTTTGGAAGGTTATATGTTTCTAGGAATTTATTCATTTCTTCGAGGTTGTCCAATTTGTTGGCTACATTTTTAAAGTGTTGAGAAGGAGGAGAAGACAACTATCTGTCCCACAAACATTTAATATCTGGTACCTTACCAAAAAAGTTTGCTGACCCCTGACAGTTGGAATGGCATAGTTGACAACAGGCAAAATCCCCACATTGGCTCTTCGACATAATGGTGTAAGGACTATCATAATAGACAGGGCCAAGTGAAAGCTCCTTGAATTTGCTATCTTTATCCAGAGAGTAAACCAAAGCAGTATCACACTCCTGGGGGAATTTAAAAGATTAGTGCCACCAACAAAGACTTTAAAGATGCAGAGGTAATGACATCTATCACATTCCATTTAACTCACTAGTTTGTCTTGTGCGGGAGGCAGATGGATCTTGGAGAATTACTGTGGATTATTGTTAACCTAATCAGGAGGTGGCTTTAATGGCACTTGCTGTTTCATAGGTAGTAGCTTTACTGGAATAAATCAACATAGCCCCTGGCACCCATATGTAGCTATTGACCTTGCAAATGCTTTTTCCTCCATATAAATTTGAAAAGATTACCAAAAGCAATTTGCTTTTACCTGGCATGGCTAACAATACTATTGCACAGTTTTGCCACAGGGCTAATAAACTTGCCTGTTCTCTGCAATGATATAGTCTGCAGAAATCATCATATTGACATTCTACACAACAGCATACTTCATTCTTGATATTATGCTGATTAGATCTGGTCAGCTGGAAATAGCAAGTTCTTTAGTTGCCTTAGCAAGACAGATGTGAACAAGAGAATTTGAGATAAACTCCATTAAAATGAAAGGACATAGAACCTCAGTAAAAATTTCCAAAGGATCTGAAGCATGTTGAGATGTTTCGTCCAAGGTGAAATACAAATTGAAATTTAAAAAAAATTTTTACAATAGCACCAACATTAAATACTTGGTATAAATATAACAAAATAATATGTACAGGAGATGCAAGTTGAAAATTACAAAACACAGTGTAAGAAATCAAAGAAGAAATAAATAAATATTCATGAATTGAGTTGTTCATGAATTGGAAGACTCAATATTGCTAAGATGTCAATTCTCCCCCAGATTGATCTATAGATTCAATATATTCTCAATCAATCCCAGCGTAATTTTTTGTAAAAATAGGACAAGCTGTTTCCAAAATTTATATGAAGAGGCAAAGAAACTAGAATAGCCAAAATATTTTTCAAGAAAAAAATTGGAAATTTCTCATTCCAGATTCATTTACTATAAATCATTAGTAATCAGGAAGTGCAGTATTAATAACAGGAGACACATGTAGATTAATGGAACAGAATAGAGAGCCCAAAAATAAATCCGCATATATACGGTGAATTGATTTTTGACAAGGGCAATTCAATGGAGAAAGAATGGTTTTCTAAACAAACAGTGCTGGAACAATTGGACATCCATATGCAAAGAAAAAGAACGTCAATCCATACTTTGCATCATATATGAAGATTAACTCTAAGTGGACTGTAAACCCTAAAACTATAAAACTCCTAGAAGAAAATATAGAAGAAATATTTTTTTACCTTAGACTAGGCAAATATTTCTTAGATACAACACAAAAAGCAATATATATAAAAAGAAAATAAATAAATTATACAGCATTAAAATGTAAAGCTCCTGTTCTGAAAAAGACATTAAGAAAATGAAAAGACAATCCACACACTGGAAGAAAATATCTGCAAAATACAAATCTAGTAAAGGACTTGGGTCTAGAATATATTTTTTAAAAAAACTAGAAACAAACCAAATGTCCATCAACAGGATAAACAGACTGTAATACAACCATACAGTGGAATACTACTCAGCAATAAAAAGGAATGAACTATTGATATATACAACAATGTGGATGAATCTCAAAATTATGCTTACAGGAGCCAGACCTCTTAAGGTACAGCCCCTGAAATTACACAGCATCTCTTCTGCTACATTCTATTGGTCAAAGCAAGTCACAGGACAATCCAGACTTCAGAGGAACAGATAGTAGAAGTAAAACATACTCTATCTCTTGATGGGGTTTTGCAAAGAATCTGCAGCCATTTTAATCCACTACGATCAGGGAGCCACTGTGAGTGCTGCATGTTGCCTCTTCCTACCCACAAATCAGGTCCCACATCACTGGAATACTGCGAGAGAAAAGCCCAACATCTCCCTGACCATGCTTGCCAGTAGTAACAGCCAAAGCATTAGGAAGATGGTTTCTGCTATTCAAATGTCCCGTAGCACATCTAATTGGTGGGACCTAAATCCAAATCCAGAGTTCAATCTGCAAAAGAATCTAAAAAATCTAGTTTCTGGCTTGGGTACAGAAAGGCATACCAGAAGGATGCTGACGGGGAAGCCAAGTGCCTGACCCACTATGTCCATCACACCACGGATTAGATGACACCAGAAACCATCAAAGGTTCTATTTTGCTCCTAATTGTGGGCCAATAGATATGGACCAGGTATGTGAGCCAGAGACAGATGGAGAGGGGCTCCCTGCTCTCCACCCCCAGAGGCCTGGATACAACCATAGAAGATGTTCCTGTTGGATGCTTATCTGTCTGGGAAGGGCATTTCAGCTGGCAGCTGGGACCTGGGGCTATAAATTGAAGGGATTCCAGCTGAGGTCTGGACCCTGGGGACAAGTGAGAGCCATTCAATAGGAATTTCTGAAAAGAACAAAAGCCAAGCCTGTGTTCACCCTTATCTTCCCCTCTAAAAGTCCACTGATAGATGAGAGTGTGGCCCTAGTGTCAGCCCAGGCTGAAGTCAAGCCCCCTGGGAAGTGTGGCTGATCTAGTCCCCAACATTCCTCTCCCAGAATGGGGGTGGCCGTAGGGATCCTGTCTCCGCAGGCCTCAGAAATTACAAGGCTGCCTCCATCAACAGATGAGTCCAAAGGA
The DNA here is from genome assembly GCF_004348235.1 of Phoca vitulina. Lineage (NCBI taxonomy): Eukaryota > Metazoa > Chordata > Mammalia > Carnivora > Phocidae > Phoca > Phoca vitulina. The sequence continues at coordinate 45,483,684 of NW_022589713.1, forward strand.
GACTCACGCTCCCACAGTGCACATCTGGGGTGCCACGTCCCCACACCCTCCCCCAGGAACCCCGGCAGTGGCCACAGCCACTTACAGGCCCTAGGCAGATCTCTGCTTGTCCTGGGCCTGTCTCCCACCACAAAAGGTGAGGGGCTGGAGTGCTTGCCGTCTCAGCCCTGGCAGCCTGGATAAGGGTGGGAGGCAGCTCTTCTGTTCTCCTGTCAGTGCTCACTCGAGAAGCCTGCACTCCAGCCCCTGCCTCTTGATACGCTTGCAGACAAGAGGCGGCTTTTGTCAGTCACTGCCAGTTCTGAGCATTTTCTGGCCCAAAGCACTGACCTCCAGTGAAAAACCCAATTCCGCTGCAAAGTCTTCTGAATTCTCTTGTCAGGTCTGGCACCTTCATTCATCCGCTTCTCTTGGGAACGTACAGATGACGTGAGGTAGGCAGTGTGCCAGCCAGGGTCCCCCGGGACTCGTGCCACCCAGGGCAGAGATGAGGACGGAAGCCCCAGGCAGAGTCCCTCCTCGGTGCCTGCGGACTTAGGGGCTTCCTTCCTTCCTTACCACTTGCTGAATGTTACAAGAGGATTTCGTCATCCCAAGGCTTTTCTCTTAGGGATGGGGAAACTGAGGCCCAGAAGAGTCTGGCTGTTATTCTGCACAGCACCAGGGCTTGAATCAATTGGAGTGGCTGACCCCCATCCAGTCCTCTTTCTGTAACCATAACATTTTGTATTTTTAGGACGCTGCAGATGCTGGGGTAGGGCAGGGGCTGGGGAGGCTCAGAGGTTCCCTAAGTGCAGCCGGGACTCATCAGCTGCCTCCCTCCCCTCTTCTCTATCACTGCAGTACTGGAGAGACAAATATCTCACCGGAAAAACAGCAACATCGCCACAAAACAAAACAAAGCAGAACCAAAAATCAAACCAAAAAAACCCAGTGTTTTGCTTCAAAGTCCACGACCCCTGTTTCTGGGCAACCAGAGCCTCTAGTTCAAGCTCATATACAGAGCCATAAGGATTGAATACCTCAAGTCCAGGGACTACTTCAGCTCTTTGGGGCTCAGAACAGTGCTCTGACCACCGTCTCTTCAAAAATCATGCATACGTTTTTCTCTTCCGCTTGCACACCCACCTACTCACACATTCCTGAAGGAAGTACCACTTCGGTTCAAAAAGGTAAGGATGTCTTAGTTTTTATTTTTAAATTTTTAGTTTATTCATATTTTAATTTATATGCAGGCAAATTCATGCTTTTTTGGTGTACAGTTCTGAGTGTTGACAAATGCAGAGCCACCACCATGGTCAAAATTCAGAAAGTGCCATCATCCTAAAACATTCTCCCCTTCATGCTATCCCTTTGTATTCAAGCACACCCCTCCCTCCACACCCAACCCCCTGGCAATCACTGTTCCTTTAATTTTCCCTTCTCCAGAATGTCATATGAATGGAATTATATAGTATATGTAACCTTTTGAGGCTGGTTTCCTTCACCTAACATCACACATCTGAGATTCATCCATATTATATATATATCAATAAAAATGCTTCTTTAGCATATAAAAATAAGATGTGGTAGAGAGTCAATGCCCAAGCACAGTGCCCATCTGGTGGGGTTCTCCAGCTCTGAGCACAGCTCACCGGGTCCTCTCTAACCAGCATCATCCCCCCGACCAACCACAATCCCTGGGCAATTTCTGCCCCTGACCTGCTTGCTCATCACAACCCGCAGCCTGCTCAAGCCCAGAATTCCCAGTCCTCCTGTCGGCATCTGCCTACTGCTGATCCTAGTTCACGTGACCACATTGGGTGATCCAGAGTTCTTGCAGGGCTGCTTGGCCCTCCTCCAGGAAAGAAAACCTCAAATGCCTGCAAAGCATTGTATTAATAAATATAATACAACAAGGAATGGTGGAAATCAAAGAGAACCAGAGAGTGTATGTCCCAGCAAAAGACATTCACAGTAGTGTAAACTGTTTGACACGCTGTACCTGCCCCACCCCCCGAAAAGAAACTAAATCTGTGGGCTGCATTCAGGGGTCAGGATCCCGTCTGCAACCTCTGAATCTCTCATATGGAACCCGTTCCTCCACTCCACCACTGCATTGATATGAACTACGTCAGCACACAGGGCAACCGTGTCACCATTCTGAAGCAGGCAGAACTCAGGGGGACCACGTGTTCCCCACAGAATGTGATGGAACATGGGGAATCAGGTTGCCCTACGTGGACTTGGGATACTTCTCTGGGATACACTTCGTGCAGGTAAAGCTGTCAGAAAGGCCAGCTGAGTGGAAGGGATAATGCCAAGGAGGCCCCACCCCAGCCACAGCAGCCTGGTGCTTCTTACTCTCCAGTACCCAAACCCACAGAGGTTCTCCAGTGTGCAGAATCCATCTTCGGCTCTTTCCTTATTCCCGCCATGTCATAGCCACCAAGAACAACACACTCCATGACATATACAACCAAAGGTAGAGGGATGTGGAGAGCTCCCCAGAGCCCCTCTTGGATAGAGGTCCTGTTGTCCCTCCAGCTGCCAGGAGTGTGGCTGCTGAAGGCTCACAGCTGTGCCCTTTCCTGGTGTCGCCCTTGCCTCATGGGAATTGCTTCGCCTAAGGTTATGGCTGCTTGGCAGGAGCAGCTTAACACCATGACTGGTCGAAGCAGAGGTAGCAAAGCTTGCTCCATCTCCTCTGGTCTCAATTTTTGGGAAGACTCCAAGGGGGTTATCCAGCTCCAGGGTCTCCTGTGGGCTTAGCTGAGACCTTTGCCACAACTGCATTGGAGGTAACTCTTTCCTCTGCCCAACCCTGGTTCCCTCACATCCTGAGAATGTGGTTCCCGAGCGCAACCCTAGAAACCACTTGCATGCAAGTCTCCACCTCAGAGTCTGTTTCTAGGGAACCCAACCAAAGGCAAAGGTGAATAGGCTTTCGTGAGTACGAATATCAATTTCACCCATAAAGCATTCCATTTCTCAAACAGTTTTCCAGATGTTATTTCACTTGATCCTGTCAACAACTCAATGAGGTGGGTGGGTATATAGTTACTCCATTTATAGATGAGTAAAGCAAGGTCCAGAAAGGTTTTGTGTCTCATTCAAGGTCACATGGAGAGTAATAATCTGATCTAAGCTTCTGGCCCTCCAAGGCCTGCTCTCTAGTTCCCTATAATGGCCAGAGCTGATGATGGGAGAGGGGCAGTATTTTATAGGGAGGAGATGGAACAGGTAGGCTGCCATGTACACTTGGACTTCACACAGTCCTGAGGCAGGATGCACATTCCTAGACATCAGATTTATGTCTTTTTTCTCTCAACTCTCCAGCAGATGGCAGTCGAGTGACTTGAGGAAGGGGCAGCTCTTCCTCGTTTGCAGACCCAGCATCATTTGGGCTATTGGGGAGTCAGCAGCAGCAAGGGGCACGTGTGCGTTGTGTGTGTATGTGCGTGTGTGTGCGTGTGTGTGTGAGAGAGAGAGAGAGACTAGGGCAGAGGGAACATGTGGGAGACAGCATATCCCACTTGGCAACAGTCCCTCAAATGAAAGAGTTAGCCTGTTCATCATTTAGGTGATGAACACCCCCATGGAAGCATGTCCTTGCCCTTGACAGTGAGTACGCTTCTCTTTTTCTCTGTCCCTCCTAAGATAGAAGGTTTCAACTGTTTGAGCTCCAAAATAAAGCAAAATCTCTTCTGAGGAGAGCCCTGACAACCCATGAAGTTTGAACCTCTGATGACTCCTTACAATTATCTGGGGGTGGGAACTGAAAAGGAGGACTGTCTTCAAAATACAGCGGAGTGAAATACCTCTTGAATTGTCATGAAAATGACATATTAATGACAACTTAAAAAGGCATAAACATTACAAAAACAAAAAACGTGCAACAGCAGTTGTAACCAGAACTTTTTGGAAGTTGGAGCAGCAAGTGACGTAGAAGAGCCGGAAGGCTGAGTTTAAAGTGCTCACAGAAGGAGAGGTGCCAAAGAAAAAAAAGGACCCCCTCGTCCTACTTGAAATTCTAGCATGTTTCTGGGACTCCAGCACAGGCATGGGCACTGGGTACCTTTGGAAGTGGGGAGGAGGGGTGCAGCTAAAAACAAGAGGTCTGGGCAACAGCCTGTATTAAGAGCATCTGGGCTTCCAGATCCCTCGCCACCAGACACAATCTGGCTCCAACTTCAGAGAATCAGTCTCATTCATTCACACACAGAGTGAAAGAAAAGTATGAAGCTGTGGGCTTGCAGTTGACTGTCATTGCAAGCCAACATCTGCAGATGGCCAACATCTGCAAATCTCCCGGCCTTACCTGCATGCTTGTGCAATGGCTTTGCCAGCTCCAAGTATGGTGGCTTTGTTCAAGGCAGGAAGAAGGGGAAGAGAGCTCATCTAGCTGCTCTTGTCCGCTTTTATCAGGAAAGCAAATGCTCTCCCAGAAACCACCCCGCCCCAGGGAAACTGTGCTCAGGACTTGTGGCCATCATGGAGTCACGTGGCTGGCACTAGGTACAGGGGACATGGGGAGGCAGGTACTTAGCTTGGACAGCCTTCCTAGGAGAAACAGGCAGGGAGAAAGGGTGAGGATGAATGTGGAGCAAGCAGAACTCCTTGACAGAGGGGCTTTACAGTAGGGGTGGTTGGGTGCCCAGGATCAAAGGTCTTTTCTCTCAGCCTGGTCATCTCAGTGTGGAATTCCCCAGTCCTTTACCAGAGTTCCAGCACCTAGCAGGGGTAGGGAACCAGGGGTCTCACTAGATCTCCTTACTTTTAATAAAGCCCCTCACTCCTGCCAGATGCCCCCTCCTAGAGTCAGAGATAGTTAGCCACTGATGGCGGGGGAGGACCAGCCCCTGGCTGGGAGGGCAGGGAGACGCATCTCTGGGTCTTCCTGGCTTTTGTGGGAGCTTTCCACCAGGACTCCTGCTTTCAGCCCCAACCTGTACCTCTGCCTTCCAAGATGCCTAGTCCTGAGTGTTTGTGGGTTCTGAACCCCAGATCAGCTTGCTTCTTCACCTACCCCAACCCCAGGCATGAACAGAGTGAAGACAATAGAAACACAAGTTAGTTACCGCTCTTCCCTCCAATTACCATCTCCTATCCTACCTGTCGTCCCTCTCTAGGGGAATGGATAAATAAAGTGTGGTGGGTGCATAACATAGAACGCTCCGCAGCTGTCAGAAGCGAAGAACTAACTGCCCACACCGCAATGTGGATAGAGCTCTAAAGCAGAACGTTAGGGGAGAAATATAAGAAAAAGAATAGAAGTTAGAACAATACCCATTTATATAAATGAAAAGCACATATACACAAATGGCCAATAAACCATGAAAAAGTGCCCAATTTCATTAGTCATCAGGGAAATGCCAATTAAAACCACAATGTGAAACCTCTGCACACCCACTCAAGTGGCTAAAATGAAAAAGATAAAAATACCAAATACTGGAGGATGCTGGAGGATAAACCAGAACTCTCATACAGTCACAGCTGATAGAGTATATATTGGTAGAACCACTTTGAAAAACTCTTTGGCCTTGTCTATTAAAAGCAAAAACACTCTCTCCCAGCAACTCCCTCTCAGAAATGCATACATACGTTCACGAAAATTCATACACTAGAATGCTCATAGCAGTGCTATATGTGGGAACCCCACATTAGAAACTACCACCCATCTGCACTAGAATGGATAAATAAATTGTGGTGTATTCACACAATGGAATTCCAAAAAGCAATGAGAACGAACAGCAATATGGATGAATCTCGCAAACCTAAAGTTGTTCAAAAGAAGCCAGATACAGGAGTTTCTACTCGAAGATTCCATTTTTAAAAATATCAGATCTAGGCAAAACTGGGGCACCTGGGTGGCTCAGTCGTTAAGCGTCTGCCTTTGGCTCAGGTCATGATCCCAGGGTCCTGGGATTGAGTCCCACATAAGGTTCCCTGCTCGGGGAGTCTGCTTCTCCCTCTCCCTCTGCCCTACCCCGGCTCCTGCTCTCTCTCTCTCTCTCTCACTCTGTATCTCAAATAAACAAATAAAATCTTCAAAAGAAATAAAATAAAATAGGCAAAACTAGCATGGGGAATTCAATGTGAGCGAGTATAGTAGTTAACCCTGGGGGAGAAGCGGCAGTGACAGGTAGAGGGCGTGGAGGGGGCTTCTGGGATGCTGGTGGTGCTTGGTGTCTTGATCCGTGTCCTGGTCATACAGAGGTTTTCAACTAGCAATAACCCTTGAGCTTTACACCTAGGGTCTGTGCTCTTTTCCATGTGTAAGTTATAATTCAGCAGAAGTAACAGAGAAAGAAAAGCCTGGGGCAATAAAAACAGAAAACACATAGGTGCAAACCGCAATATTACACATTTTACAAAGATGTGTACATATTCAAAGACCTGTTTTTTCTACTAGAGAGGGAGCCTGTGTGGGCCAGGGAATGACAATGAAGTGATGATGGTAGCGAAGGGAAGAAATAAAAGGAAGTAATACAGGAGAGGAGTCTTGAATGGATGCCCAAATACAATGTGCTCAACCCAACTTTGAACTGGAAGTAGGGGGGAGGGCGGAACAAAGGAAGCACTAGTCTTAAACACTTTGATTGTTCTGGACTGCTGACTGCATGTTCTTGCTTCAATTAAATGGGGTCTGGGGCCCTTTCCAGCCCTTTCCTGCCCCCTGCCACCTCTTTCAGACCACCAGATATGTTAGCTGAATCTCCACATGATCAGAGCTCCGATTTCTCCTTCTCATGGGCTTCCCTCCCCTCGTTCACATCTGGGGTGCATGTAGATTCACGCCTTAGCCTATCTCTCCCGCTGGCAACATCCAAGTGCCCAACGCTAAGGAAGACTATGACAACTCCACCTCTGCTGGATGCAGCTAAAGCGAGGGGGCTCTGTAACGATCCCTCCCCCCACGCCCCGGCCCCAGCAGCCTCCGTTCCAGCTTGGCCTCCTGCTTGGCCCGATGTCCATATGTGAGTTTGATCTTCCTTCTGGGGTCCAGAATCTGGTGGTGGAAAACCTCGGGAGGACCCCCATTCTACAGCCCTCTCCTCCCACCTAGGAGTTGTGAGCTCAGGGAAGGCGGTCCCGCACCCGGGCTGCCAAGTTGACACTGCCTGCACTTCCCGCTCTGGCCGCTAGTGGGAGATGCTGGCCAACCTGAGGCCCGTCATGGGGCTAGAAGCCGGCATGCTGTTTGTGATTCATCTGTCTGGCCAGGAGCCATCCCATCCAATCCAGGGCCAGAAACGGTCCTGTGTCCTAAACTTTCCTGTAGACGGACTTTCTCACCGATTCCCCCACCCTGGGCTGACTGTCCTGAAAGCATGGGTAGCTCCTCAGTATATGTGTAAGGCACCCAGTGACACCTGGAACCCTACACCCAGGTCCCAAAGGGACAATGGCCTCATCATCACCTCTCCAAGGTCCCGGTGGAGGGACAGGTCACTGTCTCTGAGCTCTCAAACCCAACACCTTGGTGCCTTCTGAGACACCAGCCCCCATTTTGCCCTCCAAGAGCAATTCTTGCATCTTGGAGTTTTGAAAGGTGTCAGGAAAGTAAAATGCTGTTGGTAAAGAAGACAGCTCTGGGCAGTGGCCACTGTGCAGGACAAGGCATACCATCCGTTCCAACTATGTTACTGGCCTGTGGGGGAAATCTGGTAGCCGGTTTTGTTTTTAAAAGTGTGTTCCTGGGCATATTTCCTATGGGTCAGCCTGGGTATGTGAGCAATAGTTTGTCAGTGTTCCGGTCTGTGTCCGTGTGTGAGAGGCAGCGTCTATCTCCGTATCCACATGGTTGAGTGTCTGTGTGTGTGTAAAGGTGTACATTGCATGTGTCCCAACAAGGTGTATGTATGTGAGCGTGTGCGTGAGTCCACTTCAGTGTGGGTGTCTCTGTATTTGGTGCTTGTGTCCTTGTTTCCGGTCTTTGTGAGTGCAGGTGTCTACTATTGCGCAGAACTGTGTGCTCGCCGAGTTCCTCTAGCAGAATGTGATCCCATGTCAGTGTGTGCCTCTGTGTCAGTGGATGCGAGTCTCTGAGTCATGTGTCACTGAGTTTGTCAGAGTGTGTCTGCCCCAGTGTGTGTGTCAATGATGTGTCTGCCTATGTCCATGTGGGTGTGTGTGTCAGTGCAGGTGTGCGTATGTCAAGTGTGTCTGTGTCAGCCTCAGGGTATGTCAGCATGGGTGTGTGTGTGTGTCAGTGAGCCAGCATCACGGTATGTCCGTGTGCTCTCCGAGGTAGGGTCCCCAGGTCAGTGAGGATGCCTGTGTGTATTCTCCGGCGTGTGCCGGAGTGTGTGCCTGTCTGTGTCCGCGTGGGTGGCTATCTGTGGCGAAGCGTCCCTCGGTCGGTGAGTGTGTTACCCCCGCGTGTGCCCGCGTCTGCGTGTGTCTGTCCGTGCCCGCGTGGGCGGCTGTCTGTGGCGGGGCGCCCCCGGGTCAATGTGGGGGTGTGCGCCCCGGCGGGTACCCAGGGCTTCACCCTCTGAGCGGGCGGAGCGCCACGTGCGGAGTCCGGGGCGCGTCGCTCTGGGGCGGAGCCAGCCCGGGGCCCCAAGCCCCAGGCCGAGCCCAGGCGGGGCCCGCCCCCGACCCCGCCCCCAGCCCGAGTCCGCGCCGCCCGCCGAGCCCCGGAGCCCGAGCGGAACGGCGGAGCCGAGACGGCGGCGGCGCCCGTGGGATGCGGGGATCGCGCCCCCGGGGCCGCTGAGCCTGCGCCCAGTGCCCTGAGCCCCGCGCCGAGCCGAGTCCGCGCCGAGCCTCAGCCGCCCATCCCGGGGCCCGGGCCGGGGGACCAGCAGGTGAGCGAGCGCCCCCGCGCCCGGGAGCCCCGGCCCGGCCGGAGCCCCCTCCGCCTGCCCTGCCCAACTTTCCTCCCCCCGAGGGTCGGAGCCTTCAGCCCCTGAGCACCCCCTCCCCTGCCCCGGGTGCGCCCGGCAGTTCCCTCCCCCATCGCTGCCCCCGAGGCTGGGAGGGGGAGAAGAAAGGGTGCAGAACCGCCGGGCTGGAGGGGATTCCGCGGAGGGGAGGGGGACGTCTGTAATCGCCGTGCGCCCCCTCCCCACCCCTTTCCTTCCGGGTTTCCCGGTGCGCTGTCGAGGGCCAGGGGAGGAGGAGCTGCGGCCCCGGCTTCCCGGCCGACCCTGGCGCAGGCTCGGGGAGGGTCTGGGATTGGGACCCGGATTCCCGAGGCCGGAGACCCCAAGGTCAGAGCGGCGACTAGGCGCGCAGTGAGTGTGGTTCCAGGGAGCCGGGGAGCCGACCGAGAAGGGCTGGGAATGGGGGAGGGGGCCAATCACCCCCTTTCTCTGGGCCCCACTGAGCGGTCCTCTAGGGGTGTCTTCTCTGGGACCGGATCGCTGCCCGTCCTGACCTGGGAAAGATCTCTGCGCCCTGAGGGGGCGGAGATCTAAATGTGTGTCCTATCTCTGCGCGCTTCGACCACGAAGAGATCTCTGCCCTCTGACGCCCTAACGGGGCCGCATCTGGTCTCTGTGCGCCTTGAAGGAGGAGAGATCTCCTTGTGCTCTCAACAAGGGAGATCTCTGTGCGCTGGAATTGGAGAGAGTTCTCTGCCCTCCTCGCTCTCGCTCTGACCCGGGCAGATCCGCTCGCCTTGACGGGAGGGAGGTGGCTTTCATCCTGTGTTATTTGATCGTTTATTTGGTGGCACGGGGAGGAAGCGGTTGTGCCTAGCCTTGTGGAGGCCGGAGGTGTGGAGAGTGGTAGTGGTGGGGGGAATGCTGGGGACAAGGCCCTGGCCAAAGGCCTGCCTTGCAAACACCTGTTGGAGGCCAGTGCACTGATGAATCAGGAAGCCATGGCTGAGATTGGGGCAGGAGTCAATCTTCTCTCCTTAGAGCCTTGAGACCAGTCCCGGGAGAGCAGGATGAGTCTCCTCTTAGGGTCCTGGGCTGGCATTTCATCCCCCCCCAAGTTGTCTCCCCACCTCCTGCTGAGACCCTAGTCACCTTCCTCGGTGAGCCTGGACAGCGCGGTGGAGACAGGGACACCATATGACCCCCCACCATGTGGCAGCACCTCAGTCCAATCCCTGTGATTCCCAGCAAACCCCTTAGGATCTAGAGGGACCCCGAGTAGCAGAGGCCCAGGCCACTGGGAGCCCAGGCCCTTGCGGCTGTCCTCAACTCCATCTCCTCGCCCTCAACTCCTCCCAGTTGGAATTGGGCAGGTGCACGTGAGTGGGTGGTAATGGAGCTGGAAGGCGGAATGAGGGTGGCACAGGCTGATAGCTCAAACCGTGCTGCAGTCACAGGAGCATCGGGAGGGGAGGGTCAGGGGACAGCCAGACTGTGGAACACAGATTTGATGCTAGAATGTCCAGCCCTATGCCGAAATGAGACCCATTGAACTTTTAATCTACTCCTGTCATCACTGCCACATTGGACAGGAGGAAACCGAGGTTGAGAGTGGGTTAAGGACTTATCCAAGGTCATCTAGAGAGTCAGTAGATTTGGTGCACCACTCAGGATGAAGATTCCTTGAGAACTACTTCCTGGGGGCCAAAATGACCTAGGACTGACCAAAGAGGAACTGAGCAGAAAGGGAATAGGCTCTGGGATGCCGAGAACCAGCATTCAGCCCCATGTGGCCCGGGCAGCTGCTGTGCCTCTGCGGTGCTTGGCCCATCTCTGTGTGGTGATCAGAGCTCCTCTCGAAAAGTTCCAGGATTGACTCATTCAGCTTGAAGACTGAGCTTGCGGGAGTGGTGGGAAGCACCTGACACAGCTGGGAGTTGTGGAGCAGAGGAGGCTGGTGCCCAAGCAATCCCGGAAGGGAGTCCTGGGAACATCCTGGGACAGTGGTCAATGGCAGTTTCTGTTCTGTTCACAGGAGGCTAGTTCCCGCTGACCCTTGGGAAAGTTATTGGAAAGATATGCAGTGATAGAAGTGTGGCTCCTTAGCCACTTGAAAGAGGAATGATTACCTTCAGCCAAAGGAATCAAGAGTATCTCTCTAACAAAAATAACCTTCCACATGGGTTTTGAAGGATGAATAGGAGTTTTCTAGATGGAGAAGTTACAGTCTAGCCATCAGGACCAGCATGTACGGCACAGATTTGTGAAACAACACACTTGTTAGTTCAGCGACCCATTGGGTCTCATAGTGTGAGGGAGGGAAAGAGCAGAAGCTAAAGCCAAGGTCACAGTCACGGGGGCCCTTGTGAGCTCTACTCAGGAATTGGGAATTTATCCTCAGTAATGGTACTAAAAATAGCTAACATTCACCGAGTGCTTTCTGTCAGCCAGGCATGGCACTAGTCACTTTATAAGGCTCATCTCATGAATCCTTGCATCAACCCGGGAGGTGGGACCATACTAATGACAGTATTGCAGGTGGCAAAACTGAAGGCCCAGAAAGGCGAAATAGCTCGCTCACTGTCACACATCGACTAAGTAGCAGGCCTTGGGTTTGAGCCCAGGTGTCAATATTTCTGCTGTAGGCTATATTCCCCTGCCAGTGAAGACCATGAGTGCTGTCAGAAGTCTTTCAGTTGAAGGAGAAGAACAGTCAGGTCACCACAGGTGGTAGAACCTGTGGCATCCCAACTTCCTTCTCTGCTCAGGGACATGCCACTTCTTACATCCCTAACTTTGATTGCTCATTAAGTGAGATTCCCCACTGCCCTACCACACTGTGAGAGTGAAGTTTAGGTTGGCAAGCTTGATAAAGAACAAAGGAGAAGTGACAGATGTTTCGGGGTTCTGACTGGAACCGTTGGAACTTCCAGAGAGAGATGCCAACATCCAGCAGTCAGTTGGAGGGGAGGGTCCAGTGTTCAGGCAGGAAACCGGGGCTGGAGGTGGAAACTTGGAATCGTCTGCAGAGGCTGGCCATGGGAGCCATGGCAGTGAATTAGATTGTCCAGCAAGAGTGCAGACCAGTGGTCCTCAAGCCTGGCCACATTAGCATCACTTGGAGAGCTTTTAAAAATTGAAAAATAAATTAAAAGAACCTATGCCCAGGCTCCACCCCCCTGAGGGTCCAATTCACTGGACTCCAGGGTGAGCCCTGGGCATCAGAAATTTTGAAAGCACCCAGGTGATCCTAATGTGGAGTAAAGGGTGCAAGAGAACAAGGTTGGTCCAGAGCTCTGAGGTCCACTCCAACAATCGAGGCTGAAGAAGTCTGCAAAGGAGGCTGAGAAGGAGCAGTCAGAGAGGTGGGAGGCAAGCCAGGAGTGGGAGGTGTCACAGAAAGCAAGGAGAGAGCATGTCCTGGAGGAAGGGGAGTCTTCTGTTTCTTTTCTTTCTGCTCAGAGTGAAGAGGATGCGTTCTGAGAAGTTCATGTGTAGATCAAGAAGAATGCATAATTTTAAAACAAGTGTCCATTAGATTGAGCAACAGTGAGGGTGCGGGTGGCGCCGGGCAACAGAAACTTCCTTAACACCTACAGAATGTGGTGCCCAGCACAGACGGTTAGTTGTTGAATGAATGAATGAATGAATGAATGAATGAATTGGTGAGAATGGAGGCAGTTTAGAGTGGGTTCAGGAGTGAGCAGGAGGTGAGGATGTGGAGACAGCATGTGTAGACAGCTCTTTGCAAGAGTTTGATGGTTTAAGAGGGAGGAAGGAGATAGAGAGGAGCTGGCCAGGGGTGGAGTCAAGGGGGGGTTGTAGGGAGATCCCAAAGTGGACTCTAGGCATGCATGTCCATGCGGTGCACCCATGGGCAGTACTTATGGGGAAAATACTTTTCCTCACAGTGAGGGGCCAGAGGTCTGAGTTGAAGTTGTGCCTCAGAGGGAGATTTTGATGGCAGAAACTGTGATTCCTCCTGGGGGCGAGGGACAGGAAGGGGACGAAGGTCTTGTTGTGAGAAGAGAAAAGTGTTCTAGCAAGCAGTGTTTAGAGACACATTGAGGTCATCTAGAGCAGATACCCAGGAGTAGAAGGGCTAGGGTAGAACTCCTGTGGCAAAGTCTATGAAGGAGGCAGAGAGAGGGGAAGGGATGAAGCCAGGGGACAGCCTGTGGACAGAGGCTGGACGCTGCAGAGAGCAGAGCAGGCATGGGGGGGCTTACAGAGTAAGCCAGGACTGGATGCCCACTGCCTTCTGCCACCCCAGACTGGCCTGAAGTGGCAGTCTGAGGCAGAGTTCAGCTTGGAGTGGTGGGGGAGAGCCTGGATAGGACATTCAGCATCTACTCTGTGCCATAGAAGATTCTAGAAGGTGTACAATTCAGATTCAATAACTGATCTCATGACATTTACATACTATTGGGGAAAGACAGACTGGATACCACTAAACAAATAGATACAGAAGGTAATTTTAGATCATGACCGGGGCTATGAAGGAAGTAAAACAGGATGATGAAACAGGAGTGACCCAAGACTGGCTGGACAGGGAAGGCCTCTTGAAGGAGGGAACTGAACTGAGACCTGAATCACAAGAAAGAACCAGGGGTGCCTGGGTGGCTCAGGTGGTTAAGCAGCCGACTCGTCATGAGATCTCATGGGTCATGAGATCGAGCCCAGCGTCAAGCCCTGCATTGAACCCCATGTAGGGCTCTGCACTCAGTGGAGAGTCTGCTTGAGATTCTCTCCCTCTGTCCTGCTGCCCATTCACAGGTGCGCGCCCTCTTTCTCTCTCTCTCAAATAAATAAATCTAAAAAAACAACAACAACAACAACACAGGAAAGAACCAATCCAGAGGAAATCTGGAGAAAGAATGTCTTATAAAGAGGAAACTGCAAGTGCAAAGGTCCTGAGGCAGTGACAAGCTCCTGAGGCGTGGTTGGCTTCTCTGGCCAGAGCAGAGAGAATGAGGTGGAGATGGAGAGGTTCCGTGCCTCAGTTTCCAGCCGCCACCCTTTCCATCATCTGCCCCCTTCACACTGCCCCTTCTGTTAGGCACGGCTTATACCCCTGCCTGGGGTTGGCAGTGGTTCCTGGGCATGAGACTATTTTTAGACACAACTCTTCTCTCCGTGGGCCTAGAACATACCGTGTCTTTTTAAGATGATCAATATGGAATGGGTGCTATTTATAGAGACCCCACGTCAATTCTTGGGGCCAGGGACCCTCAAATGGGGGAGGGAGTCCAGGAGCAGGCTTTTTGGGGGCAAGCACCACAGCGGGCTCAGCACTGGAGCCATGTGACTCATGGACTCTTTGAAACTTGTGTCACCTCCCCTGCCAGGCCACCCTCACCCCATCTCCACAGAGTCACGGCCATGGGCTGGGAAGCTGGGTACCCACAGCGTCCCCACCTCCAACTTCATTTCCTGGAGGAGGATCTGGTGTGCCCCAAGCCCAACAGAAAATTTACTGGTTATTGAAGCTAGAGTCCAGTGGGCCAGTTCTATGAGTCTCTTTTGTCCATTCTTCACTCTGTTTACTACTCTGGATAGGCAGAAAAGGATACCAAGGACCCTTGGGGCCAGAGCGCAGGCTGCTCAGGACAGAGGAGATGGATGGTTGGAGTTGGAGGCTCAGCATGCACGCACACCCCCACCCCGCGCGTGCGCAAAGACACACACACACACACACACACACACACACACACACACACACACTGGTGGAGGTCAATGTGGCCCAGAGCTGCCAGGGGAGGGTGCCTGGAGGAGGTGGGATTAGAGAGCCCAGCCATGGCAGATGCACAGAATTTGGAGAAGCTAACGGGATCAGACTGCATTCGCGGGCTGGTTGTGGGAAGAGAGCATTTATGCCCTACGGCTGGAGTTCAGTTCTTTCTTTCTCCTCTTCAGTTTCTTCTTCTGACTAAATCTCCAGGGAGGCAGTGGGAAGTCGCGCCCCCACAAGGGTGTTAAGCAAGTGAAAGGACAGAGCCGCTCTCCTGGCAGCTGTGTGGGCACGGGAAGGTCCCTTGCCCACTTGGAGGTCCCGCCGTGGTCATCCCCAGGACGTGTGCTCCCCGCCTTACAGCCCTGGAGGCGGGGGGGGGGGGGGGGCAGTGCTGGTCAGCCTCTGGGCTCAAGGTCACTCAGGCACAGGGGCGGCGCTAAGCTCACGGCCCCGTTGCCCCGGCCCCACCCAGGCCTTGCCCAGGCAGCCCCCGTGCTTTCTGGGAAAGGATTTTGAACAGAAGAAAGGCTCTTCCTGGCATCAAGAGGGTGGTAAATGCCTTTCTGGCGGGTATTGATTCCTCGAAGTCCTGTGTGAAGGAAGGGCCTGGCTCAAGAGGCAGCGTTCAAAGGGATGGCAGGGCAGGGAGAGGTTTGGCTGGAGGCGCTGATTTCAGTTCTCGGGCTGCATTAGCCATCCCTCCATCTGGCCGGGCTGGGAGATCTAAGATGGGGGGGAACATCAGACCATGGGAGGAACCGGCCCGGCCCCATCAATACTTCCCGCATGGCCATCAAAGCCCCAGCCTCATCGACCGGGGCCAGTAGCAGGGAAGGGGTCCAAAGAGCCCCTCCGAGCCAAAGTGTCTGTCCTCTGCTGCCCAGCGCGGCTGCCTGCCTCGGGGCCCAGCCCTGGGAAGAACCCCAGCCCCTGAGTCTACCCCCCCACCCCCAACCAGAGGACACCCAGCTGATGTGGGGGTGCGGGGAGGCAGAGGGCCAGAGGCCTGCCCACCACAGCCAGAGTCGAGCGAAAGAAGGCACAGGACCTGGGTCGGCCATTTGCAGCGTCAACTCCGCCACCGTCGCCGCCGCCACCACCGCGGTGGGTCGGATGCAGCACAGACTGCCAGTTAAATAAAGCGACAGCTAGTTGCTAACAAAAGTGGAAACCCAGGGAAAGCCCCCACTCGCTTGCTGAGCTGGGTGCCTGTTAGATGTATAATTGCTGAGTTTCTGTTTCAGGAAATGTCTGAGGGAAGGAGAGAAAAATACTCCCTAAGGATCCCCCGGGGGCGGCTGTCCCCAGAGATAGCTGGACTTCGGGTCCTTTCCAGTCCTCACCTTTTATGATTAAGGACGTGTCCCCAGCTGGGTCACATGTGGTCACAGTGCATTGCAAAGGGAACTCAGGTGGCAGTCACCGGCAAATGCAAAGTAAAAGTCTCAGAAGCATTATGTCGAGCAGGAACATTTGCCGCAAACAGTCCATAGAGTATGCTTCTATATATGCGAAGTTCTAGAACAAGCCAAACTAATCTATGGTGATAGAAATCAGAAAAGTTGACCAGAAGGGGACACTAGGGAACTTTCTGGAGTGGTAGGAATGTTCACTATCTTAATTGAGGTGGTAGTTACACAAGTATCTACATTTGTTAAACCTCATTCACCGATAGACCTAAAATCTGTGCATGTTGGGGGAAGGGATAGCAGATGTGCCCATACTGTCTCATAGACACTGTTGTGGCATAGATTTTGTGTATGGGTGGATTGGCTTATCTCTCTCTGGGGGCTAAGGGACCCTAAGCCCCCCAGGTTTCTCTAGGGCACTTCTGTCTCCCTCTGTGCACACAGTAGGTGCTCCATAAATGCTTTGGTTGCCATGGCATCAGTGCACAATTCCCCTGCGAAACCTTTTTTTTTTTAGCCCAGGTGTTGAGAAGAATGAGTTGGAAGAAACGGGGCTAGAGACTTAGGATGCTGATTGCTGTCTCGTGGGCACCTGTGTGCCATCTGGGTGCTTCCTGGGCCACAGGTGGGCACCTTTCTGGCCCGACTGTGTGTAGCGTGTGGGTATAAATGGCCCACGGTCTGAGGCAGCAGTGCCCTGGCTGACTGAGCCAGCTCTCTGACTTCTGAGTTCTGTGGTCGCGTAGTGGATTCTCCAGGCCCCCATCCTGGAGACCTGGGGCCCCTAGGCAGCCCTGGGCCTTAATTTCAGTGCCCTGGCATAACATTACAGACCCTGTGTACATGGGGCAATAAACAGGTTTACAAGGCAGACTCAGGCCTGGAGGGAAGCGAATGTCAGGCGCCCTGTGGAGGGGGCCCTGAATGACCTGGGGGGGTTGCAATTTCCCTGACCTGGCACCAGCAACACCAGGGAACTTGAGATGAATGAGCCGCTTCCAAGCCCCCATAGGGCCCTGTCCTTACTGTGAGGAAGAAGGAGTTTGAAAAAACCGGGGTTTTGGCTGAATCCAGGGCTCAAGCCAAAGGTGCCCCCGCCCCATTCCAGCTCTCCCCTCAGCTCCCACCCCAGAGGGAGGGGCCTGGTCTCAGGGACCCCATTTTATCCTGCCTGGGGAATCACTTAGGCAGAGCAAGCGGGTGGGGTTTTCTTGTCAGCTGAATTAGCCTCAGCTTCAGCCCGAGTGTTGGAATAAATGAGATGCAAATGCATGTAAATGAGGGCATCCCCGGCTTCTGGGGTGGGCGTGTTCGACTCCAGAAGGGATGGTGGGGGGGAAATTCTGCAGGACTTCCCCAGATTGCTGGGGGCTGGGATCGGGACTGGAGAAGGAAAGCCCCCTCGGGATCGTCCTCCCCAAAGATCGGGCTCCGGACTAGACAGAGTTAATGCCTGTGCAGCCTCAGAGGAGTGGAGCCTGCAGGGAGCCGGTTAGCTGAGGCCCTGCACAAGGACGTGCCAATGTGCCTTTGATCTGGGAGCAAGGACCTGAATGCACAGGCCATGAGCACCAGCTGGAACCCCCACTGAGCCTTTGTCCAAGCCGTTACCCTGGGAGAGCCAGGACTGTGCCCATAATTGCCTGGGCTGGAGGGATGCTGTCCACCCCTCCCACTTCCCCCTCTCCCCCACCCTCATCCCAACCTGTGGCTCGAGGCTACACAACCACCCACAGCCACTGCCCCAAACCAGGGTGGCCACTTTCTGGGCTGCTGAAGACAACTCTTCTTCAACTCATCCCCGCCCCCTCCTCCCCCTCCGTTTCTCTCCCCTCCCCCACCCCCAGGCTAGCCTGAGGCCCAACCCAAAGCAGGTGGAACTCTGTAAGGGTTTAGGGCCCAGCAGCAGGGAGGGAATGCCATCCAATAGAGATATAACGCAAACTACAAATGCGAGTCACATATGCAACTTAAAATTTTCTAGTAGCCACATTTTAAAAAGTCAAAAGAAACAAGTGAGATTAATTTTAGCATTTCATTTAACCTGATATATCCAAAACATTATCAGCGTAAATTATAATCAGTGTTTAAAAGTTAATAATGAAATAGTTGACATTCTTTACCATACGAAGCCTCCAAAATCCGTGTGGACGATACACCTCCGGATGGGCACTAGCCACATTCTAAGTGGTCAGTAGCCACGTGGGCTGGGTGGCTACCCTGTTGGACAGGGCAGTTCAACAGAGCCAGAGCTGGAGAGAAAAACTGCTGGGGAATCATTTCTGACAGGGAAACTGCTGACTCTCTGGGCGTTGGCAGAAATCGGCCAGGTCTCCCTGGGAGCAGCAGCCCACGCGCGGGCACAGGCAGGTCGGCTGGCCAGGCTGCCGAGACGGAGGACCAGCCTCGGGGGAGGCCAACAGGATGGGACTCCCAGCTTTGTAGTGGGGATCACAGACATGCCCCGCCTGTGTCACAGGTCGACCTTGCTCCTTCCTCCCTGCCCTCTGTGCCAGCAGAGGTAGGAGGTAATGTAGTGCCTTGGTGAGACCTGGCTTCAGACAGACTGGGGCTTGCTTACTTATCCTCGATGCATCCGATTTCCCTTTGTAAAACAGAGAATAACCTCCCCTCTCCCTAGAATTGTTGCAAGTATGAAATACAGTGATCACAGCATCACTTAGAGCTGTCCCAGACACATTATGAGCATGTGATCCTGCTGGATTGGCCCACGCAGCTCATGGCCGAGAAAACCGAGGCCCAGAAAAAGGGGGCTTTGTGATGTTGTTCTCCAGGCTACAGCGTGAGTTGGTGGCTGGGCAATAGGAAGGTTAATCTGGCACTCATTCATTCATTCACCAGGCCCTTAGAGGCACCTCTGCTGGGCCAGACTGTGCTGTGGGAGCTCAGGGCACAGCGGAAGGGAGAGGCAGATGTGGAAGTAAATCACTTCCATCCTGTGATGAAGTGGGTATGGGAATGCAAGTGTGCTGGGAACGCAGAGAATGGAAAGGAGGCCAGCCAGGCAGGGAGGACTGGGGTGGGCAGCGAGACAGGTTTTTTAGAGGAGGATCCTCTGAGTTGGATCTCGTAGGAAAAAAGTAGTGACCACAACAACCACAATGATGAGAGCAACTGGCATTCATTAAATACTTCCTGTGTGCCTTGCATGTGCAAGTATTAATAATCTATGCCTCAGAACAGCTCTGTGCAATAGGTACGATTATTAACCCCATTTTACAGATGGGAAAACTGAGGCGGAAACACATCAGTTAACTTGCCCAAGTACACATGGCAATAAGTGGCCAGGACCCAGTCCCACCCAGGCAATCTAACCATGTCCCTATCCCACATAGAAACAGAAGATCTTGCAGAGAGGGAAGTAGGGAGGCCAAAGGCGGAAGCAGACTGGGCACAGGGCTGGGTTCTCTGGCCCAGGGCATTTCCTCATGGCCCATCTCGGCAAGGCTGAATGGAAATGTCCTTACAAGCCACCAAGGAGTCTCTTTGCTGATGGCTCGTCCTCATCTCCCCATCATCACCTGTTGATTTAGGATCCATTACCTTGGGAGGAAAAATGTTCTATGAAGTCATTTGTAGGACCATGTACCCAGCGGGTGCTGATTACATGTTCACTGAATCATTCGATTAATAAAATGAGTCTATGAATTGAGGTGTTAATTAGTTTTAACTCATTCTCCTCAAGGAAGAAATGAATTCACTCCTGCTGCCCTCACCTCCAGCTGTGGGGAGTGAGCCCTGGCTTCATGGGCACCCACACGCTCTCCCTGAGCCTCTTGCTGAAGGACTGAGGAGCAGTGGAAGGCAGGGCCATGGGGCAAGGGCACAGGGGAGCTGAGTCTCCAGGGCGGGAGAGAGGAGCACGGAGCAGAGGAAGCGGTAGAGATTTTCTAGGAAGCCTGGGAACCACTTCCACAGAGCGCCTTGCATAAATTTACATGGCAAAGAATATTCTTTGCATGCTGTGTTCCAGAGGCTGGGATTCCAAGGCGACCAAAATGCTAGAGGTGACTCAGGACGCTGGAGCACGCCTGCCTTGGGATCCGGGAGGGGAATGGGCAGGAAAGCTCTGCAAGGAGGGGTTAGGCTGGAGTCCCGCCCCTCTTCACCCCTCAGGTGACCGACTTTCCGGTTTGTCTGGGACCAAAGGGTATCACCTCTCAGGATGTAGGAATCTTAGTGCTGAAACCAGAGAAGTCTGGAGTGTCACTCCCCAACCCTGGACGGTACCCACAGCTGCACTCTGGTCGTGTTGCACATCATGGCATTGTAACCATCCATGGATTGAGCACCAGCTGTGTGCCCCATACGTTCAGGAAAATCTGAAGGCCAACTGAACAGACAAAAAGGAGACAAGTCCCGAGGGCTCCGGTTTCTGGTGTGGACAGTCACTATTCTCCCTCACGGCGTCTCCACCCTGTTGTGAATACCCGTATGTACAGGCCAGAGACTCAGAGGAGAAGGGACCCGGCCCTCCCCTAAGAAGAGGTTTTCGGACTGTTTGGTGAAATCGGACTCACCCCAGGGACTATCAGGCAGCAGCCGTGGCCAGGAAGCAGGCAAGGGCTGGATGTCCAGAGTGGGGAGGTCAGTGTGGGTGGGCAATCGTAGAAGGTGTCCTGGAGAAGGTGGGGTGGTGAGGAGAGCCTGAGGTGGCCCTGCCATCGCACAGGGCAGGGGATGTGCTTCGGAAATAGCTGGGCCAGGGAGTGGTAGAGCTGCAGGATGGAGGGAAAGAAAGAGGAGGCCAGTGGCCATGAGGTCAGCATGGCCCCAGCTGGGCGACGAGGCCTGCCCCTGGGCAGTGGCACTGGGAGTGGAGGCTGGGATGTTGGATGGGGGTGGGGGCGTGTAGCCAGTGTCAGAGGAAGGGATCAGGAGGAAACAGTTTGAAAAGGAGGCTTCACAGTTTGCTTCGCTGGACTCTCGGGAGCCAGCAGAACTTTGGGAGAGATGCCCCCAGTAACCAGAAACTGATAGACTTGGGACAGGATGGGTTTGGGGGCCCCTTGAGCTTGAGTGAAGCTGACAGAACAGGGGCAACTGGGCTGGGCAGGGTGGTCAGCTGGAAGAAGCCGTTCCAGCCCAGGGAGCAGCTACAGGGCTGATGCAGACAGAGAAGCTGGCCTGGACGAGGGAGAGAGTCATGGGGGTGCTGCTTCTAGAGGAATGGTCTTGGAATCAAATCAGGCCCGGGCTCCCCCATATGTTGGATCTGTACAAGACTGAGATCTCCTGTTCTTCCCCAGCTAGAGGTGGGGCCTTCCCCGGAGACCTGGGGGCCTGATTTCCTAGGCCTGCGGGGGATGGCTGGGCCTGAGCCTGGAGCGTCCTCGGGCCACTCCCAACCCCTCCTTACCCTGGCATCACCGGAAACCTTGCAGCCAGCGCTCAGCCAGTCTCGGCCACAGGCAGGGCGTGGGCCCTGAGCTGCTAAAGGAAGAGCAAGGCCAAAGCCAGGTGCAGGCAGGGGGAGAACAAGGGAGAAAACGGATCCATCCTGCCCGCCTACCCTGCACCGCCTGCGGGCCCAGAGACAAAGGACACTCTTGACTGGTTTACTTTGGAACCTGAGGCTGCAGCGGGGAACTTCATCTGGTTTCAGAAACCACAGAGTTCCAAGGATTCGGGTGCTCTGCTGGAGGCCACTGGGGATAAGACCCTTCCTCAGACCTAGGCCCCCATCGTCACTGCTTCTTTATTAATGTGTGAAATAACAAGATCTGACAGCGGGTCTAATAAGCATTGTAATTGTGAAGTATCAGTGAGCATTCATGATATGAGATACTTGGGGCGCCAGGTCACGGAACAGGGAAATATCAGCAGGTTCTATTGGTCACAGGCACTGTTAATGCTATCATTTTGCTGTCTGCATTCATAATTGAGGGAAGAGCTCAATTGCAGTTAGAAGTTGGTAAGAATGAGGAGCAGTTCCTCCTGCCCCGAATTCTTTCCCGTCCGTCCAAGAGGCTGTTAGGAACCCCTGAACTCCACAGACGAGCAAAGCTATCTCTGCCTTTGGCAGTCGGGAGAGTGGTTGCCCCTGACCAGGGAGGGTAGTTGGCGACTGGAGGGGAATCCAAGCATGAGGGACGGGGGACAATTTTTTTCTTGACCTGGGTGCTGTTACCAGCTGTGTTTAGTTTGCGGAAATTCATCCACCTGTACACTTAGAATATGTGTGCCAATCTGCATGAATCATTGATTTCAATACACATTTTTAAACAAGTGTATTAGACGTATATGTAGGTGTGAGCGTGTGTGTGCATGCACATTCTCTCACACATACACACACATGCACGCACACGCACACACACCCCCCCCCAGTATATACCGGTGAGCCCCTGCATGTCCATGGGCATACACGTGTCTCCCTTGCAGGACACAGATGGATACAGTGAGACAGAGAACACTATTTTTAGGAAATAATTCCAAACCAAAGAGGAGGCTTCCTGATTTACTTGACTAGTGATTGCTGATGGTGGAGAGGGTTGTCCTACAAAGGGCTATTGTCATCCTGGCTGGCTTTTTTTCTTTTCTCTTTTTTCAGTAAAGACTAATGACTTTACTGTTTTTGTAAAAATAATACAAGATCATCCTAAGTAATTCAAGCACTAAAGAAAAGTACAAAAAAGAACGTGTAACATGACCCACATTTTTACCAGCAAAGGAAAAAAATCACCGTTCACCTTTGGTGACGAGTGTCACAGACACCTTTCATGTTCGCTCAAAGATGGAAGCTAGACAGGGACATGCTTTTAGAAGATGGGAACCTACTCCCTCACCTGCTGTTTTTAACAAAGATGTTCCTTTACTTTGACTTGAATGAAATAGAGCAACAAGACCCCGAAGGACGGAGTGGTTCTTAAAGGGCTAGGTCCTAGGACCTCTCCTCTGACTTCCCTTCATACCTGCCTTGCTGCACTTCCCTGGAGACCAGAGGTGCCCTTTTGAGGCCTGGCTGTGTTATGCTTGCTCACTGTTTACCTGTCACCTGGCCAGGTGCCCACCTCCCAGCAATCCTGGGCCCGGGCCTGGGACCTTCGAGGGCTGTGTGCAAGGGTCAGTGCGGCGGATCGCTGGGGTCGTTGGTGACATGTTTCACAGGAGTGAGATCAAGGCAAAGTCTGCCTTGGGTTGACGGAAAGGGATTCTGTCCTGGCGGAGATCTCCAACAGGTGTCCACCCTGCCCTCTTGAGCTGATGCCCGGCCATTCCTGGGTTTGATGCGGTAATTAGCCACACTGCCTCCCCCTTCCCGGGGGTGTTGCAGTCAGGAGCTGTGCCTACCACATCCTGTTTTGTTGGGACAGTCAGGAGCACATTCTTTGGTCTCCATGTCATAGGCAGAGCATGTTCACACCAGGTCCTGGATCATTTGAGGCCACTGGGGCCCACATTCTCCCGGTTGGGCGTCACGTACGTGTGCTGGCTGGTAGGACACCCTCGTGGATGGTGGTCACTGTTTTCTGGTTCTGCTCTCACTTGGGATCAGCCCTCATTTGTTCGGATTTGGGAAGAGGGGAGTGCGTGGAGAGGTGAAGAGCCCGAGATGCTCCATCTGAGTTTCCCATTTTTGGAAGAATGTTCACCCTGGGGGTTTGCGGGGGACCCTCTCAGCAGGGCATTACTGCACTTGTGTGTATACCCGGGTGCCAGCATCTGGATGACAACTCCAAAGTTGTGACCCTGCTGTTTCCAAAACCCCGTGGCATTTGCCTGGGCATCATTCGGCAGACACAGATGCCCCTTTAGTTACCAGACGTTGGCACCTCCATGCCCCAGGGTAAGTCTGGGCACCCTCCCCCTGTAGGCACATGGTGCTGAGGGGAGACAGACAGAGTAACTCTGTCTTTGGCCCCACCGCCCAGGCTGCATCTGCCCAGAAGAAAAGAAACCCCATGTTTGGGCATTGGCCCAGAAGGCCTCTGGTCACCTTCCACAAGGCTCCAGGGTTTCGTATAGAAGGGACAAGCTTGAGAGGAGGGATGGCACTGGGTACCTTCTAATGCCCTTCCCTCACCTACATATTCTTCATCATTCCTTCCATCATTCATTTGTTCGGGACCAGCCTTGCCAGGGCCCTGGGATGGAAAGATGACAGGTCTCAGCCCTGCCCCAGGGAGTGTCCCTCCTAGTCCAGAGAGTGTCAGCACCTTTGTGGGAAGTGCGTCGGCTTGGTTCAGGAACCCACAGGTGCAAGTGTTCCCTTTTGTGTTGAGTGTGTGTGTGTGACACAGCCACTCTTGCCTACTTGTCATGAAATGTGCTCACTGGGATGGGAAAGGGACCCTCCTGCGGGTCCCCACGCAGAGCCCACAGCCCGGAGGACCCTGGGTTTGCCCAGGCCAGCGCCGGCCAGGTGTGCCTCTGGAGAGGTTGGGAACTGTGGCCGGGACCGTCTCTGCAAACCTCGCCCTTCCCTCCCCCCACACAACCCGTGTTCTCTGGCTTCCCCACAGGCCACGCGAGGACTGCCTGTGCCCCACAAGCAGGATGAGAATATGGCAGACTTCCTGTTACCTCGGGGCACCAGCAGCTTCCGCAGGTTCACCCGGGAGTCCCTGGCGGCCATCGAGAAGCGCATGGCGGAGAAGCAAGCCCGAGGCTCGACCGCCTCGCAGGAGAGCCGGGAAGGGCTGCCTGAGGAGGAGGCTCCCCGGCCCCAGCTGGACCTGCAGGCCTCCAAAAAGCTGCCAGATCTCTATGGCAACCCGCCCCGAGAGCTCATCGGGGAGCCCCTGGAGGACCTGGACCCCTTCTATAGCACCCAAAAGGTGACTGCCGCCCACCTCCCTGCCCACACCTTCCTGCAGCTCCTCTCTCAGCACGGCACATAGGGAGAGGGCCTCGCCTCCATATGGGGCTGCGTTCGGGGCGGGCTCCCTGGGCTTTGGGGGAGTGAGTCATTGGGGATCTATATTCCGATCATTTTCATTTTATTCCAGAATAAAAGCCAGAATCACGCAGCCTGATCTGGTTTTGTGTTAGAAGAGAAGGAGCGAGCAGCCACAGTTGAAACGTTGCCTCCTTGTGGAGTGCCTACTCTGAGGGTCATCTGTGGTTAGACTTTCTGCAAGGTGTATGATCTGGAGTTGGGCCCTAAGTCCTGTCCTGAGTTTGGGCTCCAGAGCACAGCATGTGGTCCCGTCTCCTACTAGGGACAGTGCGTTGCCCGCACACCCCGGCCCGGAGGACTCACTGGGCCTTGGCTGTGCCTGGGTAGCTCAGGCGGGGGCCCGCAGCAGCAGCTCCTGGGCCTTGCAGGCTGGCAATGGGACTGTGAAGGCCAGTGGGAAATCTGAGAGCGGGGAGTGGGGGGGGTGTTTGTTCTGCCATTGTCCTCCTGAGTATAGGGAGACGAAATAGCTTTTGTGCACTAGGCAGGGTGACTCAGGCTCTCTCCCAGCAGGGATTTCCACCCAGGAGGTGGGTTCTCCCATCTGGGTGCCCTGCCCCGGCCCCACAGAGGCCTGGTCCCCGGCCGGTTGCCCACACTTCCAGGCCTCGCTGCTGGAGGAAGGCGGGTTTGCATTTGGCGGAGGCCTTTCCCCAGAAGGCCAGGTACTGAGGAAGAAGGTGCCTGCTCACATTCCTGCAGTCAGCGCCGGGGCTGGGGAAGCACTGGAGGGCAGACAGGGCCGGTGCTCACAGGGCAAGTGTGAGCATGCGGCCGGCAGTGTGAATCCTGTGCGTCTGCATCACTAGGCACCTGAGTGTGTGTGTGACCGTGCTCGTGCTGTGGTGCAGTGTCTCCATGTGTGATGGGAGCGGGTGTGGGTGTGAGTGGGTAGAGGGAAAGCCCACCCAGTCTACATGCACAGGTGGGAGAAGAGACCTTGAACCTGCTTGTGCTTCCCCCTGGTTCAAATGACGAAGGTGGGGGTGGGGTCAGAGTCAGGCTGGAAGCTGGGATTAGTCAGGGCAGGTGGGTCTAGGTCATTGTTGGTCACAGCTGGAAGTAAGAGTCAGGGTCAGGGTTAAGGCCAAAGCTGGTGGCCAGTCCAGCTTTCAGGTGCAAATCAGAGTGGCAACTACGTTAGAGTCGGCTGGGACAGGCAGAAGGCATGGCAGGAGGACCCAGTTGAGGATGGAGTCAAGGCTGGGCTGGGTCAGGGACACTGGAAGCAGTCGGGGACACTGGAAGCAGTCGGGGACACTGGTTTCTATCCCTGTGATCAGGAATACTTGAACCATGGCCCAGGTATGACTCTGGCCTCTAACCTTCTGTCTCTCTTTGCTGACCCCTGGCCACACTGCCCCAAGTCCCAAGGGGTGACCCAGGCACCACAGCAGAACTTTTGGTCCTGATATACCCGGTCAGCTTATCTCCCCAGCTCAGATTAAATAGAACTTTGTCTCACCAGCTCAACCTTTGGAGAAGCACAGCCCCAGAGCAGTGCCACCTCAGCTGTGCCAGCCTTAGCCTGGGCAGCTGGGGATGGACTGCTGTCCTCCAGGGCCGCATCTGCACGGGGCTCAGCCTCTAGCACCCCCTATCGACTCCCATGCCCCGTTGTGCTGTGTGGACAGCGTCTTCTGGAAGCTTGGGGAGAGGGTCCATCATGGGCTGCTCAAGATCCTCCTGGGGGAGACACCAAGTCATCTCCTCTGGGGTGGGGTAGGGCTGACACCTGCCCTGGACCCCGAGACAGGGCCTCAGGGAAAGCTTCTCTCTCCGTGGGCTGGGGTCTGCCTTTTCCCATCCCTACTTCTCAGCTGTTAGTCTTCTCCACTGACCCAGCTCCCTCATTAGCCCATCACTCCCAGCAGGCAGGGAGGGATCAGAAGGGAGAAGGGGAAGGAGAGGGCATCAGCCAGGTCCTGGCCTCTGCTGTGAAAACAGCTTGCCTAGGATCAAGAGAGGCCCCTTCTTGTTAGGACTGTCATTTTGAAACTGAACTGAGTCCCACCCAACCTGACATTCCCCTAAACTTGACCTTATCCCACCACAGCCACGGGCAACACCGTGAGGGGGCCACTGACCTGCCCTCTTCTTCCCCTCCCCCTCTCTCTGTCCCTCTCTTCCTCCCACCCCACCCCTTAGCCAGGGCTCTAGGGCTCTGAGCCAACAACTGCCCCCCAAAATCCTCTCTCCCCAGGGGCCTAGGGGCCACCGCCCCAACCTAAAGCAGCTCTCTGTTCACAGACCTTCATCGTGCTGAATAAAGGCAAGACCATCTTCCGGTTCAGTGCCACCAATGCCTTGTATGTCCTCAGTCCCTTCCACCCTGTCCGGAGAGCAGCTGTGAAGATTTTGGTTCATTCATATCCTTTGCAGTGAGTCCCTGCTGTGTGTCTGTCTAGGTCCCACGTGGGGGTGGGCAGGGTGTTTGGGGCGGAGAGTGGTGCCGGTCCCTGAGGACCCCAGCAGCATGGTCATCACCTAGTGGCTAGTTGGAAATGTAGGGCTCTTGGACCCCACCCCAGACCTGTAAACCAAGCATCTGCATTTCAACAATATCCCAGGGGATTCTTGGGCACATGAAAGTGTGGGAAACCCTGCTTCTTCAGTAGAGAAACGTCCTAGAAGCCAAGCTACTGAGGATCCCAGAAGACAAAGAGGTCTGCCAGTGTCCCCTGGCTCTGCTTCGGCTCCAAAGTCCCCTCCCACTGCCTCCACATCCACGTGCAGGGACCTCAAGCTGGGCACCGGGGCTCAGCCAAGGAGAAACCACTTCCCAGTAAAGAGACCTCTGGTTTATTCACACGTGGGCATCCTTCGAGGGAGGCAACACTTGCTTTTTGATTAGGTGTTGACAAAATGTTTGCAGTTTCAGAGTTATCTCAAAGAACTCTGGTTAGCGTTAAATTATATAAACGGCAGCCTAAAAAAGCCGTCGGCTGCGGAGGAACGCCCTGGGAGTGCTGCAGTGTAACAGGGGACAGGACTGGCCTTTGGGCCCTAAGGGGACCTCATTCAGGCCGTGGGACGGGGGATGGGGGACAGGGCTCCAGCACCCAATCACGGCTGTTCTGCGGACTTCAGCAAAGGGGCCCCACAGATGGCGAGGCGGGGAGGCGGGTGTCCGGATGCAGTCGGGGGCATCTGTGTCTTACGGTGCCGGCCTGGGCAGCCTTCCTTCGGCTGGCAGCTGGCTGGGCTGTTAATCGAATCAGTGCCACTGGGCTCTGCGGAGTGATTAGCCGTGGGCGTGGCAGGCTGGCCCCATAGAGCTCCCCACGGTCCCCCCTCCATTCCCCACTCTGGATGGACCTTTTCGGAGGCCAAGGCAAAGACCCATTAACCTCTGAGCAGGGCAGGAGGCTTCGGGGAAAACAGCTGCCCCGTGAGGAACTAAGTCACCGAGACAGATGCTGACAGCTCAGGGGCTTTCCCTGTCCGGGCGGGGATGAGGGATGCCCCTTCCTGGCTCCATTTCACCTGTGCCCCAGTGCCCGATCCTCACCCCAGGGGTTAATCGGAGGAGCTCAGTGCCAAATCTGTTCTCTGCATGCAGACACTCCCTCCCCTCCTCCAGCTCGCTCCTGCCTTTCTCCTAGGGTTCGCTAGATGTGTGCATCCAGGGAAAGTGCCACGTGCAGCCACGGCTGTGGCAGCCGTGGGGTGGGCTCTGGGGTGGGCAGACACCGAGGGGAGGGGCTCCATTCAGGGAGCAGCCTGCCGTTCATAGCTACGTCCTACTTTGCGGGGCTAGAGTCATTCTAGATTGAATTTTGAGCCATTCTGCAACTGTTTCTAAAACCCCCGTAGATGTCGGGCACTTTGCCGGGCACCCTGGGTGTATGGTGCTGAACAGGAGCCTGTGCCTGCCCCCTTGGGAATTGTGCAGTCCCCTAAGACTGATAAGACAGGTACAGGAATAGTTGTCATTCCTGCCAGCGTGTGGGCACAGCCTGGTGAGGACAGAGCAGAGGGAGGAGGAAAGGCCGGCCTCCTCGCCAGCTCTGAGCTGGTCTCCGCCTCACTCCAAGGGCGTGGCCTCCCTGAAAGCATGCTCGGGCTCCCACCTGGGGCTTCTCCTCCAGGTATCTAACCAACCCAGCACTGTTTGGCAGCCAGGGCAGCCCCCAGGGATGCAGCGGCAGCCCCAGGATTCCTGCAGGGCCCTGGGCTGGGCCCGGGGTGGGGGTGCCCCGATGAGGCCAGGGAGGTGGTTGGGGGCACTGGCATCCGAAGCCTAGCCAGAGGGTCCGTTGAGCAGTGGCTGAGGCCACGTGGTGCTGCTGGCGTCCCCCCGCGCCCCCCACCCTTTACTATCTTGCCCATTTATTGGGGACGACCAAGCCTGAGGCTTCAGAGCCGGCCTGTGTTCCCCAGGGCAGCTGCCCCAGGGAGGTGGCTTGCCATGGTTGAGGCCCTGCAATGGGCTCCCAGGGGCTGCCTCCATCCTCGGCTGCCTGGGATTGGGAGCCCTCCGCTGGTCCTCAACAGCGCCCCTTAGTGGGCTTGGGGGGCAGTGGGGGAGAGGAAGGGTCTAGATCCGCCGGGGTTTGGGAGCAGCCCCTCTGCGCCCTTGAGCCTTGCCATTCAGAATGTGGCGCACAGATCTGTAGCAGCAGCAGAGTGAGGATCTTGTAAGAATTGCCAAATCTCGGGCCCCACCCCAGAACCTGCATTTTCACGAGGGCCCCTCCATCCGAGCACACACCGCCCTGGGCAGTTGTTTTCAGGTGTCGGTCTGTGAGGGTCACCTCAGGCTCACCTGGGCAACTTATTTAAAATGAAGATTCCTGGCCCTTTCCGGACCAGAAGCTCCAGGGTGAAGCCTAGGAATCCACAAGCTCTCTGTGTGTATCTCTTTTTTTCTTAATTGAAATATAATTCACATACCATACAGTTTATCATTTTGAGACAGACAACTGAGTGGATTTCAGTATATTCCTATGGTGGTGCAACCATCACCACTATCTAATTCCGGAACATGTCATCACCCCAAAAAGGAGCCCCATGCCCCTTAGCAGTCACTATGAATTTTGAATGCATACCGATTTCGTGTTTTGAATAGTGAACTTTCACTCTGCTTACATTCTTTTGTATTGTGGTGAAAAAAAAAAAAACACAGAACATAAAGTTTACTATCTTGCCCATTTTTAAGTGTACAGTTGAGTGGTGTTTACTATGTGCATACTGTCCTGCGGCAAAGCTCTAGCACTTTTGCAAAACTGAAACTCTGTACCCGTGGTTGGCTTACATTTTCATATCCATTCAGACACGTACTGAGCCACCCATGTGCGCCCTTCTGTGCTCGGCCCTTTGGAAAGGGCCAGGGGGCAAAGACAAACTGAGGAAGGGGCAGGAGGGCGGCCCCTGCTCTCAAGGAAGAAGACCCACTCACTAGCAATGATGCAGGCATTCACAGCGACCTGCTGGCGAGGGCGCCGTAATTCAGCTCAGCTTTGCTCTGTGCGCCACACTTGTACCGCATCCCTGGGAAGTGGCCTAAAAAGTAAATATGGGTATGTAGAATTATTTTTTCCAATGTATTTTTGTTATAATCCTGCAGAATGTGTTCCTGCCAGGATTAAATAAAAGAAACCAACTGAATTCCCAATTCTACTGCAGTCACATTCAGAGAGGCCTCACGTTCACGCCGAGAAGCTTTCTGCCTTCCTGGGTGCACAGGATCTGTTCACAAAATCCTCCCACGTTTCTCTAGCAGATTCAAATGGGCAATCAAACCACATGTTTGTGTGTGTTTGTGTGCGTGTGTGTGTGTGCATGTTCATTGAATGGCACAAATATATGAAAATGCCCCCCACAGCATCCCTTCTGTTTGCGAGGTTTTTTGTTGTGTGTTTTTTTTTTTTTTTTTTTTTGACTCCTCGGGATCCGAAGACAGGCAGGCCGAGTTTCAGGCATTCCCCACCAGCCATGCAGGCAGTCCTTGCCGGCATTTTAATCATGAGGCTGGGAGTGGGTGTTTGGGGACAATAACACACCAGGATTGAAGATGTTCAGCTGAGCTCAGACCTAGAGAGCTGGCCTTTGCCTCTGCCCACACATGGGGCCAGCTCCATCATTGGCCTAAAACTGCCAGGCAGTGCAAACAGGTGTGTCCTGTGCTGGCCCGGAGTGCCCTTGACTCATCTCTCCGGTATTGGCTGCCTGCTGGGCTCCATGGGGGACCTGGGGATGCTTTGAGCAGAGTCACATGGGCTAGAGACACCTCTAAGCAGGAAGAGACCACACACATATAGGAGTGACAGAGAATACTGGAAGGGCCGTCCTCAGGGTGCGGAGAGCCAGGCAGGGTTTCGAGCAGTCAAGTGGCCCAGGGTCTAGAGCTGGCTGCACCTCACCCTAACCAGTTGCCGTGTCTCAAAAAGCCAAAACCCAGACAGGCAGCTCCTGTCTTTCCCCACCGTGGGACCCAGGCCCTGGCTAGCAGCACTTAGAAGGGCTGTCTTCTCTGGCTCTTCCCTAAGTTTTGATGCCAGAGTTCAACTCACCTCAACTCCAGCCGAGTCTTTTGGTCCGAGGTAGCCTATCTACACTGCTGTTCACTGCTCAGGGGCCTTTTCTTCGCTCTAGTGAGAGCAGTGAGAGGGGTCTCCCCAGTCAGCCCACCTTGCTTCACCGTGACCAGCTGCGCTGACAGATTGCTAAAGGAACCCTGCCCAGCCTTAGGTGCCTGTCTAAATGCCTCCTCCAGGAAGCCTTCCTGCCCAGCCAGAGGCAGGTCTGGTGTCTCATAATGTCCCATCTTGGAGTTGTTCAGATGCCTCCCTGTCTCCCACCCAGGGCCTGGCACACATGCTCCTTAGGTTTGTTCTAAAAAATGACAAACCATTTCATTCCCCGGCCCCCCCGCCCCCAGGGTGGCAGTCTGCACATACTTTACAAAGCCCTTCACTCATTGGTTTACTGCCCTGTGAGTGGCAGAGGCCAAGTATGGGGTAGCATTTCCCCTGAAGCAGTGTGACTCACCCCAGGCCTTCGGTCTAGAGGCAGTGGGTCGCCCCTTGGTGTCATCATGCAGAGACAGTGCAGCGGCAGGGCTCAGAGTGGGGGGCCTGCACTGGGCCAGCCGGGGCTCAGAGCTGGGCTGTGCCGTTGACCAGCTTTGTACCGACAGTCTGTGGCCGCTGCAACAAATCACCACAAACGTAGTGGTTTAAAACAACAAAAATGTATCGCCATACAGTTCTGGAGGTCAGAAGTCCAAGAAGGTCTCACTGAGCTAAAATCGGGGTCTCGGCGGGGCTGCGTTCCTCTCTGGAGGCACTAAGGGAGACTCTGTGCCTAGTCTTTCCCAGTTTCTAGAGGCCGTGTGGACTCCTTGGCTTGTGGCACCCCCATGTGCAAAGTCAGCGACCGCTGGTGGAATTTTCCCCACAGGCAAGGTTCTGATACCAACCCTCCTGCTTCCCTCTTCCGCTTAGAAGGACCCTGTGCTGACACTGGGCCCACCCGGACAATCCAAGGTGATCTCCCATCTCAAGACCCTTAATTTAATCCCATCCACAAATCCCTTTTGTGCTTGTCAGGGATTAGGATGTGGTTGTCTGGGGGGTGGGGAGGGAGGGCTGTTACTGCACCTGCTCTAGTAACTTCAAGCCTGACCTTGTGCCTCAGTCTCCTTGTGTACAAAATGGAGACAAAGTCTCCCCCCCCCACCCCGCCTTGGGTTGTTGGGAGAATTGAATTAGTTAATGGTTACAGAGAGCAGAGCCTGGCACCTAGGAAGGGCTCAATAAATATTTGCTCTTAGGGTCATTACTTTCATATTTCAGAAATCACCTGGGATCCCCAGTAGTGGATCTGGTGGGGGGGGGGCATTGAATAAAGCTGGTTGAGGGGCAAGTTAGCTGTCTGCCCAGTAAGGACAGCCTTGGCACAGAGCCTGGGTGCGTGTGTAAGGGAGAAGGGAGTAGGCTCGGCCATGGAGACCTGCCCACAGGCAGAAGGATGGGCAGCTCTCCAGCTGAGGGACAGCCCCCCTCCCCGCTGCACCCTGTGCCTGGAGAGGTGGGGCAGCTCTCCAGCTGAAGGACACCTCCCCCCCCACTGCCCCCCCTCCTCCTCCCCACCACACCCCATGCCTTGAGAGGTGTCCTCCCACCAGGAAGGAATCAGGACTTCCTGGAGCCATGGAGTCTGAGCTGAACAGCTCTGCTTTAACTGAGGGAGGTTCCCAAAGCCTGATCCTCTTTCATCTCAGGTGAGAAAATGGAGAATTCATTATAAACTGGGGGTGGGGCTTGGCAGGCTATTTCCTAATCCCATCGATTCCCTAGAAGGAGGACTAGAAGTGTGGAGGGCACGCACCTAGATTCTTTGAGAGGCCTCACTCCCCTCCCCTCCCTTCCCAGATGGGGCAGCACCCACACCCTCCCAGAAGTCAGCACCCCGGCTAGGCTGACGGCACTGGTCTCCCCCTCAGACCCGAGGCCAGAAAACGGTGGAGCTCTGCTAGGGAGGAAAGAGGCAGGCCCCTAGGGCTCAATTACTTCAGCTCCCTGGCAGCCGGAGGGAATCTCAGGCCGGCAGCTGCTGTGCACAGGGCTGGGGCCGGGGCCATGTCGTGAGCCTGGGGGCAGCCGCAGGGGGCAGGAAGCCCAGCCTCTCTTCTTGGGCTGGGGAGGGAATTTGTGAGAGCAGCAGAGTGTCCCTGTTCTGGCTCAGGCCCCTGGGGGGTGCCCTAGTCCCTACACGGCCCAGGGTCTGCCCCTTGCTCTTCTGTAGGTCTTGCAGAGGTGACAGAGGCCGTGGAGGTTAGGCAGAGCTTCGTCCAGCTTGAAGCAGCAGAGAAGTAGCCAGAGTCAGGCATGAGCCAAGGCCTGGGGCAGTTCAGTTCAAGGCCAGGGGCCCAAGAGGATGCCCAAGACACAGTCCCAACATCTGAAGCGCTCCCCTTCTGGTGGGGAACAGATGGGCATTACTGCTTAGGGAGCAAGGGCACACTTAGAGATGCCCCATGCCCTGGGGATGCAGTCCCCTAGGAGTCAGAGCAGGCCGCTCAGAGGGGGTGCTCCTTCTCAGAAGGGGTGCTCTTGCTCAGAGGGAGCACTCACTCTGAGGGGGTGCTCCCGCTCAGAGGAAGTGCTCTTGCTCAGAGGAGTACTCCTGCTCAAGGCGGGGGGGGGAGGGGGGGGGGCTCCTGCTCAGAGGAGGTGCACCTGCTGAGGAGTTTCTTGAAGGAGGGGGAGGAGGAGAGCATGAGGTGGAGCACATGCGAAGGGCAGGAAGCAGTTCGAGGAGCCATGCCTGCATCCTCAGTGTCCGTGTGTCCTGACAAGGTATATAAGTTTGGACAGCAGAACACTCCTTCAGAGAAGTCCTAGGCCAAAGGTGAAAAGCCTCGGGGAAGCAGGGGAGAGAACTGGGAGCCCCGCCGCCAGGGCTTTTCTCTCTCCCCCAGGAGGTGGCCCCTGAAGAGCAGTTTCTAAATCCCACCTCCCTCTCCCGGGGCTAAGGACTGCACGCCCATGCGGCTGTGGGTAAAAACCTCTGTGGTCTGGGGGTCTTCCTCCCTGCCCCCCAGGACGGACCCTATGTGGAACTCTGCTAATGGTTCGATGTCAGCTGTCTGGTCCCCGAAGGGGCTGCTGAGCAGGGCAGGTGTCCGGCTGCAAGTGCCGGGGAGGGGAGAGGTTGGCAGGGCCTGGGCACAGCCCCAGGGTGTCCCCTTGGAGCCCCCGCCTCATTGATCTGGCAGCACTGGCATGGCATGACACCCGCAAGGGCAGGACCCTCGGGCCGTAGTGGCCTGGCCGGCACATGGCTTTCCTTGACCTCCGCGCCACGCTGTTCAGTATGCTCATCATGTGCACCATCCTGACCAACTGCGTGTTCATGGCCCAGCACGACCCTCCACCCTGGACCAAGTATGTCGAGTGAGTATCTTCAGGGCCTCTGTAGCCGGCCCCTCCCTCCCTTCCTTTCCATTACATACCGTGGCCTCTGAAGTCACCCCAGAAGTCCCCGGTGGGACTCACCCACCTGGAAGGTCCGTGGCCCCGCCCCTTCCCTCTCTGGCCGCTCCTGGTCCTGCCAGCTTCTTGACTTGAGCGGTGGCCTCAGGGGCGGAAGCTCTCCAGGTTGGCCAAGTGGGAGATTCCTTCCTGACCCACCCTAAACAGCACTGAGCACATTGAGGAAGGCTCCGAAATAAAATCCTGATAATCTATCGAGCACTTATTTTGTGCCAGGCGCTGCCATGGAACAGTAAGCCTCATCTCCTTTGACCGTCCGGGCAGCCCAGTAGGGTGGGGACAGCCACTATCCCCCTTAGACAGGAAGCTGGAAACTGGGGGCGCACCTTGTCCAGTAGGGTGTGGCCAGGGGGTGTGGCAGCCGGGCAAGGCCCAGGGCTGTCCCCACTTCACGGCTATCTCTGCTACCTCCTGGGACCATTTGCTCAGTTTCAGAAAACTGCTTCTGGCCCATCCTTCTCAAATGAAAGTACCTTACCCACGAGTTTTAAACAGACCCGATAGGCCCTTGGGGCATTTGATGCCTGTTTTCAGGGAACTGATGGAATGTCAGGGACAGCCTCTCTTACCAAAGTGGCTCGCCTTGTGGCTCTCTGTGTTCGCCCAGGACCACAGCATCATCAGTGCTGCGGGGATGACTGTGGGCCACGGTCCCTGCATCTAGGCATCCGGATTCTTCGGGCCACCCCTCCCAGCCTCAGGCGTTAGAACCTCAGCCCCTTTTCCGAGCGCAAGGTAGACAGCTGTACCCAGCTACCTATAGGTAGTTGAGAATGGACCATGCTCCTGTCACTAGCTGCTGAGGACCCACCAGCAAGGGTGAGGGAGTGACCCGATCTGAGTGTCTTTACAGGCCGCCATATGCCCGTGTGCATGGCCCCCGAGGCTGGGGTGAGGAGAGAAGTCGAGGGTCTTCTTACGCCAAGACAAGCAAGAGGGAAAATGGAAAGTTCAGAAGGGCACATGGCAGGCACTCAGCAATGCTGAGCAAACACGTGCAGAGATGCAGTAAAGAGTCCAGTGTTTAGCCCAAGGCTCTAGCTCTGCCATGGG
This sequence comes from Phoca vitulina, assembly GCF_004348235.1. Taxonomy (NCBI): domain Eukaryota; kingdom Metazoa; phylum Chordata; class Mammalia; order Carnivora; family Phocidae; genus Phoca; species Phoca vitulina. The sequence continues at coordinate 45,519,614 of NW_022589713.1, forward strand.
GCATGGCCGAGGGTCCGGCCTGAGGGCTCCTTAAGAGCGGAGCTGTATAGGGCTCATGCATGCATGTGAGGAACCCGGCCAACCTGGCCTGCGGGCTGCAGCCTCCCTGAGAAACCTTGCGGGTCTCTCCCCCCAGGTACACCTTCACTGCCATTTACACCTTTGAGTCTCTGGTCAAGATTCTGGCTCGAGGCTTCTGCCTGCATGCGTTCACCTTCCTCCGGGACCCATGGAACTGGCTGGACTTCAGTGTGATTGTCATGGCGTAAGTACCTTGCTCTCTGTGCCGTACCGTGCTATGCCAGGCCGTCGTCAGGGCCGTGTGCATCATCCCTGGCCCTGGGCCCCCCGCTGCAGTCTGCAAGTGGCTGTAGAGCAGCCCACCTTACTGCTATGGCAAGAGGAAGACAGGATGGAGGCCCCCAGCTCCTCCTGGTGGGCCACGGAGGTCAGGCCGGCGGGTTCAGCTCTGGCCCTGTGGCAGCCCTGTGTTCCAGGGACATCATTACGATTCTGGCTTAGCGTCCTCTGCCCTTTCCACCGCGGGAAACTAGTGTTACAGCCCAAAACTCCTGGACCACTGTAAATAATGACCTGGATTCCAAGGTGATTAAGAATGAATCACCGGGAAAGAGAAGGAGCCTGGAGACGTGACTGGGCATCCCCAGGAGCCCATGCCAGGCACACCAGCGCATCCGCTCTCTCCACTCAAGGACTCCACATTTGGCACATTCTAAGGCACCTGGTCACTGACATGATCCAGTGAGGTATCCTGGATGGGGAGGTATCCTGGATGGGGATTCCTTGTCCCCATTTTACAGATGACAAAACAGATGCCAAGGACACCCAAGGAGCCTGCCAGAGAGTAAATGTGAATATCTCTGGCCTGCCACCATGCAGGCTGGGACCCCGCTTCCTTGTCTAGAAAGAGATCCTCGCTGAGGTTGGGTTGAGGCATTCCCCTTGGGATGTGTCAGCAACGGGATGCTGTGTTCTGGTGGCGACAACTGATCATGGTGGGCCTCGTGTGCAGGAGTTGTGGCCCGGGCTCAGCCAGCAAACCCAGGCTGGGCCCCACACCTTGTCAGGGAGCAGAGCTGGTGAGGGCAGTACTTCTGCCCTTGCAGAACCTCCTCTCCCTGACTTGTGAAAGGACAGTGTTGGCCTCGGTGGTATCAAAGGTTCAGTTCAGCGCCTGCTTTCTAGGATTCTTGGATTCACTGAATCCGCTTGTTCGTGTGTGACGAGGTCTGCTTCACCCCGGACATGAGCAGCCCTAGCTGTGCGCTCAGCCATGCTGTGGGGAAGAGAGGGGAGAACGGGCAGCCGGACCCTGCTGATAGGCTGCTTTCCAGCTAGGTGGAGAGTCTGGTGGTTAGAAAATGCATCGGGACCTCTGTTTCTGGGTGCGCTGCTTGTGAGCTGACTCCAGCCCATAGTTTTACAGGTGGGGTAACTGAGGCTCTGAGAGACGCTGCCACTTGCCCAAAGCCAGTGTAGACTTAGGCCTGGGCAGAGCTGAGTGAGCAAGGGAGAGTATAGCAGGAGAGAAGGCAGAGTGGTGGGGGACAGCCCCATGGCCTTGCATGCGGTGGTGAGAGCCCAGGGTGATGGGAGCCATTGGCGGTTGAGAAGCAGGGAGTAACGTGACCTGAGCTATATATTATAAGTTTGCCCGGCAGCTGGGGGGCTATTTTAGTAGCCAGGAGAGAGATGGTGGTGGGGACCAGGGTTTAAGTAGAGAAGCTGAGGGACATGGTCAGATTCTGAATGTACTTTGAGGGTAGGGCTGACAGGAGACCCCCAGGTGGGCTTGGCTTGAGTAGCTGGGTGAACAGGGTTACCATTCATTGAAATGGAGGATGAGGGAGGAGCTGGCTGAGGGAGGGAGGCGATCAAGAATCCAGATTGAACTGCATTAAGTTTGAAAGCATCCAGGGTGAGATATGGAACAGGCAACTGGATATTCCTGTCTGGAGTTCAGGAAAGAGGTCCAAGGTAGAGATATATATTTAGAAGCCATCAAGGTGCAGATGAGACTTGCAGCCAGGAGACCGGATGAATGAATCATCTAGAGTGAGTGTGGCCAGAGAAGGGATGGCGCCTGGGGACGGTACCACAGGATGCTCCAACATCTCGAGGTCAGGAAAGAAGGGGTGAGCCAAGGAGCCTGGAGGGCACTGCCATGGGGGGTGGAGGAAAACCTGGATGGAGGACTGTCCTGAAAGCCAGCTGAGGAGCGTGACTCCACTTGAAAGATGCCCTGAGGAGGCTGAAGAAATCCAAGGCACAGTCCATGGCAGTCCGAGACGTGACACCGATGACCTTGACATGGCTAATGACCGTGACACCACTGATTGCCTTGACCAGACATGGGGGGCCAGACACCTGATTAGACAGGGCTCAAGAGACTGGGGCAAGTATAGACATGCACTTTGCGGGGTTAGCTGTAAACGAGACTGAAAATAGGATGCTGGGAGTGGGGAAGATGGGCAGAGCAGCACTATTCAAGAAGGGAGATGTCTTTGTAAAGGGACACGATCCAGGCGGGAGGGCAGCCTGATGATGGAGGGGGGTGAGTTGCAGGAGCAAAGCCCTTGAGCTGTCGGGAGGGCTAGGAAGCTAGGGCCCACGTGGAGCATTGGCCTTCAGAGCAGGGAAGGCAGAATTTCTGGGTTGGGAGAGTTGGTGATGAAAGAAGAGAATTTCTCTTCTGATTGCTCCTATTTTCTCCACGGTAAGAAGCACGATCATCAGCTGAGAACACGGAGTAGGGAGGCTCCTACTCTTGAGGAGGGAAGGAGACCTCTCCATGCAGAGCCAGGACGTTGCACTGACTTCGGAAGGGAGCAGGATTATTATGCCAGGTCCAGGCTCCAGGGTCCCTACAGGAGGGGAGCAGTGCTCCTTGGGCCCCTGGGGGCCTGGTGTCACAGGAAGGGGGCTTTGGCAGGACAGGACACAGCATCTGCCTGCGTCTGTCCTACCTTCCCATCCTGGAGCCCAAACAGGACTGTGTCACAGCAGTGATGCTCCCAGACCCTGGGTCCCTTGCCTAACGGGAGGTCTCTGGGAGATGCTCTGAATGACCTCAGGCCCTTAGTGAGTCCTGCTGTCTTATCCCAGGAGAGAATCCCTGTCTTGATCCCATGGGATCCCACGGGGAACTGCTTCTTCCGCTTGGAATCACAGAGCAGGTGTGCCTTCCTCACCAAGACCTGCCTGCCTGCCTTCGTTCCGTACCAGAACCAGGGGTGACAAAGCAGAACAGAGCCTCAGAAGCCAGCAGACTATTTCCAAGTTCCTGAGCATCTCAGGGAAACGGCACTCGCTTCCCCTGGGGCCACATGGACCCACTGGAATGTCAGGTTTCTGCTGTGGACTGGATTGGCCTGGCAGCTTTGATTGGCAGTGGCCCTGCCTTATGAAAACGATGCTGCCCTGGTAATGCGGTGAAATGCATCCTGCTATAGTCAAAATGGCTCCGTAACGGGGGGCGGAGGGGGTGCTCCTAGAATAATCGAAGGAGCTTTGGGTGGCAGAAATGGTCGATTCGCTGAAACTCCCCATCCTCCATTTTACAGATGGGGAACTGAGGCTCCAAGAGAGCCTACCTCTTGCCCAAATTTGTGGAATGAATCAGCAGCCGTGCTGAAACTAAAACAGGTCCCCTTACTCGAGAGGCGCGCCAGGTCTACGGTTTCCACCTGATCCCCCACCCACTCAATGTAGGGGTTGTGGGAGGGTCCGGGTTGCCAGGAGGCCTGCCAGGCAACCCTCCAGCCAGAGTTCTTCCCGGGGGCCCCTGCTGGCTGGGCATTACCTGCCCGTTAGCACAGCCGCCCACCTCCGGGGGTTGTTATGGAAACCGAACCTGGAGGGGAAGGGAGGGAGGGCAGAGAGGAGAGGGTGGGCTGTACCTCTGCCCAACAGCCCAGGAGGCGCCGTCTGCCTTGAATAGCAGGGCTGCACAGGAAGATGGGGGTGGAGCAGGAGGAGGTCTGCCCTTCCTCTGGGGTCCTCAGCTTCCAAAAGGGCTTCCCGCCGCCCTGGGGCTGGTGTGATGGATGGGGTGCTCCCTCACCAACCTCTGCTCTTTCGGTGTCAGATCCGGGGCCCACCAGCCCAGCTGTCTGCCCCTGCCCAGCAGCTTGGCCAGAGCAGAAGGAGTAGAATGGCTTGGAGGAACATTTTGCCAGCCTGACAGGGGCAAAGCTCTACCCCCAACCCAGCCACTGCCGACGCTGGCCCTTTGCGTTACAGGGTCTCTGACCACACATCCCGGGGCCCCAAGAGAGGCCTCATTGGGGATCTAGGGCCCGCACGTGGGAAGCAACCAGGCCAAAGGCTCTGAAGCAGGTAAAAGGGCAGCGGTCCCCATGTCACAGCCATGCTCACGGACATGCAGAGCCCTCACCCAGCCCTGCATCTCACCTTCAAGACTTCCTTCTCCTCAGCATTGCCCTCCCACACATGTCCTGACTTCACACACGACCACCAGCCCCGCTCCTGTTCTCAGCCATTCGGCTGGCCTTGCAAGCCTGCTGGGAGCACACACCTTGGGATCTTGGCTCCTCTGTGCTCAGCACCAGCTGCTGAGGAGGCGGACCATGAATGGAGGGCAAGCCTGAGGGTGTGGGAAGATGAGTTCTACACGGGGACAGGCAGAGACAGGCAGAATCCAAGCTTCAGACAGGCAGGGCTTCCCTGAAGATGTGAGGGGACAGACGGGGTCTGTGGGGGACAAGAGAAGCAAGGACAGTTGGTTCCCTCTGATCTGCACAGTGCTCTACTCACTCCCTGTGACCAGAAGAGACAATCTTGGAACCAGTGTCCCGAGAAAGAGAAACTGTTGTCCCAGGCCACACTTATTTGTCCGGCAGCGGGAAATGGGGCCCAGAGCCACCAGCAGGCTGATAAAGCCTGAAAGAAGAATGTGGGACAGAGGTTTGAGGATCTGAGTCATCACAGAGGATGGAATAGCCATTAAAAGTGAAGAGGGAGCTTGGACCAAATTAATAGGTGTATTTGGGCCAGAATAAGGGAGGTGACTTCTACTCCCCATCAGAAGTTTACAAGCTGAAGCGAGTCCAGGGGAAGAACGGAAACCACACCACAAAAAGGATCTGGTGTAGCCAGAAGAAAAGCTCTGAGAACGTGTCTGCTGACTTCTCATCTCTGAAGGGATGCGGTGAGTAAGGAGGGAGCAAGCATGATCCCCAGGGCCCCGTGAAGACGGAAGGGCCCCATGAGAGGACATGAGGAATCTGGTGTCAGCCCAGTGTCAGTTAGAGCTGGACAAGGCAGGACTCGGCTGACTCCAGGACACTGAGTCCCTTGACATAGCCTACCCACAGCTTGAAAGCAGATTCAGAAGCTCTGAGCGGAGTGGAAGGGCCTGGAGTTCCAGACTGACCAGCAGAGTGAGTCCAGCTGCATGATCATCCTACCCTTGGCACTTAATCCGGCTTCAGTGGTCTGCCGTCCTGGGTCCAATGTCACTCAGACACCAGGTACGACACACTTGGTTAAAAATCAGACATCCTGAGTCCACCGACCTTTGTTAAACATCAGACGCCTTCGCTTAAACGTCAGATACCGTGGATGTGAAATCTTTGGTTAAATATCACAAGTCACTCGCCACTGTCCCAATGGTCCTGGTCACACACTGTCCACGCAGCTCTTAGACATCCTGGTCACCTGGCCCATCCACGCACATCCTCACACTCTGCTTGGGCAGTCCCCTGCCCCCCAGAGATAGACTCCTTCCTCCTGTGCCTGTGAAGACCACGGATGGATGACTGAGTTTTAGGTTGGAACGTCTCAGCCATTCAGCCCTGCTGAGTGTCACTCGGGCCCAAGCAGACCTAGAGGGCGGCTCACTCCTGAGGTTCCTCCTCCTGTGAAGACCCAGGGCCATCCTTGGGGGTCTCCGGAGGTCTTGGGATGACACTGAGGGGGAGTCGGCCCCCGGAGACCTAGCTGCGCCTCCATGAGGGTCTCAACCAGGGCTTGAGGGTCCACAGATCGGGGCAGCCAGGAACGAGCTGATCACAGACGACAGAAGATGCAGAGCAAAGCTGGGACCAGAATCCCCCTTGGCTCCTCTGTCACCCGGCTATCAGGAGCACCTCGCTGAGAGAGCCACCTCCCGTGTGGGGGCTTCCTATGTGGACATCCTTAAGTCATCTCGCCGAGGGTCTGGTGTCAGGAGGGTGGAGAGGAGGAAGAGAACCCGAGGGAGCCCTGGGCCATCCGCAGCCCTCCCTGTGGGAGCGGGAGAAGGGAGTGGGTGGGTCGGGGAGGGCAGGCTGAGGTGCTGCTTTGTAATTCCCAATAACTGTGGTTTGATTCTGCAGGTATGTATCAGAAAATATAAAACTAGGCAATTTGTCGGCTCTTCGAACTTTCAGAGTCCTGAGAGCTCTAAAAACTATTTCAGTTATCCCAGGTAAGATGCCCAGATTTGCCTCTCAGATCTCAGCTACAAGTGACTCTCTCTCTGTCTCCCCTCCCCCCCAATCGTGTGTCTCCTACTGGCGTGTTGTCACTGTCTCGTGTGTGACTTTCCCTTGTTACAGATACACAACTGAATTTGTGGACCTGGGCAATGTCTCAGCTTTACGTACCTTCCGAGTCCTCCGGGCCCTGAAAACTATATCAGTCATTTCAGGTGAAAAATCAGGTTAAACGCCAAGGCTGGAGGGACACACTCAGGCCTTCCCAGCCAGCTGGGCCCAAGGCGACCCTTGGGAAGGCCCCTCCGAATGTGCCTGTCACCAGAATACCTTTCCCAGAGCTCGGCTGTGGGGGCTGTCGGCGGCGGACACGGCTGTCCCCTCAGAGCCTCATGAGGGGCTTCGGGCTGCCCCCCCATCAAAGCCCACCCTCACAGACGCCGGGGGGCACACAGCTCCCATGGCAGGTCCTGGATTGAACCCAAATTCTTCCCAAGATGGTGAGGCCCTTCCCAAACCGAACTCAGCGCTTTGAATAGCTAAAAGCTTGAATGTGAATTGCTTCAGCCAGAAGCATCATCCTCCGATAAGGAAACCAAAGAACTGAGTTTGAGGGAAACCACACGCACACGCACACACGCCCAGAATAAAAAAGGGAAACTCGGGGCTGAGTGCCCAGTCCCTGCCTTGCGCCCCCTCTGGTCGCACAGCTGCCTCCGCAGCCTCCTTTTGTGAAACAGAGTGTACTCTGCGGACAGGTGTCATCGGGCCTTGGCGTCTACCAGCCCTCGCTGCATGGTGCGGTAGAGGTGTAGTGGACCGTGCATGGTAGCCTCAGGAAGCAGTTCTCCTTGACAGATGTTGGCAATTGCACCCGGGGAAGTCTAAGCTCGGACGGCCTCTCTAGAAAGCCGGCCTACCCCCATCCATCCAGGAAAGCTCTCAAAAGGCTTATGATGATGTCACAGCCCACAGGGCACTGCCCAGAGGTTCCTCCCAGAGCCTTTTCTGAATGCAGCCACACTCAGAACTGGAGAAGGCACTTCTTTTAAGAAGGCAGCAGGAGATAGGCTGTATGCCACGGATCTGGGGAAGTGTCAGAGCTGAGGGAGGAGTTCAGTGAAGCAGATGGTTACATCCGCTCCTGATTTGGAAAGCCGTAGGTCCTGGGCCCTTGATTGCCATGATCTCCCCAGGAAGGCAAGGGCCCTGCTCTGAGCTCCTTGGAGGAGTTCAGACTCTCCCTTGGTGGGCTTAATTGTCTTATAAGAGGAACCCCATCCACTTATGCCGTGTTCAAACTGAGCCCAGAATGTTCCTCCTGGCCTCTGAACCCCGTAGGATGTGCTCCCCGCAAGTGGCCCAGACCCCTGCTAAGAGCCAGTCTGCCCCCAGTGTACCGAGTCACCGCCGTGGAGACAGGTGTTGTCACTGGCCTGGGTGCACGCATACATGCTTAGAAGCCTCAGGGTCTGTCTTCTAGGGTCCCGGGGACAACCTCACCTCCTCCATCCACAGGATTAGAGAAGCACACTGACCACAGCAGCTGGGAAAAGGCATGTTCCAGTCTGTTTTATAAAAAAGGCTGGCAAAGGAAAATATTTCTCAGTCCTGGAGTAAGGGAGGAAGCCTTCGAGCCTCAACCCAGGCCCACTGGATCTCTTCAAAGCTGCCAGCACCCCCAGTGAGGAAGCAGACAAAAGACCCTGAAAGTGGTCATTAGAACAATGCTGTGGTCAGCATTATGGAAGTCTCCCCGGAGGAGGTGTCCCCTGAGCTGAGGCTTAAAGAGCCTTGGCCCTCTCCAGACCTCGGTCTCCTCTCCCACAAAATGGGAATGAAGTCCAAATGGTTGGTTTCCAAGGGCTCTTCATCCAGCCTGTTAGAACTTCAGTGGCAGGAGAGTTTCCCAGCTGATGCCCCGGACCCTTCCCTTCTTGGGTCTTTTCAGAAAGAATCCTGTTAACTTCATTGGACTCATTCTTGCCAGAAGTGAACTCTGTCATCAATATGAGAAATATCTAAAGGACTGGATCTGTGCTCACCAACTGATTGTCCCCCCTGGACGCTATGTCCACAGGCCAGGAAGTGCTTCGCTGGGCCTTGAACTGGATGCTAGTTGAGGCAGAGTCTGCTGCCCACCACCTCTTACCCTGTGCTCCCTGCCACATCCAGTACGGGCAGGGTCTCCGGGCCTGGTGAGCAGAACCAGAGTGGGCTCCCTGAGGGGGTCCTAGAAGCTCTGCTAGAGATGAGGCGCCCTGGGCTACAGAATGGGGATCCCACTGACACCACCACTCCAGGCCCAGACCCCTGCAGGGGCCACGCCTGCCCAGGGCAGTTGCCAACATCTGCCGGGACAATTCCCACCAAGCACGCTGAGTGCCTCTGAGCTGCGGGCAGGCAGCAGCGCTGGTGACACAGTGGGGGACTTCCCCCCCCCCCTCCCGTGGTTGCCCATCGCTGCCTCCCTGTCTCGAGGTCATGGGCACGGCAGCTGTGGGCACGGCCACCATGGGTGCTCCTAACACATTAACCAGCTGGACAATGGATGGATGGATGGAGCTTAATCTGAGATCTGGTCGCTTTGATGGGGGGTGGGGAGTGGGGACGGGAGGCTGGGCTCTGCTGCTGGCAGAGAAGCCCCCTCGCTCCAGATGCTCTACTCAAACTTGTCGTAGGACAGTAGCTCAGTGTCAGACCAAAGGCGTCTACACGTGCTTTTCTGTCACTTTCGCTTTGTGGTGCTGGCTTCTGCAGGGAGCTGGGCCGTGCAACTAACACATCACGGCCTCTTGGCTTTGGGGAATGGGATGGAACGGGATGGGTCCCAGAGGGACAGGGCAGGGGAGAAAAATGCAAAATAGGTCAAGCCCTCCCCTGCCCTTGAAGTTTTTCCAAAAGTGGGGCCCTAGCCAGAATAGACCCTTTAGGACATTACCCACCATGACCTTGCCAGACCTCCTGATAGCGCCCCCATCCCCCAAGCACACACCACAGTCCTCTACCAGGAATGGCTGTGTCTCCCCATCTTCAGGATCAAGGCAGACACTCTCCCATTGCCCTGGAATGGGCCTGGACCTCAGTGTCCTTCCCACAGGTTACATTTAAAGGCATACCTTGGGACCAGCCAGACGGGGACAGGCTTTGAGTGTTTTCTTCTTCAGGAAACCAGCATTTCCCATACCCATTTCATATATGTGGCTAGTGGAGAGCAAAGAGGCCTGGGCCCTTCTGAAAATACACGGCCAGACTGGACCTTTGCCCCCGGGGGAATCAGGACAGAATCTTAGTAATGGAGGAAATGGGAGCTTTGGTCTGAAAAGCCCAAGAGAGGCCTCCTTCACCTGCCCCCACCTCATGATTGCCCACCTGGCCCAGCACCCCCTCAGGCCTGGCCCCCACCCAGTGGAGCAGGGAGCACAGGACCTGTGGGTGACCCCCCTGCTTGTTCTTGCCTTCCCCAGGTCTGAAGACCATCGTGGGGGCCCTGATCCAGTCTGTGAAGAAGCTGGCCGATGTGATGGTCCTCACGGTCTTCTGCCTCAGCGTCTTCGCCCTCATCGGCCTGCAGCTCTTCATGGGCAACCTGAGGCACAAGTGTGTCCGCAACTTCACGGCACTCAACGACACCAACGGCTCTGTGGAGGCCAACGGCCAGGTCTGGGAGTCACTGGACCACTACCTCAGCAAACCAGGTGCAGGCTCACTCTGTGGCCCGGGCAGGGCTTTGTGAGGCCACGCGGGCCTCGCCAGAGGGCAGACCTGCCCCCAACGGCCATTCCAGCCCTACCCGGGCCTCTGGAGACCCAGAGGTGTGCTCGGGGATCCCAGCCCCTGCTCTTTGGAACTCCAGGAGAGGACAAAGGGGAGGGGACTTTGGACCTGCCCTCATGACTTCTCAGGCTAGATGGCCAGACACTTGGGGAACAGGAAGGATGGACTCAGCTGGAGAGGCACATAAGGGACGGCAGCTGCCGTGGCTAGAGGCAGGGACAGACCCTCGAGAATCAGGCATGGGGAGAAGACCAGCCTGCCTGCCCAGAAAGGAGTGTCAGCTGGAGAAGGGGTGGGACACGGGGCTGGGGTAGTTTGTGAGGCTTCAGAGCGAAGGCCCCACCTGCGTGGCATGGGATGTTTCAGTCGACTTTGGTGCTTCTTGCCAGGATGTTAATTCCATGTGCATGCCCCCCAAAGCCCCGAGAGAGGGTCGGAACTAGCTCAGTGATTATACAAAATCTCATGAGCCCCTCCTGTCATTTCACAGATACATGGTTTTCTATTGTCCAGGCTGATGACCAGCACCTCTCTTAACTAGTACCATCAGTCTGGTTCAAAGGTAGACACTGGTGCAAGGCCAGATTCCAGGCCACAAGGACCTCCAGGGACATTCTGAAGTTAGGGCCTCTTCCCTACACCAGCAGTCCACTTTGGAAGAAGAAACAGACCACAACTCACTGACTCAATTTGCTTATGGTTCAGCTGTGGCCAAATAGCAGTGGTTCTAAAACTTCCATGTGTACCAGTCACCTGGAGAGCTCCAGAAAGCCCACACTGCTGGGCGGCACCCCCAGGGGTTCCTGAGTCCGTAGACCTGGGGCAGCACTCAGGAAGTTACCTTTCTCACCAGTTCCCAGTTGATGCCTGCTGCCGCTGGCCTGGGGACCACAGTTTGAGAACTAAGGCAGGTAGTGGTGGGGGATGGGGACTGACAGATGGCCAGAGGGGAGAGGACAGGACTGGATGTCGCATATGTCACCTGGTCCAGCCCCAGCCCTGTCTGAGCAGACCACGGTATCGCCACGATGACTGTAGCTTGTATTGCTTGCACGAAGAAGTGGGCCCAGACGGAGCTGAGCAGTAGCCTGCCAAAACCATGCCGTGGCTCATAGCCGAGCTGGGTCTCTGCCCAGACCCCTGCCTCCTGGTTCAGGGCCTCTCTTGGCCCGGGCTGTCCTCCTGAGTAGCTCGGGGCAGGGCACAGAGGCTCCCTGTGGGGACTTCCTGAGTGTTCTGGGAGTGTGGGGGATGCTAGCAGCTGAACGTCTGAGGAGGAGTAGGAAGCAGGCCAGGGTAGCAGCTGGAATTGCCTCCGGCCTGGCCAGGCAGAGGGTAGGGGCCAGGGCAGGGCCAGAGAAGAGACCATCAGTGGCGTCTCTACCTCCCCAGAGCCCTGGGCACCATGCGGGAACCCCGGGAGTCTGAGCCACACACGTGCCCTTCACCGTCCGTTGTTCCTCTTTCAGAAAATTACTTGCTGAAGAACGGCACCTCCGATGTGTTACTGTGTGGGAACAGCTCTGATGCCGGGTATGTGGCTCCCGCCCCCCCAGGGCCACCTCACCCAACAGGGGTGAGGTGAGGTGAGGCGAGGGCGGCAGGGGAGGGCCCCCGCCCGGTGCTTTCTCAACTGACTGTGCTTTCAGGTTATGCCCTTGACCCCAGGCCTTCCCCTGCCTCTGTTCCCTGCTAGGCCCCTGGCATCTTGTCCACCCCACCCCCACCACAGTGGAGACAGCTCTGAGGTGGTGAAGGAATGAGGGCTCAGATCTGCAGGGAGGGCGAACACAGCGCGCAGTGCCTCCCGCCAGGCCAACCCTGGCTCCGGTTCCTTTGCGGAAGCCCCCCAGGGCTGCTCCCTCTCCATCCAGTCTTCACTCCCTCCCTACCCATCTGTCCACTGGGTCAGGAGTGAGTATGGCTTCCCCCAGCAGCCTAGACTCTCCTCCAGGGCAAGCAGAGCCTGCACCTGCAGCCCGAGTGTGGTGCCCAGAGATGCCCCATAACCACATGCGGCTCCCAGGGCCCTGGGGCCCTGTGTGTACGGGGTCTGGATCAGTGTGACCGTGCCACAGTTGTTAGGGGGAGAGCGGGACACCCAGGCTCATCTGGTGAGGGAGAGGCTCTGTGGGGCTGCAGTCCCACATCTCTCGGTATGAGGTTCCAGCCCTTCTTGTCACTAAGGAGATTGTCTGGAGGGTCTTAGGATATGAGCAAGGCACAGAGGCTGCGTCCTCCCACTTGCCAAGTCCCCTGCCCCCCACCTTCTGTCTCTCACACTCATGAATCCAGCCCAGTGGTCCATCTTTGGGAGAGAGGCTGTCCCATCCAGCTCTGGGAACCATCATTCCGCCTCACTCTGCTTATGTGTGCAGTCATGCAAATGGGCACGTTCTCCAGACGTGGCCAGACCCCAGCCTGTCCACCCCAGCATCGTCCCTCAACCCCACGGCCTGGCATTTGCCCTGGGCTCCCTGCTCTTCAGCTCCATGCTGTTCAACCAAGCCTTGCTGCCCTCCCCCCACTGCATGCCAACTCTGTGCCCATCTCCCTGTGGGGTAGGCAGCCAGAGAAAAGACTGTGAGCCAGGCCCTTGGCACTTCCTCTGTGAGGGCAGAGGCAACTCGGGTATCATGTGGGCAGAAGGGAGCTGGACTTAGGCCTAGCTGAATACAGATGGGCAGAGAAAAGGCGAAGACCATGTCCCAGGCAGGAGGCATGGCATGAAAAGTCACGGCAGCAGGACCAGCAGCGTGGCACTAAGTTCGTGAAACTCAGCCTCATGAAGCTGTGGGGCATAGCTGGGCTGCCCAGGGAGATGCGTCAAGGCCCAGGGAGCATCTCGGTGGGGGGGGGGGGGGGAGGGGCTCACAGCACGGGACAGAGTCTGTGTGTCTGACTGCAGGACATGCCCCGAGGGTTACCGGTGCCTAAAGGCAGGGGACAACCCTGACCACGGCTACACCAGCTTCGACTCCTTTGCCTGGGCCTTCCTTGCACTCTTCCGCCTCATGACGCAGGACTACTGGGAGCGCCTCTACCAGCAGGTACATGGGTGCCCGGGCAGCAGAGGAACAGCAGGAACAGGCTAGGGACACACATCAGGGACCAGGATGCACAGGTGAATTAGCCAGAAGTGGCCCCAGCAGCTTCTCTACTGGCAAGAGCTGACGAGCCTCAAGGAATAAGGGACAGGGACCCTTGCATCTGAGGGATGAGACACAGCAAGCAAAGAAACTTTCTTTTTGCTGGTAAACAAGTACCCATCCCTCTATATGGGATACTCTGTGCTCTGTGAGTGCAACACTTCACCCTATGTGATGGAATGGTCCCCTCTATGTATGCAACATTTCCTCTGTTGCCTGGAACATTCTGCCTCCCTCTATGGGTGGGACACCATCCCCTGCGTGTAGGTCATTCTTCTCTATAGGTTAGAACACTTACCTCTATAGATAGGATATGCTCTACTCCCTCCCCAGGCTGTGGTCATTTGAACCCTTGGCACAGCCAGACTGGACAACTTGAAATTCCATGACCATGACCTAGAAGGGACCCCAGTGAAGATAACCTCTATCGCCTTACTCCCCCAGACCCTGAGGTCTGCAGGGAAGATCTACATGATCTTCTTCATGCTTGTCATCTTCCTGGGCTCCTTCTACCTGGTGAACCTGATCCTGGCTGTGGTTGCCATGGCCTACGAGGAGCAAAACCAAGCCACCATCGCTGAGACCGAGGAGAAGGAAAAGCGCTTCCAGGAGGCCATGGAGATGCTCAAGAAAGAGCATGAGGTGGGTGAGCAGTGCAGCCAAGGAGCCTCCAAACCAAGCCTTCTCCTAACTGTGGGTGCCTGTAAACCTGGTGCCAGAAACCTGGTACATGCTGGGTAAATCGGGTGCCTGCTGGGTAAAGCTGATAACTGTAAACGTGGCATCTGCTGGATAAAAGGCAGGTCCTGCTGGGTAAAGCTGGTGCCTATAAAACTGCTGCTTGCTGGGCAAAGCTGGTGCCTGTGGGCATAGCTCCTGCTGAATAAAGCTGGTACCTGTAAGCATGGTGCGTGCTGGGTAAAGCTGGTGTCTGCGACTGTGATGCATGCT
>NW_022589713.1:45533958-45867240 GCF_004348235.1 Phoca vitulina
ATGGTGCGTGCTGGGTAAAGCTGGTGTCTGCGACTGTGATGCATGCTGGGTAAAGCTGGTGCCTGTGAGCATGGCACCTGCCGAATAAAGCTGGTACCTGTAAGCGTGGTGCGTGCTGGGTAAAGCTGTTGTCTGTGACTGTGATGCATGCTGGGTAAAGCTGGTGCCTTTAAGTGTGGCATCTGCTCGATGAAAGGCAGTTCCTGCTGGGTGAAGCTGGCATCTGCTGGGTGAAGGTATTTCATGTGAATGTGGTGTCTGCTAGGTAGAAATTTGGTACCTGGTTAAAGACAGTGCCTGTTCATGAGGGGCCTGCTAGGTAAAAGTAGTGCCCACGGCGTACAGGTGGGCGCTGTGAGTGTGGTTCCTGCTGAGGAAAGTGTTCCCTATGACCATGGTGTCATCTGAGAGAAAATGGTGCCAGCTGACTAAAAATGGTGCCCACTGGGTAGAGGTGGTGGCTCCTGCTAAAGTAAAGGAGCCTAGTGCATGCTGGATAAAAGAGAACCACGTGTCCATGGACTGAGTTTATCCTACTCAAGGGATGCCTTCTGGTAGCTTGGTGAGGAACGTCCAAGGCTGGAGGCCTGAGCCAGTTCAGGAAATGAGCATGGCAGTACTGCGCTGGTTACCCCTAGCTCCCCACACAGGTACTGCGGGCTAACTACAGAGCCAGCTGTCAGACATCCACTTTCTTCTCGCTGCCCCATGCCACCTCCCCCAGCACCAGTTTTGGCCAGCTGAACCTTCTAGAAGATCTCCTGCCCTCTAATTCTGTCACTTCCTCTGCTCACCAACACCCACCCACCACCACCCCACCCACCCCCCCACCCCCCGGCAACTGTCCCTCACACATGAGCCACTTCTTTCCTCTTCCCTGGACTTTGATTTTTCTCAAAACATCCTGAGTCTGTTTGAGCTCATCTCTCCATGATGCCTTTGTCTGGGGTAAAGTGTGCAATTCTACTTCCTGATGGGGAAAGTGAGATACTGAGAGTTGCCCGGCCTGCCTTAGCCTGAGGCTGCACAAAGTCTCAATGACCAAAACATCTCTCTTCCACCTTTTCCAGGCCCTCACCATCAGGGGTGTGGACACCGTGTCCCGCAGCTCCTTGGAGATGTCCCCTTTGGCCCCAGTAACCACCCATGAGAGAAGAAGCAAGAGGAGAAAACAAATGTCTTCGGGGACAGAGGAGTGTGGAGATGACAGGTTCCCCAAGTCCGACTCAGAGGATGGTCCCAGAGCAATGGTAATCCCCGGCTGTGGCTCTGGCCCTTTCTGGGTGGGTCTGGCCTCAAAAGCCCATCACGTTGGGCCCCTGGTGCAGTCACAGCCCAAGAGAGTATCCTTAAGCCCCCTCCTAGCCCTTCCTGTTTCCCATGACCATTCTTGGAGTGGAGGAAGTCTGGGCAGAGAGACAAGCTAGGTTTGGGTGTTGTGATGTCCCCAACTGCAGCTAAGTCCTCAGCATTAAGACTGGGGCTGGGACCGGGGGACACCCTGTGGTGTGGATTGGTAGATGCCCAAGGACATGCCCATGTGAGTCAGGTGCATGGCTGATGGCCCCAGGTCCTGCTCAGGCCAGGCCTGTTTGCACCACCAGGAGCTTTCCTGCCTCCTTCTCCCCCTCCCCAGCCATAGCCACATCTTTAGGCCCAGGTCAGCTTGAATCTCCAAACCCCAGAGGCACAAGCTCTAAGTGAGCAGAGATCCCAGATGATGCAGGATTGACTGTACCCCCTCCTCTGAACACACCCTAGCTCAGCCCCCACCCAGTTCCTGAGTGGCCAGCAAAAGCCCTCAATGCTTGGGGCATCTGGGTGGCTCAGTTAAGCATCTGACTCTTGATCTCAGCTCAGGTCTAGAGCTCAGGGTCATGAGTTCAAGCCCTGCTGGGCATGGAGCCTCCTTACAAAAAAAAAAAAAACAAAAAACTCTCATTGCTGTGAGAGAACTTCTCAGTCTCAGAGAACACCACAGGGGATAGGCTGGGAGCACGTGAAGAGCTGGCTTGGTCGTGTGCCTTCTCCCTGTGCCCCCAGAATCGTCTGAGCAGCATGCACGGCCTCAGCCGGACCTCCATGAAGCCGCGCTCCAGCCGCGGGAGCATTTTCACCTTTCGCAGGCGAGACCTGGGTTCAGAGACGGATTTTGCAGATGATGAAAACAGTACAGCGGGGGACAGCGAGAGCCACCGCACGTCACTGCTGGTGCCCTGGCCTCTGCACCGGCCTAGTGCCCAGGGACAGCTCAGTCCAGGGACCTCGGCTCCCGGCCATGCCCTCAATGGTAAAAGAAACAGCACCGTGGACTGCAATGGGGTGGTCTCCTTGCTGGGGGCGGGCGACCCTGAGGCCACCTCCCCAGGGAGCCACCTCCTCCGCCCTGTGATCCTGGATCGCCCCCCAGACACGGTGAGCCAGCCCCGTGATGCAGCCCCAGGGCAGATCTGGTCTCCCAAACGGGTTGGCAGTGCCAGGTCCAAAATACTCACTTAGTATTTACTGAGCACCTATTGTATACTGGGCTCTGGGGGTGAATAGCAAAAAAAAAAAAAAAAAAAAATCTCTGCCCTCATAGAGCTTCCATGATAATGGGGGCAGACGGACAAACATTAAAGAAAGAGGAAAAATAGGTATATATGTATACATGGTATATAATGTTGACAAGAATAAGAGTTAAATATTTAGCAACTGGTAAGGCCCGGGCACCGAGATGCCATGGTGGCACAGAACCGGTGTCCTGAGGGCCCTGTGTTTGCCAAGTGTTAGCCCGTGGAGTTGCTGGATCCTGGGCAATGCAAGGGGTTCTGGGAAAGGGGCCAGAATGGCCAGGGGATACTTACGGGGTTCTGGGCAACAATTATTCACCAAGCCTAAATATTTCAGTACTTTATAAACTGGTAAGCATTAGCCCAAGTAATAAGTGCTATGGGAGGACAAGAGTAAGTATGGGGGAGCAGGAACCCTTACCCATTAGGAGCCATTTAAACAAAGACCTAAAGGAGGCAGGGGTGGGAGCCAGGCTGCTTTCTGAAACTCGGGGTGGGGGAGGGTGATATAGCACCCAGATTCTAGACACAAACTGGGTTTGAATTCCAGCTCATGGCTTACCAGCTGGATGGCCGTGGGCAAGTTACTTTCTTTCTCTGTGTGTCTGTCATCTGTAAAATGAATTAAAAACACTCATCTCAGATTGCTGTGAGGATGAGTGATCTCATATGGGTACAGCAATCAGGACATCATGAGTATGTTGAGGTTGCGATACTGTTATAATAATATAGCATCGTTGTATCATCTGAGGGAAGCCTGTTCCAGGCCTCGAGAGCAGCCAGTGCAAAGGCCCTGAGGCAGGAGCATGCCCAGCCTATTGAAGGAAATGCCATGAGGCCAGAATGGCTGGAACCTAGGGAGCAAAGGCAAAAGGAGTTGCAGTTACTGTCAAAAAGGTAGCGGAGGGACAGGGCAGAGGGTGAAAGGCCAGCCAGAGCTCTGATCACTCAGTCAGCTGAGCCCGTGATGGACTGATGACTGCCCAGTCAGCCCTGGAGTGTCCTTGCCGACCCCTGCGCCCAACACAGTGCCCAGGGCAGCCCACCCGGGAAAAGGGCACATGTGTGGCTTATACCCAAGGCCTGCAGGAGACGGAGGAGGAGAGACTTCGTGAGGAAGCTAGGACAAGACAGGGAGCCTTGAAGGTGGCAGTGGGGCTGAAGAGAGGGGGCTCACAGCCAAACGGCCTGTTTTGCTCCAGCTCAGACTCTGGCTCTGGCTGTGGGACTTGGCGCAGGTTAACAGATAACTCTGTGCCTCAATTCCCTCATCGGTTAAGTGGAAATAAAATTAATATCCACGTCAGCAATTTGTGGTGAGGACTAAAAATGGTTAAGACCTGTCTGGTGATTAGACTGGTACTTGCCTCCTGTTGGGGTAATTACTACTATTATCTGTTAGCTTTATTATTGAGGAGGAAGGAGCAAAGACTCCTGGCGTGGACTGCAGTACGCCTGGGGCAGTCACACTCCTCTGGAGCAGAGAGTCAGAGAGAGGGTCCTGGGAGCACACTGGGGGCAGACCACAGCTTCCTGGGGGGCCTGGGAGGGCACTGGCCGTCACCTGGAGGGTGGGATGTCTGGCCTTTCAGGAACACTGAATCCCGGTGGTCTAGGCCCCCTTACAGGTCCAGCCCTGGAGTCTCAGCCTTGTGGGATCAGGTCAGCAGCCCAGAACACTAATAGAATTTCCTAATCTCATTAGGGAGAAAATCATCTCATTATGCTCCACATGTCAAGAGGAATCCAAGTTCAAACACTTCATTACTGGGAACTCTGACTTCACCCTTTCTCACTTCTGTGGGGCCCATTTGTAACCTCAAAGGGATTAGCAGGCCAAGGGACTTATTTGCAAAGTTAAAAGAATTAGCGGACCAAGATGGAGACATTGTGATGTTAAAGAGATTAGCAGGCTGTAGGCCCCTGGGAATGCCTTCTCTGCCTCCACTGGGTCCCCAGTGAGGCCTGTCTGCCCAGTTCTAAATCTGAAGGCAGGGCACGGTGTGGGGCACATAGTGGGTGATCCACCAAGACAGGTGAGGGGAAGAAGGGCCAGCCCAAGAGACAGCTCATGTTTAATTTATCCCAGTCAAGGAGGTGGAGGGTGAAGCTTTCCTTTGTCCTCTGTCGATAGGAGGGACCCTGGCCCAGAAGGCCGGATGGGGGTGGGGAAGAGCCATTCTTCTTCTCCCTCCACATGTTAGACTTGCATCCTCCTTTCCCTTGGTCGTTCAGCAAGTTAGAGGCAGGGCTAGAACTTAACCCAAGCCTTCTGATTCCCGAGCAATTATCCATGCAACCAACATTTGTCCAGTGCCAGCCTGCTGCATTGAGTTGGAGGCTCCAGGGATATAGTGGTGAACAGAGCAGACAAGAGCTCTGACCTCGGGGAGTTTACCTTGTGGTCAGGAAGACAGATGGCAAACTGGTCAATATTTCCAGGTTAGCAATACGGGTCATGGTGCACAAAGAGTTGCTAGGGGAAGGGTTGGGATGGCTCTTAGAAGACTCGGGAAGTCCTTCTTGAGGAGGAGACATTAAAATTGACAGGCAAATGATTTTAGGGAGCCAGCTACAAAGATCCGGAAGAACAGTGTTGTAGGCAGAGGGAACAGCAAGGACAAAGGCCCTGAAGAAGAGGAGGCTGGACATGTTCGAGGCATGAGAGGGCCAGGCAGGGTCAGGTGTGCTGGAAACAGCAAGAAGGGATACAAAATGCATTTGATGAGTTAGGATTTGGACTATACAGTGCCTCGTAGACAATAAAAGAGTTTGGATTTACTCTGAGAAAGATGGAAAGCATGGGGTGAGGGGAGGAGAGGATTATCATTTACTTTTTAAGGGAATCCCTTTCTGCTGTATAAAGAGGGAGGAGATGGTAGCGTGTGCTCGGGTGGGCTATCAGCCAGCTATTACTACATAATGCTGTGTAGAGCAAACTAGCCCCAACGTCAGTGGCCAACAATGAGCCTTTTTGCTCATGCTGACTTCTCTGCAGGATGACTATGGTCTGGCTGGTCTAGGTCGGGCTTGGCTGGGCAGCTCTGTTTCAGGCTGCACGTTGGCTTGGCTCCACACTGTGGGTCAGGTTCAGGGCTGCTCCGAATGTCTCTGCTGAGGCTCAGGCTGAACGTGTGGCAGCTGCCTGGGGAAACTGTTTTCATAGAAGATTACTGGAGCCCAAGAGCAAGGCAGATGGCACAAGAACACTGAAGGTGCTGTTGTTCACATCATGTCCACTCACATTCCGTTGGCCAAAGCCAGTGTGTCATTAGTGGGACAGGGAAGGGTGCTTCCCCCACAGTGGGAGAGCACTGAGTAAATATTTGCTAAATGATAACTCAGACTATCACAGTCAAGGAGGAGGAGGAGAGAAACCAGCAGAATTTAAGACACATCTGTGAGTTAAGCTGGCCGGGCTTGTGGTTGCCTCAGACTCAGGTACCACTGTTAACAGCAGCCTCCTCAGCCCTCTCAGGCACCTCTGCTTGAATACTTCCGTGACGGGGAGCTCACTCCCTCCCTAGGCAACATCTCAGGGCAGTCCCACCAATTGCAAAGGTTGACTTTAACTTGAGCTCAGATCGATTTGGTGACCACCCCAGGCCCTGACTCTGCCACCCTGGGTAGCCCAGGCCCCTCTTCCTTCTGACCTGCAGAGATGATAGGGCCTTCCGCTTGCACGCTGAACAGCCCCATGCCTTCCGCAGCCCTGGCTCAGCCTCTTGCACTGTGGTCACACAGGGCCATGCTGATGTGAAGGCTTCTTGTCCCCACCCCACCCCCCACCCCCGCCCCGTACTGGGAGACGGGGCTCTGAGTAAGCCTAGAGAGTTCCTGCCGCCACCTCCCTCTATCAGACACACCGCATCTCCATCTGCAGATCTGGCTCTTTTGCTTACAAAAATGATGCCAGCGCATTGACAGTGAATCCCGCAGTGCTGAAGCACATAAGTGCAAGAAGACTTCGCCCTCCCCCTCGCCTCCCCCCACAGTCCCATTCCCCAGATATACTCACCTTAATGATTCCGTGTGGATCTTTCGGATCTTTTTTGTGTTTTTTCATCAAACTGTTTGTCTTGGAGGTGCTCCCATGGGAACGCACATGGAACTGCCTCCTTCTCTTTACTCTCTGTATCAGGGTCCAGAGTCAGACTGTATCCATAATTGATTTTAATATTCTTTCTATTGATTGGTTTTGTTTTTATGGTATTAGGAACAATGCTGCAATGAGCATCATTGCATATATATTTTTGGTGCACGTGTATAATTATTTATGAAGTTAGATTGCTAGATGAGGAATTACAGAGCCAATTTGAACTTTTCTTGGTAGATAGAGCCAATCTGCCTCCACAGAAGCTCCCACCAGCTCTGTCTAAGCATTGTGCTTTATGCTTCTGTTCATGTCACCTTAGAGCAGGGTAGATTTTTTCCTTTATGTTTCTTTATGCTCTTGACTCTAGGGAGCTTGTGGTCAATTAAGACTCCCAGATTGTTTTTGCATGTACTAATGTATAATGACAGCATCTGGTTAATAGAACTTGGTACATGTAGTTTCCTGTTCACACTCAAGAATTACCACTGACGAGAGACGGTGAAGAAAGGAGAATGGAGATAATGATTAGCAAGGGGGGGTGGGTAGTTAATAACAGGGAGGGAGTTGGGAGCAGAGAAACCCAGCATCCATGTCCCATCAAGACCCCCATCCTGTCTCCCCGTGCCCCCCCAACCCAAGTGTGGGACCGCTGTCCCAGGCCCAGCAGCCACCCCAGGTTCAGCAGGACCCCCGTGCCCGGGCTGATGCCTATCTCCTGGTTGCCCCCAGACCACACCGTCGGAGGAGCCAGGCAGGCCCCAGATCCTGAATGCCCAGGCTCCATGTATGGATGGCTTCGAGGAGCCAGGAGAGCGGCAGCGGGCCCTCAGTGCCGTCAGTGTGCTCACCAGCGCCCTGGAAGGTCGGCTACCCCTGGTGTCATCCAAACACTCCCACTCCTGCCCTGGGCCCCCTCCCACTTAGCCTGACCTGAGCCAAGCATCCCCTAGCTGCTGGGCTTGCCTTGGACCTCCCCACAGTGGGTCCAGACTTTCCAATCTGTATTGCCTCTGCATCCTCCAGAGGCATGTCTGTGTTTCTTCCAAACATCCCCACAGCTGTCCTGGCCTGTCCTGGGCACTTCCCAGCCTCATCCTGTCTTCTCCCAAGCATCCTCATGCCTTCCTGGGGCCATCCTGGCCCAGGCATGCCAACTCTGGCCTATTCCCAGCCATTCCATGTCCACCACAGGCTATTCCAAGCATCCCACATCTGTCTCGGCCAGTCCCACCTTAGGCAACCCCCAGCCGTTCCAGTCTGAACTTGGCACCACTCCCCACCCATCTTGTTCCCTCCTGTCCCATATGTGTTCACATCTTTTCTGGTCTGTTCCAGGCACCCGCCATCTGTCCTAACATGTCCCAGATGCCCACGTCTGTTCTTCTTGTTTTGGGTGTCCTTAGATCCGCCCTTGCCTGTCTCAGATGTTGTCTTGTCCTTTTCAGCTTGTCCTCCCCCTGGGTGTCCCCATGTCTGTGTGAGACTGTTGTCTCCAGACAGCCCATATCTATCATAATCTGTCTTGTCCCAGTTGTCCCCACATCCATCCTGACCTCCTGTCCCTGTGGCCCTCTCCTATCCTATTTCCAGAGTAAGGGGCCGGGACATAAGCCACACCTTCCCTTAACCTTCCCTGTCCCTCTCACTGTCCCCCTGTCACGTAGCAGCCCTGCCCTCTCCCCAGCTAAGTCATACGTCTTTTCTGGAATACCAAATTACATGTGAGTCAGTCCACAAAAACAAACCAGCTCACTGGCTGCCCCCACCCCCAGAGCTGGAAGAGTCTCACCGCAAATGTCCATCATGCTGGAACCGTTTTGCCCAGCGCTACCTGATCTGGGAGTGCTGCCCGCTGTGGATGTCCATCAAGCAGAGAGTGAAGTTCATGGTCATGGACCCATTCGCCGACCTCACCATCACCATGTGCATCGTGCTTAACACACTCTTCATGGCACTGGAGCACTACAACATGACAACTGAATTCGAGGAGATGCTGCAGGTTGGAAACCTGGTAAGGGCTGCCGGCAGCCGACTCTCAAATGGGCATCCTGGTGGGATGGGCTCCCGGCCATCTGGCACAGCCTTCGTGGATAGTGAGGGGGATTCAGAGCACAAAAGGATCTTCTGAAGGTGGGAGTCACCATGGAAGACATCTTGGAACAGGAAGTGTCAGGATCAGGTTTTAAGGAGCTGAGAGATATAGCTGGGAGTGAGAAGTTGGGGATAAAGATGCCCAGAGGCTAGAAAGCAAAGGTGAGTTGAGGGTGAACTTGAAATGTGCAGGGACGTGAGATATGGCAGTTAGTAATGGAGGAGGAGAGTGTATGCAATAAGAGGCAGTTCTCTCAGGGGAAGGATGGATGGGCAGAGAGTGGATGGATGGATGGATGGATGGATGGATGGATAGATAGTTGGGTGTAGTTGAGTCAATCAGGCAGAGCCAGATTTGAATTCTGACTCAGCTCTTACTAACTATGTGACCTCAAGCAAATTACTTAGTCGCAGTCATTGGCACAATAAGTATTTGTTTAATTTAATAAATGTAAAATTAGTATGACAATATCAAGCTCATAGGAAGCTAATGAGAATTGAGTAAGATAATGTGTATAATGTGCTTGGCTCAGAGTTTGATAAAGAGTAAGCACTCAAAATAAATGATAGCTGTGGTCTGTGGTTATTATCACTGTTGCTCTTATTAAAAAGACTGCTCCTGGAAGTCAGAATGTCTGGGTTCTGATTCTGATTTTTTTTCCTTGAGATCAAATCAGGTCCTAGCTCTTTATTCTAAAGATGGGAAACTGAGGCTCAAGAGGTGACATAGTGGTGGCAGAGCTGGGCATGCGACTACTGTCTCCTGACTCTGAGAGACAGCACCCTACTGGTTCTGCCCAGCTACACACAGACAGCCATTCTCCAGGGGATCCCAGGTCAAGGCTGGCAGAGAGCCCAGTGGCCTCTGAAAGGAGCTTCTGGGACCATCACTGAGGTTGGGTGGAGGAGAAGGCTATTCAGTCCAAGCTTTCTCTTACTGCAGAGCCAGCCCGATCTCGGTCCCAGTGGCACAGGTGGCCCCCCAGACAGGCAGGTCTCCTACACTGTTGAGTGTGAGGATTTTCTTCCTTTATTACTTCCTGTATCTAGAACTCTGGATAATTATCTCAGGGTCTATTCAATTTTTTTCACAAATGAGAGTCCATTTTGCTATAATTCTACTGTCTTTCCTTCTATGTGCAAACAGAAGGGAAAACTCTATTACAGTCTGTAGGTGTCTTGTGGCACAATTGTGCCTGCCTGGTGTTGGGTGGTCTTCAGATGGTGATTATGTAGGGTTGCAGTTGAATGCGGTTTTATTGGAATGTGACCATTGGGTTGCACTGAGCAGCAAATCAAGGTGATAAAGAACACTGGTGGCTTCTCTGGATCACTGAGTTGTGATTGAATTGAAGTTGAGTTAAACTTGGGGTTCTATTGTTAGTAAGAGGTCATGTCGTTGGAGTAAAGCTCTCTTTTGTTTCATTTGGATAGCTTTATTGCTACTATGTAAGGTTTCGATTGTCCTGAAGTTAATATATTCTTGGTGGTTTAAATGTTACATGTAAAGAAACAAAACCACAACAATAAGCATGGGAAAATAATCTCAGTATGGGAAAAACCTTTCTGCTTTTTCTCTCTCCTCCCACCAACCCCTGTCAAATAAATAAATAAAATCTTTAAAAAAAAAAAAACAACTTTCTAATTGAAGATCAATAGATTTGACTTTTAGCCCATCATCTAAAGAACAAATGCAACTTCTAGTCTTAACATTGTGGACCAAAAAACCTGAAAATCCCCTACTAAGAAACAACTAAGAGTACAGCAAATATTCTTTGAAATGCATGTCAAAGCTCATGAGAAAGTAACAAAAATCCCCTAGTGCCAGAAACAAAGAGGAACTTAAAAACCATAGCAGTAAACATGTGAAATGGTTCTGTAGTTGCCCCGGTGGGGGTCAGGAGCAGGTGATATTGCTGATTTGGGGACTTGGATTTTAGTGAACATATAGAGACAAGGCAGGTTTTTAGACAGTGTGAGTAGGGGTTGGAACTGAGTAGCCCCATGAGAATATAACCCTACTTTCAGTAGAATGGTGAACCAGAAAAAACTCCTGGCACTGAAATTGGGAAATTATAAAGAAAGGAAGCTTGCCAGTCTTAGCCAGGGCTGAAGAGGAGGGAAAAAGCAACCTCTGGAAGCTTGTGACTGTGAATTTGGCCTTATATAGATTTGGAGTTCAAATTTATAGCTGAGTATTTCTGGAACCTATGCCTAAAAATTTAACAAATAAAGTGATCCTATGATATCTTGGGGCCCCTGCAAGAAATAAACACAAAACTTCTCTGGAAAGACACACTTTTAACCCGGGCCAGGGATATTCTCCAAATTACAAAACACACAAGGAAATTGTCCACTATGAGGAAGAGTCAGCAGACAGATAGACACAGACACACACACACATGCTTATCCTCTTAAGAGTGTCACATAATATAACTGTCTAATACGTATTATAAAATAAGAATGTTCATAATAACTAAAGACATAAAAGAAGGAATTAAACATTAAAGAAAATGACAGCTTTGGAAAAGAACCAAGTCAAATTTCTGGAAATGGAAAATGTAGCCACTGAGATTAAAATCTCAATGTATAAATCAAATAGCACATTCATGGGGCACCTGGGTGGCTCAGTCGGTTAAGCAGCTGCCTTCGGCTCAGGTCATGATCCTGGGGTCCTGGGATCAAGCCCCACGTCCGGCTCTTTGCTCAGTGGAGAGCCTGCTTCTCCCTCTCCCTCTGACTGCCACTCTGCCTACTTGTGCTTTCTCTCTCTGTGTCAAATAAATAAAATCTTTAAAACAAACACACACACACACACACACAAATAGCACATTCATATAGCTAGGGAGAGATTAAATTAATATAATTTTAGATCTAAGGAAGTTGCCCAGAATGTAGAGAGATGAAGAGACAGAAAATATGAAATCAAGGTTCAGAGACATGGAGTCAGAATGAGAAGGTCAAGCACACAGCTGATAGGAGTTCCAAAGGAAAAGATAAGAGAATGGGGGCAAAAGAACATTCAAGAAAAGAATAGGTGAGAGTTGATCAAAGAAATGAACCTGAGATTCAGGAATTGCATTACGTCCTGCACAAGATAAATAAAATATCTAGACACAATGAACGTCAAAAGCAAAGACATCACACAGCAACCAAAACAAGAAAGATCACCTACTAAGGAACAGCAGTTAGATAGATGGCAAACTCCACAGTAGCTTCAACAAAATCCAGAAGACAGTGGAATAATCATTCCAAAGTTCTGGGAGAAAACAGTGGACACTCTAAAATTCTATATCCATTGTCTGGCCATTTACAAGAGATACTAAATACTGAGATTCTACCACACACAAATTGTATCTTTGAAACAATAACAAAAATTTGTACTTCAGAAAGAAGTAAAGTGATTGCAGAATCAGGATTTGAGAAGAACTTGAAAGGAATAGTAAGAATGTGGGTAAAGCTAAGCAAGCATTGGCTGTAAACACAATAGTAATAAGAATGGCTGATTGGAGGGTATAAAAAGTAAGAACTAAAACATTGGAACTTTAACATCCCCCCCACTTCCTGGGAAGCCACCATCAGCATTGCTCAGTGGCCCTATAGCACATAAAATAGGCATGGAGGGGGATTGGAGGTAAGATGGGCTAAAGTTCATATATACTCTGAAATATTAAATACCTTAGATGTTATTAACTCAAGCCTGATTGTTAAAACTTTTAGGGTAACCTCTAAGAGGATAGGAATGGGAAGTTTTAATTGCCAAGCCAGAAGAGAGGGAAATGGAGAAATTTTATAACTCAATCTAATAGAAGAAAACAAAGGAGAGAAAAAAACAAAAAACAGAAGACACAAAATAAAATGAAGACATAGGTCCAAATATACCAGAAATCATAATAAATAGAGGTAGGGACCACCATCACCAGTTAATGACAGATTGTTGGTTTGGTAAAGAAATCAAATGAGGCTATATGTTTTTTACAGAAGATACCCAAATATATTTTGGGATCCAAATCCCTAAAAGGGATTGAAGAAAAAGAGATGGGAAAAAGATAGAACAGGCAAATACTATCAAGAAAATTGATGGTGTTATATTGGTATCAAACAAAATAAACTTTAAAGAAAAAGTATTATTGAGGGATAAAGAGATCCAAAACATAAAGATGAAAGGAACAATTCACCAGAAACATATAATTCTACCTGGATGCACCAAATTACATAGCTTCCAAATATGTAAAGCAGACAATAAGATCAATTTAACAAGACCACAATCTTAGTGAGAGACCGCCCTCCATAACTGATGGGTCAAGCTTACAAAAGGTCACCAAGGATCTACGGGACTTGAATAAAAGAAATGAAAAGCTTGACTTAATGAATGTGCAGAGCACAGCACCCAATAGTTAAACAAAATTCACATGGAAGATTTACAAAATGACCACATTTTATGTCTCAAAGCAAGTCACAGCAAAGACAGGGTATTGTGCATCCTTCAATCTCCAACCATTGTGCAATTAAAATGTATGTGTCAGAATCTCTAAAAATGCTCATTGACTATGCAATTCCATTTCCAGAAATTTATCCTAAGAAAAGAATTGGGCAAGATGTTTTTAAACAAGTATGTGGAAGGATATTTATTATGGTAATGTTTTTAATAGAAACAAAAGAATGCCCATCACAGGGAAATACTATGGCACATCTGTGCAGTGGAATATTCCACATCTGTTCAGGAAGGAAGGGAGGGAGGGAGGAAAAGAGATGCCATAGATCATGTTTAATTGGCATTGAAGATGTTCACAGGAATTAAGCTTTAAAAGCAAGTTTACGTTAAAGATATTAAAGAAATAAGGTCAAGGAGAATTTGAAGTTTCCCAAAAGTCCCCCCACTTCCTGGGAAGCCACCATCAGCACTGCTCAGTGACCCTCCTGCCCAGAGTCAGGGAAAGCTGGTCCCCACCCTCCCAGTCTCTGCCTGCCAGATCCCAGTGAGCCTATAAAACATGCGGAGTTGTTTGAAGGCAGCTCCTGCCTGGGCCTGGCCCTCTTGGCTCCTCTCATCAGTCATAATAAATGATGCCTATGATAACAATAATGGCCCTTTGGTAGGGAGCATCTGCTTTGCATCCATTAGCTCTAACTCTTAGTAACGTCCGATGGAGCTCTCCTTACCCCATTTTACATATGAGGACACTCGAGGCTCTGGCAGATGAGGAAACTGGCCCAAGATCACGCAGCGGCAGACCCAGCTTTGGAACCTGAGTCTGGCTGCCATTCTCTACGTATCTTAAACCATCAAGCTTCGATCACAGGGCCTTAGAAAGCCTGGGCTTTCCTTTGGAAGGAGGAGTCTGGCACCAAAATGTATGCACTTGTAAAGCAGTGGTTCGCAAGCTTAGCTCCATATTAGCATTACCTAGGAAGTTAAAAAACAACAACAACACTCAGTTCCTGGGCTGCACTCCAGTCCACTTTAACCAGAATCTCTGGGAGTGGGACCCAAGCATCTGTATTTTTAAAGCTCCCTAGGTGATTCCAAAGTGC
Organism: Phoca vitulina; assembly: GCF_004348235.1. NCBI lineage: Eukaryota > Metazoa > Chordata > Mammalia > Carnivora > Phocidae > Phoca > Phoca vitulina. The sequence continues at coordinate 45,548,233 of NW_022589713.1, forward strand.
ACCACGTTTGAGAACTCAAAAATAGCACTTTTCAAACTTCTAATCACGTGGGAATCTAGTCAAAATGCAAGTTCTGCTCGAGCAGGTCAGGAGTCTTCCAGATTCTGCAGCTCTAAAGAGCTTCCAGGTGATGCTATTTGATTCCTTACCACTTCCCCCAAGAGGCATTCCCCAAGAGCTTCTGCTGTCTTTTTCTTCTGACTTCCAATGCCAACTAATATCTGCTCTATTGCTGCCAAAACAGACTTGCGCTTGGGCAAAGTGAGGCAGGATTTTTCCTGAGCTCCTTTCCCAGAAATGAGTGTTAGCGGTCATGGGTCTGGTGAACAGGCTTTAAGAACACACCCACCCTGGCATTGCTCAGACAGGTGATGGGGGAGACCTGAGGGCCAGCAGAGGTGAGAGGAAGGGGCTTCCCAGGCCCCACCCTTAGGGGTTCTCAGGGAGACCCAAGGCAGGGACATGGGGCACCGCAGGGGCTGAAGGTCGAAGGCCCAACTATGTGTATGCTTATTCAACAAATATTGGTAGGTTGCCTACTGGCTGGGCACTATTCTTGTACCAGTAAGACAGAAAAGGTCCCTCCTGTGGAGCTTACAGTCTAGCCAAATCCGTAGCTACATATACAGTTTGTCACATGGTGGTAAGTGATGGAAAGAAATATAAAGCAGAGAGGAGGGAGGAGGAATTTGTTGGGAGGGGGGTCATGACTTTAAGCGTAGGAAGCCTCATCCATTAGGTGGCTTTTAAGCCCAGACCTGAAGGGAGTGAGCCCTGTGGGTGGGGGAGGGGAGATGGCCCAGGGAAAGGGAGCAGCAGGTACAAAGGCCCTGAGGAAGGAACAGCGAGGAGACAAATAGGCTGGAAGAGCAGTAGGGGATGGAGTCAGAGGGGATGGAAAAGTTATTTGTACAGAACCCAGAGATAGGCTTGGGTGCTGAGGAAAGGGGCAGAAGAATCCAAGGATGCCTCCCCACACGTGAGGGGAGCCCAGGTATTGGAGCTGAGGCTGAGAGATATCACGGGCCCTCCCTCCCCTAAGACCCCAGCTGGTGGGAGAACAGTTCTCTCTGGGCACAAGCCCTGACGGGAGCCCTGAAGTCATGAGGGCTGGCTGGCGGGTGGTGCCCTGTGTGGCAATGCAGAGGTACCTGCCCACCGGCCATCCTGGTGCCTCGCCTCCTGGGCCAATAGCAATCCCTGCCCCCCAACCCACCGCCACAGGGCCTTATCTGAGCAGCGGGGGGAAGGCTGGTCAGGTATCCCTCCTTCCCTCCTTTCAGCACAGAGCCCCCACAGCGGCTGCCAAGGCCTGGGAGATCCCCTCTGTTTGCTGACTCCAGCAAGCTACTCAGCCTCCCTATCTCTGACCTCTCCTCTCTCACAGCCCTTGTACTGTCCCCGGGAATGGTCTGGCCCTCTGACCTCAGCCCTCACCCACAGAAGACCTCGGTGACTCCTCACCACCCTCACAATAACCCCCTCAGCTCCAAGAAGGCCCCGTACGCAGGCCCAAGTTCCTGCCAGCCATGCCCTCCTAGGACATCCCCTCCTCCAGGAATCACGCGCCCCTCGAGGCTATTGGCACACTGCGAAGTGATTGGAAATGGTCACAGCTGCGTGGCCCGCCACACGATGGGCTCCTTGACCATGGGACTCTGCTGGCCTGGGCTGGGGGGCGGGGGGCTCCAAACTGTGTCAACAAATGGGGGGAAACCCAGCCTCTGCCTACCTCAAGAATGTTTCCAGGAGGCAGAGGGGGTTGCTCTAAATCTTGAAGGACAACACCGAGTTCATTTCCTGGTTCTCAAACATACTAGCTACGTGACCCCAGGCAAATTACTTAACCTCTTAGTGTCTCAGTCTCCTTCCCTGTAAAATGGGGACGATGATACTTTCCTCATCGGGTTGTTGGGTGGATTAAAAGGAGCAACATATGCAGAGCATTCCAGCCCAGGACTGGCACGTGGTCATGCTCCCAAGAAGAGGTGGGTGGCTGTCATTACAGAGACAGGAGTTCAGTGTGTGGACAAGATGGAGCAGGAAGAGCATGGGCAGAGGCCCTGAGCCATGAAAGCCATGAGTGTTTGCGGGATGCATGTATTTGACACATGTGGCGTGAGCGTGCTTCCTGTGGTGACACGGGCTGGAAGGTGTCAGGCTGGGTTGTGTCACCCCCACCGCAGCCCCCCTGCCCCAGGTGCTTCCTGGAGCTCTAAGTCTCTGCAGGGCCTGAGATGGGCCTGGCTGTTTCTGAGGGCCAGCCTGGCAGATCATGGATGGTGAGCCCAAGAGGGAGCTGGGCCATCAGGCCACACGTAGCCCCAAGGGCCTGGGCCATGGCTGAGCAAGCACCCACTGGGAGCCAGGGTGCAGTCACAGCTGGCAGCCCAGAAGGGGGACCCCACGGGAGCAAGAATCAGAAAGCAGGGCACCCCTCCTGGCCCGAGGGTCTTTCCAGCCCAAACACTGGGAACGCTGATCTCTCTATTCCTCCCCAGGTCTTCACAGGGATCTTCGCCGCAGAGATGACCTTCAAGATCATCGCTCTGGACCCCTACTACTACTTCCAGCAGGGCTGGAACATCTTCGACAGCATCATTGTCATCCTGAGCCTCATGGAGCTGGGCCTGTCCCGCATGGGCAACCTATCAGTGCTGCGCTCCTTCCGCCTGGTACCTGGCTGGGCCTGCTGCAGGGGGGTGGGGTGGGGGCCTGGGGCACTGAGGCAGCCTCCTCTGAGGTCACCACTCAGTCACTCTTACTCTGATCCATCATGCCTTCGCCTAAGAGCTATTTGCTGGGTACCCCAGTGCTAGTGATGTGGGGGGGTACGGGGGGGACAAGATGGGAGACATCCCTCTGGGGAAACTATTGGGGTGGCCATCCTGATGACTTACAAAGCCCTGTATGGCTCACCATGCCCCCTTTAGTCCTCATAGTATCCAAGGAGAGGAGCTAGTATTACTATATACCCATTTCACAGATAAGGAGACCCAAGTGAAATGAATTTCCCAAAAGCCACATGGCAAATAACAAGTGGAGCCAGGCCTGCTGACAGCTCTCCTGGCATTCTCCCTGCTGGTTTCAGAGTCAGCATTTTGGAAACTCTTATGCACACAACAAATCATCTGGGGATCTTGTTAAACCGCAGTGCCTAATTTAGTAGGTCTCGGGTGAGGCCGAAGCTGCTGGTCTGTGGACCACTCTTTGAGTGCAGAATGTCTGAGAGGTCCACACATAGGGCTGGAAGTAGATCAGGGAAGGCTTCCTGGAGGAAGTCTGGGCAATGGTGGTGGATTCACTGCAGGCTTGAAAGGCAGGATGTTAGGAGCAGTAGAGAAAGTCTAAGCTATAGGTTCTAATCCTGACCTCCACTGCCATGAACTAATGGACTCAGAAAAGTTACTCCACCTTTAAGGGTTGGCTTCTTCACCTGTCAAAGGAAGGAGTAATAGTGCTCACCTTATGTGGTTATCGGGAGCTCTGAATGAGGTGAGCCATCCTAAGCACCGGCCTGGCACAGCAGGTACTCAATACATGCTAAGCCAAGAGAGAAGGTTGGAGGCAATTGGGCAAATCAAAGATGGTTTGACCTGATGAAGATGAGTTTGGAAGAGGAAGGACATTCCATGCTGGAGAAATCTACTGGGAAGTTCCTAGAAGTGAGCCTGAGACGGGTAGGAAGCTGGTCTGGGGATGAAGAGCAAGGATAAGTTGGGGAGATGAAGCTGGAGATGTTGACCTGACTCCCAGAGCCGAGCCCAGTGAAGCTGCCCTCAGGCTATAGAGAGAAACAGCAGTGTGTGCTCTTGGAAAAACAGGTGTCCATGGGCCCCCTGGGTTTTCAGGCAGGAGCTATCAGGGGTGAGGGTGTCCATGGGCGGCGGGAACCAGAGCCGCTCACAAGGACACCTCCCTCCCCAGCTGCGGGTCTTTAAGCTGGCCAAATCATGGCCCACCCTGAACACCCTTATCAAGATCATCGGAAACTCAGTGGGGGCGCTGGGGAACCTGACACTGGTGCTGGCCATCATCGTGTTCATCTTCGCTGTGGTGGGCATGCAGCTCTTTGGCAAGAACTACTCAGAGCAGAGGCACCGCATCAGTGACTCAGGCCTGCTGCCCCGCTGGCACATGATGGACTTCTTCCATGCCTTTCTCATCATCTTCCGAATCCTCTGTGGGGAGTGGATCGAGACCATGTGGGACTGCATGGAGGTGTCTGGGCAGTCACTGTGCCTGCTTGTCTTCTTGCTTGTTATGGTCATTGGCAACCTTGTGGTAAGTTGGCCAGTGGGCCCATATACACCACACACACATTCACCCACCCAGTCATCCCTCTGTCCATTCACTTCCTTCCATCCATTCCATCATTACTCAGCCATCTATCAAACTACCCATTTATCCATCAATCTCTCATCATCCATCCATTTAGCCATTCATCCACCTATTCATTACCCATCCTTCCATCTATCTACTCATCCATTCATTCATCCACCCACCTATGCACCCATTTACTCATCCATCTGTGCACTTATCACCATCCCATCTATTCACTTACCCACTTATTCTTCCATCTCTCTACTCATCCATACATCTCCCTATCAGCCATCGATCTATTTATCAGTCACCCACCCACCAGCTCACCCATCCATCTGTCCACCTCTCCATCAGTCTGTCTACTCAGTTACCAGTCCTCCTATCTATTCACTCACTCACTCACCCAGCCATCCATCCATCAACCCCCACTTATTCATTCTCATACCCATCCACCCATTCATTCACCCATCCATTTATCTGTCCATCAACCACCTATCCATCAACCTTCTTCATTCATAAACACACACACACACCCTACCTGTTCATCCATCCATTCGCCCATCCATCTGTCCACCCATCCATTCACTCATCTACCCATCCATCTATCCATTCATCTATCATCCATATTTTTGCTCTCTTATCTATCCCTCCACTCACTAATCCACCCCCACATCCGTCAACCCACAATCCATTCACTCATTCACCAGTCCTCTCCATCTACCCATTTATCCATCCAGCTCTCCACTTACTCACTCACTGACCCATCCATCCATTCCCATCACTCCTCATTTGCTCATTCATTCAATCACCCACCTAGGTACCTGTTTATTCATTATATTCTCATTTTATATCCATTAACTTGTTTATTTACTCATCTACCAACTACTTTATTAGTCATTTACTGTCAATGATTTATCACGTGGTTTTTCAATTCAGCTTAACAAGCATTCGCTGCGCTCCTGTTGCATGCGAAATATTGTGGCAGGTGCTGCTGGGCATGCAGAGGTGACCGTGGCCCCGACATGGCTCACCGACTAGAGGGTGGGGAGGTGGAGGGTTCAAACAGGCCTGGAATAACTCTCAAGCCGGTCAGAATGATCAGAAGCATTAAGGGGGAGCCCTTGGGTGCTGATCCCCCTCCGGCAGGGGAAATCAAGGAAGGCTTCCTAGGGGAGGGTTTGGAGCAGACCTGCTTGGTGACTCTAGAGTGGGAAGGAACAAAGGGAGCAAAGCACAGGTGCAGCAGGTGGTGGTCCAGGTAAGGCGGGGTCCACGGGAGCTTGTACGTCATCCTGGGTAGCTATGGTGGGAGTCCCTGCTACCCTGTCATGAGGGACCCAGGCCTTGCTCCCATGACCACCTGTGTGTCCTAGAACAGGTGCATCTTGCCTTGTATCTTTACAATGTGGGGAATTCGGCAGTTGAGAGAGATCAAAAATCCCAATGCCAGAGAAGGAGCTTTGGGAAGAGGCCAGGTTGAGGCAAGTGAGTGGTTCAGGAAGAAGTCAGTGTCCACTGTGGACACGGAGCTACCTGCCTGGGCGCACAGGTGGCCCACACATGCTAGACATCACACCTGCGTGATCCAACTCTTGCCGGTGTAGGCAGCATAGTCTCCCAATCAGCTCATAGAGGGCTTGTGGGTCACTCAAGTACAGTGGGCTGCAGGTTGCAGACAGAGCCCTTCCCCAAACCTCCCTGCTTCTCCTCCAATGTGCCCTAACCTTGCAAGGGTGGGCCCAGGCCAAGTTGGGGTCAGGCTCCCTCCAGCCCCACTGGTGGGGCCCAGAGAGGTGGCAGGGCATCGTGCTCAGTGCCAATGGGCTGCACCCCCTTCCATTCCTTGGGCTGCACCCCCTTACATTGGGCTGCACCCCCTTACATTCCTCCAACCAGCTGCCCCTCGGGATGGAGCCTCATTCAGCCCTGGCCCAGTTCCAGGGGCCACCGGACTATGTATTCTAAGGAGGATGCGAGTACGCCAGGCTCTCAGCCCAGGGCCAGGCCCGCTGCCCTCATGCACACAGCCCTGCGATTTCCTAGCGGATCTGCCTGGGGATGAGAAGATTAGAGGCTGCTGGAGGAGGGAAGCTAACGCAGCCCACGCAGCCCCCTCCCCGGTCGCCTCAAGAATTGGGCCGCTGCCGGGCGTGGGTGGAAACAAGATTGCCACTGAAATGGGAAGTCATGATCAGGCAGGGGCTGGGGAACGGCAGCAGGATTGATGGGGAAAGCACTGGAAGAAGTCAAACCTCGGCAGCAGGCAACAAGGGAGGACCTGGTGTTCTTATGGGGGTGGACAGGGCTGCCCAGGCACCCCCCATGCCCTGCCCCCCAGCCTGGGCCCCAGATACCTGGAGATGAGGCATTGGTGAGGGCAGAGGATCCAGGATGGGCAACTGAGAGCAGAGGCAGGCCAGGCCCGGGCCAGTGTGGCCGAGGCCAGAGGCCAGGACAGAGGTCAGTGTAGACAGCAGCCCTGAATCACATCATGTGCCCCACCCCCCAGGGATGACATTAAAATGGCTGCCAGGTGTCAAAAGTGATCATCTCCCCATATGGAATGCCAGGCCCTGGTTCTTCACCTTGCCATTCTGTCCTCCTGAATGTGTTTGCTTCTTAAACCAAGGGCATGTTTCTGACTGCCTTTGTTCCAACCTTAACACTGCTTTCTTCAGAGTTCTCGTCCCTAGCTCTCTGGCAGGCACGAGGTGTGTCCTAGGAGCTTGTGAGAAGGAGAGGGGCCCAGAGTGGGTTTCCAGTGAGAACCGCACACCCGCCATCACACACCTCCCATTCAAGGCAACTCCCTTCTGGGGCTGGCTGGGAGGAGGAGGCACCAAGCCCAAGGTGGGGAGGCGGTGTATCTGGTCTGTCAGCCTGGTGATGCTCCGGAGCCCGTCTGACCCATGGGTGGGAACAAGCCCACCGTCATTTTCATTTACCCTCCACGAGGCTGGGAAGTGGACCCAAGGCCACCCTCTTGTCTCTGCCAAAGGTCTCTGCCAAAGGTCTCTTTCTTAACAAAAGCTAAAGCTTTGCACTTGCAGGATGGTTTAACAACAAGCAGTAGTCCAGAACCATGCAAAGAGAGATGGATTTTGCACACCTCACTTAAGGAATCTCGGGTCCCTAGCCCCTGATAAATAAGTTCTGTCCTTCTGGCACCCTGCAACCTGAGCCCCTCCCCCGAATCCCGGCAGCTCCAACCCCAGGTCCCTCCTCCCCCTCCCCAGTTGTCTGGTCCACTACCCAGAGCCCATCCCAGCACCCCCCACTGCCTAGATAGTCACCTCTCCATGTCCTGACCCTGCAGTTAGTCCCAGATGCCCGAGGACTGCCCTTGCCCCTTCTCTGCTCCGTCCCCCACGTCCCTTACCTGGAAAGCAGAGTCAGACCTGGGGACACAGGTAGAAGGTGCTCCACAACAGGAGCCCTAGATTTACAAGTGCTGAGCCAGCTCAGAGGCCCATCACTACCCCATCCTTCACCAGCAGACGTAGTGGCTCCTTCCCTGGAAAGCCCTCAAGAGCTCTAGATTGCTTCTGGGTGGGATTCTGTCTTGTCCCTGGTGATCCCAGATTGGATCTGACTTCCCAGGGAGCAGCCCTGTGCTCATCCTAACCCCGTCACTTCGAAGGCAAGATCCCATCTGCAGGCTTCATCACTGGATGAACCCATGGTTCTCCCATAGACCCCGGGCCAAGACCCAAGAAATCTGGGGGTGAATGCCCCAACCCAGACTGTATCTGAGCCCTTGGGAAAGGGACGAGAATAATCTTCCATCTTATAGCCAAATTCACTATATTCAAGAGAACTGGGGGGTGAGGATGAGGGCTTAGGCCATCAGCAATCCTTAAGGTCAGGTCCCCGGGCCTCAGTTTCCCCATAAGGAACCCGAGGCTCACTGCCCCTAGTATGGTGCCTGCCTCGATGAGCCTGATCCATTGCCTCCACAGGTCCTGAACCTCTTCCTGGCTCTGCTGCTCAGCTCCTTCAGCGCAGACAACCTCACAGCACCTGACGACGATGGGGAGATGAACAACCTCCAGCTGGCCCTGGCACGCATCCAGCGCGGCCTGCGCTTCCTCAAGCGGACTACCTGGGACTTCTGCTGTGGGCTCCTACAGCGGCGGCCCCAGAAGCCCGCAGCCCTCGCCGCCCATGGCCCACTGCCCAGCTGCGTTGCCACCACCAGCCCCCCACTGCCCCCGGAGTCAGAGAAGGCGCCTCTGGCCCGCAAGGAGACACGGTTTGAGGAAGACAAGCGGCCAGGCCAGGGCACCCCCGGGGATACAGAGCATGTGTGTGTGCCCATTGCCGTGGCTGAGTCAGATACGGATGACCAAGAGGAGGATGAGGAGAACAGCCTGGGCACAGAGGAAGAGTCCAGTAAGCAGGTGAGTGCCCCCCCCCCACATATATGCAAGACCTACTTGTACAGGGCCCAGGGCCATGCTTGCCAGGGCTCCCAGCCTTGCTCAGAGAGCAGCTGCCCCTGCCAGACTGCCCCAGCAGGAGTAGGGTGGTGGTAGATGACAGGCCACCCCCAAGAGGCAGCCCAAGGGGGTGCTGAGGCCAGCTGTCAGCCCTCTCTTCCCAACCCAGCCCAGAGGGGACCTTGGAAGGGGCTATTGTCCATCATTCGTCTGATGCTAGCCATGAGCAGCTAATTGTACAGAAAGGGGAACTGAGGCATGGCAAGAGAGAGACTTGCTAGGAGTGCCTCGCGAACCTACGACAGAGCCAGCACTCCCGCCGCCCCCCCCCACCATTGTCCCCCTCCAGGACTAAGAAGGTGGAATGTCTTGGTGAGGGAGGAGAGCAGTCTCCTGACCTCCTGACTGCCCTTTCCCCTCCTCCCCGGCCCAGGGCTAACTCTGAGATTTAAAAATAAGCATCCCTAAGATGGCAGGTGTCAGAGACAGCACTATCTTATCTCCCAACCTGTTATTTTTAACACTTAGGACCAGAGTCTGGACAAAAGAGACAGTGCCCCCCACCCCCTCAGTTTTCCTGTGGCCTGAGCCAGGCGCAAATGGCTTCTCCTTAGGTCTTTAGGTCAAATAGTGAGGGGTTCTCTGTCTGGTTGGGCCCATCCTGGCTGCTTGCTTTGGGCCTGCACTGGGTGGGTCGGCTGTGAAGAGCCACTGCTCCCCACGTGGGGAATTGAATCTGAGGCTCCATGCTTGCTTCCACATCTTTCTGCCTCCCAGTGGTCCCAGAGGCCGGCTTCCACCCCTTCGGTCAGGCTGTGGGATGGGGACGGTGTAAGTCAGGGGAGGGCTGTGTTGGCGTCACCAGGACCATGGCTACCAGTTATCTCCAGGATGCTCCTTTTCCTGCTCCTCTCCTTCTCTTGAGCCTGTTGACTCTGGCTCCCTGGGGCCAGTGTGTGTGTGTGTGTGTACGCGTGTGTGTATGTGTGCGGAGGGGGACATACACACGGGGTGCTATGGGAACTCATGGGGGAAGTCCGTATGTCCCTCCTAAGTGGAATTGCCAGCATTTGGGAACTGGGCGTTGCAGCCCAGCTGCACCTTTCCAGGGAGTGGGAAGTGGGGGAGATTTAGGCCAGGCTGACCAGGAGCCTCCCAGTGGCCCCCTCCGGGCCCTCGAGGGAGAGAGCTTCTGTGACCTGAGGCCCCATGAAGAGGGCAGGAGGCAGTGTTCCAGTTGCTTAGGCAGGGCCCTGGGAACACTCCGGCCAGGGAGCTCATGGGCTGGGGGTCTCTTCAGCAGGAATCGCAGCCTGTTTCCGGCAGCCCAGAGGCCCTCCCAGAGCCCAGGGCCTGGAGCCAGGTGTCAGAGACCGCCTCCTCTGAGGCCAGTGTGGCTCAGGCAGACTGGCAGCAGCAGCGGAAAGCGGAGCCCCCGGCCCCAGGGTGCAGTGAGGTAACACACACCTTTGTCCCTGAAGCCGGCGGGGCGCTGCACTTGGGCTGGAGCCAGGCCGTGAGAGGTCCTGGCACACACCTGCATTTGCTGGTGGGAGCCATAGCCACGGTCACGGGCAGTGTGGGAGACCCGTCGGCAGAGGGGGGCACGGGGGCCCTGTCCTGACAGGGAGGGGTGGCATGGGGCCCAGAGCTTCCAGGAAATTCTGGAAGCGGCCAGCTCAGGCCCCTGAGGCAAGACTAACCCTAGCCCTCCATGTGTCCCCCCCTCCTCACTCAGTTCCCGTGCTTTGGTCCTCTTTGGCAAATGTTTGTCCTGTGAATTACCCCATCCCAGGGGACTTCGGGGCGGGGCAGGGGGGCCCTGAGAACAAGTTCTTGACGCACTGGCCACCAGCTGCTTCTCTCCAGGACTAAGGCAGAGGCCGCAAATGGGAGGCCTACTGTAGTTTTGTTCTGGAAGGGTTTTAATTTGAATTCGCCACCAACATTTAAAACCTGGTAGCTTTTATGTAAAAAAACAGAAACAAAAACAAAAAATCTGCATTTCTGAAATGCAGAAAAAAGTGGGAAAAAATGAAAACAAAACAAAACAAAACATTGGAAGAAGAACCACCCCGCCGGAGACAAGTGGTAACCGCTTCCTTGACCCCGGCTGGAGCTCTCTGGTTTGCCACAGACCCCACTTGCCTAACTTCATTCCACTACCTGCGGGCACTCCACCCCTGTAAGCATTTGAGTCTACAGCCCCTGAGCTAAAGGACTGCGGCGCTGCTGACTACGTCCCCCCACCCTGCACACCCACCCCCGCTCACGCCAAGCACCGTGGAAGGTAGACGCGGGTGTTCAGAGACAGTGCAGCCTGACCCCGGCCCTCGGTCCAGCAGTTGTGACTTGCTCCAACAGAACGTTGCACCTTTTGCCTGGTCCCTTTCGTGGGAGGGGCTCATGGGAGGCTTTGCGATCATCATCAGCTCTGGAACACGAGCGCCTGCGGGAATCTTCATCCTGATGGTGCAGGTCATACTTCTCCCCCCAGAGGGTCTGACACACAGAGGCGTGTGGTAACAGGAAGACACAGGAGGGGCACAAAGTCACGGCTCTCATACTGGAATGATGACACTTCTTCCTCTCCTCAAATCAGTTCACTCACTCTGTCAAAGGGAGAGAGAGGTGGGCTGGGTTTTCCCGAGAAGGACTCCTCATCTCACCTGCAACCAGATCCTGAGAACTTGCCTCCCACCCAATGCCCCGGAGACTTTATGCAGCTCCAGTATCTGAAAAGCAAAGTAGCACGGAGATCTCCTCTGGCTTGTGCCTTTCCCAGCCCAGCTGCCTAGTGAAGCTGGGGGCAGAAGGATGAGCCCTCAAAGCCACGGGAACCCCAGAAGGGCCAAGGCTCCACCCTGCACCCAGGAGCCCTCTCAAGTTTCCACCAACGTCCAGCCCTTCCCCGTCACAAACACCAAAACTAAAGAGGACTTTGAGAAAGCAGCAGAGTGAGTCATGGAAGGAAAGGAAAAGAAGACAGCTTCAGGAGCAGAGGCAGGCCCAGGGACTCAAACCAGCTCATCTCCAAGTGGAGCCTGACGCTGAGTGACCCGGGCGTGCCCGCTTAGCTGGCGGCATAGACGGGATCCGAGGCCACCGAAGGCTTCCCTTCCTTCTCAGAAGGCCCTGCCCCTGCTATGCCTGTCTGTAGAGCGGGCTCCTAGGAGCAGAGCCTGAGACGGGCTTCCTGTGCAGAGGATTTACTGAGGGAGTAAGCTGATAGGGAAGAGCGAGAAGCAGGATGAGGCCAACGAAGAAGCTTCGAAAGGCCAGGTTCTGGATTCAGGCCTCAGCCCAGTCCAGTGGGGAGCCCTGGAGCATGTGCTGTACATGGCATCGTCCCCCGCCCGCCAGGGGAGGGGTTGGCCTTGTGTCTGCCCACGTCAGTGCAACACTGGGTGTCAGCCACCCCGGCTTGGGTTGGAACCCCCAAGCCATTACCGGCCCCGGCCGCTCCGTGGCTCCAGACAGGGCTCTGGAGAAGGGGCCAGCTCAGCAGCCAGCGTTCACAGTGCAGTGGGCCTACCAGAGGGAGCTGGGCCGAGCACCAGCAGTGACCACTTCTGCGCCCCCCGACGCCCGCACCCACACATGACCGACACAGTCACACCACCGCACGCACACACCTCGCTGTAATCAATTAAGCAAGGTCGGGGTGGCCGAGCCCTGCATGGCCAGGCAGGGCAGTTTCCAGTACCTTCTTGCTTTGACTCCAGACTCTGCCCATCACCCCAGCACTCATGAACTGGGTGAGAAGCGTCAGCTGGGAGGCTGGGCTGTGCTCTGCTCCTCTGACCTCCACCCGTCTGTGCCTATGGTCCTGGTTCTGACTCTGTTCTGGGTGTGGCACGCCTGTTTTGTCCGCGTGCGCCAAGCTGCCACCGTGTGTCCTTGTCCGAGTGTGTGTCCGTGTTGCCGCCCATGTCTGTGTGTTTCCAGCTGGATGCATTCCCCATCCCCAGTGCTTTCCCTTCCCCTTGCCCCCGACCCTAGACTCCGGCAGACCAAACCGCAGACTCAGGAGCCCCTGAGGTCCAGCCTCAGTTCAGCCCGGGAGAGGTTCCCACCCACCCACCCTGGGCTCACATTTCCAGGTTATGCAGTGGAAAGTAGTCTGGGCACCTCCCCTCAGGGAGCCCCTGGCTGCCCCAGATGCAGGGCTTGAGGCTGGAGGCTTCCACGTGGCCCTCACCCACCCCCCACCACACCCCTGCCCACAGACTCACGAGGACAGCTACTCGGAGGGGAGCACAGCAGACATGACCAACACTGCTGACCTCCTGGAGCAGATCCCTGACCTGGGCGAGGATGTCAAGGATCCAGAGGACTGCTTCACTGAAGGTACTGCGCCGAGTGGCCCTTTACCTGAGGTTCTCTCCACCCAGAGGGACAGGAGAACCAGCAGCTCCGTGGGGCCCAGGGCCATGTTGTTCCCCACCCTGACCCCGATGCTTGCCCTCCTTCCCCATTCCTCATGACCCTGGGGGCCCCTCCTTCTACCCAGGACCTGACGACACGCCTGCCCATGGAGTGCTGGGCTGGGCAGCTGGGGGTCAGCCACACGGAAGACCCGTGACTCTGCGTTGGTAGGGAGATGGCACAAGTGTGTGCCCCCCAGCAGCAGGGGCTCCATCCTCTTCACCTGTGCCCCTGGCACGGTGCCTGCCCTATAGTTGGCCTTCTGTAAATACCCATGGGTGTGACGTGTGCCCGTGGTGGTCATCGGCATCTGTAGCTTTTATGAATTGGTGGTGAATATTGGGAAGGCAGCTGGGATAAAATCAGAGTTTGCCCTCACGTGGCATGTCATTTAGGGCTCTCAGTGAGGGCTTTGCCCTTCCCACGGTTCAAAAACTGCAAACATGGAAAAGACCGAGAGACAGAGTACCCCAGGAGTTCTGGAATATTCCCCCAGGGGGAGAATTTCCCAGATGAGCAGAGGAGACACTGGAGCCCAGCCTAGCCCCAGCCTTCCCCCTGCTCAGATCTGCCAGGCCCTTTACCCACTCACTGGATGCCTAGTCCATCCGGCCTTTCCATGGAGTTCCTGCTGAGCGTGGGCCCCTGAGGACAGCACCATGGTGATCCCTGCTGTCCCATCGCACCTGCCCACCGTGTCACACTGTTCACGGCTCCATATCATAACCTCTTTCTTTTGGTCACCCCTTCCACCATCCAACCTTTCACCATCAGATGTGGGCATTTGCAGGCGCTGGGCTGGGCCTGACCCCTGCCTCCCCCCTCCCCCACAGGTTGTGTCCGGCGCTGTCCCTGCTGCACTGTGGACACCACGCAGGGCCCCGGGAAGGTCTGGTGGCGACTGCGCAAGACCTGCTACCGCATCGTGGAGCACAGCTGGTTCGAGACGTTCATCATCTTCATGATCCTGCTCAGCAGTGGAGCCCTGGTAGCCTCCTGGGGACGCAGGGCTGGGCAGAGGGGTAGAGGAGCGGGGAGGGCAGGGAAAGGAAGTCTCCAGCTGAGAGCCAGGCCAGAAACTGGGGCAGAGCCTCTGCTGCAGATGTGCTTCCCTCGGCCCCCAGAACAGGAGTCAGCTCAAACTCACACCACCGCAGCATGTGTGGAAATCAGAGCAAGATGGGCTCACAGAGGTCATCGGTCCAGACCCCCGTGTCCCACGAAAGGGGGAGTGATTTGCCCCATTTCACAGTGTCCAGCTGGCATAGGTTGCAGGCCACCAGCCACCACCCCCCAAAGCTCTGGTGACACACCCAGTTGCACCTGGCTCCGTTAGGCCCTGTCAGTGCAGTTAGCAATGCTGCCTGAGATTCTCCTGGTAGCTCCACTCACTCTGGCTGCTCCGGGGCTAGAGGCTGGGCTACGTAGTTCACATGTTGTCACATTTGATCCCAGCAACGGCCCTTTGTAGAACCATTGTGTAACCTGCCGAAGGTCCCGCCACTCGCAAGCGGCCGGTGTGGCACTTGAACCCAGGCAGTCAGATCCCAGAGTCCTTTGTCTTGACCTTCCACTTGTTCAATAGATCTCTTCTCAGCTCTCCTTGTATCTAGTCCTGTGAGTCATGGGGAGCAACAGGAGGAGGAGACCCCAGCCCCGGCCTCAGTGGCTCAAAATCTAGGTGGGGGAACCAGAGTCAGTAGGTTTGAGATACAGATCAGCTCAAGAGGGAATTTTGAGTAAGAGTGGAGTAAATGCCTTCGAGGTCAGGGGAACTGCAACAATCAGGAAGACTCCCTGGAGAGAGCAGGTGAAGCTGGACTGTGGGAGACAAGGAGGTTGGCTGAGACCAGGAGATCAGGGACGCCCTCCAGGAATGCCCCATGGGGCTCACAAGCACCCTATTCTGATCTCTCAGAGTCCTTTCAGGAGGAGATGGGACAGCCCTGGAGAGGGTTCTAGAAGATGCTGGTGAACAGGGAGATGGGTGGTCAAGAAGGCAGAGGAGATAATCACTTGATACCAGGCAAGCAGTTGATACCGTTGGGGAGGTGAGAACCCCATGTTTGAGCAACTAACAGGGAATGCTTTGAACTCCAGAGCAAGAGAGAAGGGCACTTTGACCCAAGGCTATGTACCTCCACTCTGTGCCGTCTCCTGGGGTCAGGCCATGGGGAGGCACTGTGGCTGTCACCCCTAAATCTCTGGGCCTCCCATCCTATTCTGTACTGCCCTCCCCTGTTCCAGAGTGGGCCTGGAGCCATGACTTAGAGGCCACATGCTGTTTTACCATTGGCAGCTAAAGCCAAATCTCTGTAGGCTTCAGAGAAGGATGATTTGACAATATGTTAACGAGTTTTGTTTTTAAACAGCCACAAACAAGGGCAGCCAGAGCCATGTAGTCTGGGCTGTGGAGGAAAAACTCAGCCTGGCATAAGTGAGGAGGAGTTTTGGCAAGCAAATGGGGAATCTAATCAGGGTAGACAGCCAAGCACGGTTTAAAAAAAAAAAAAACACGTCGATGATATATTGAGAAAAAGAAGTCTGAGTGTGTTATTTAAAGTTATAAACTTGTTTAACAGAAAGCAAACTATATATCCCTTCCAAATTGTTGAAGGGAATTTTCTTTTAAAGAAAACAGAGCTCTTACAGCAGAAGATAGGAGAAAAAGGAACAAGGAAACATTAAACCAGGAAACAGAAAATAATGTGGCAGAGGCAAAAGCAAATATGTTTTAATAATAATGGTAACTGGATAAAATTCATCTTTTAAAAGGAAAGGACTCTGAATGGATTTAAAACAAAAAACAAAAAACAAAACTTCACCTAGGTGCTCTTAAAGGACAAACCAAAACAGTGTCACTCAGAAATATTAGAAGTAAAGTAATAAGATATATCAGGCAAATGCAAACAATCACAACAAAAATCAGAGTGTTTTTGTTTGTTAATATTAAACAAGGTTGAATTCAAAGTAAGAAGCATGAGATAAAGCGGGTCCAAGCTATAATAAAAATAAAACTATTGGGGTGCCTGGGTGGCTCAGTCGGTTAAGCGTCTGCCTTCGGCTCAGGTAATGATCCCAGGGTCCTGGGATCAAGTCCCACTTTTGGCTCTCTGCTCAGCGGGGAGTCTGTTTCTCCCTCTCACCCTCCCTCTGTGCTCTCACACACTCTTTCTCTCAAATAAATAAATTTTTAAAAATAAAACTATTATGAAAAAAAAATAAATAAAAAAATAAAATAAAATAAAAATAAAACTATTATGAATATATTTTTGCTTGGGATTGCATAGCACTTATATCAAACAAAAACTATTAGAAAAAAAAAAAGCAGCAGCAATGCAATAGTACAGGGAGATTTTACCACACTTCTATTAGTTCCTGACAAATCACATAGAAAGAACAAGACTATGGGAGATCTAAAATATATATATAGTTCACAAATTTGATCTAGCCTAATAATAAAAACAAGAACATTTAAATAAGCACCCACTATGTGCCAGACCCTATTATAAGTATTTTACAAAGATTAATTCATTTGATTCTCATAATAACCCTAAGAAATAAGTACTGTTATTAAGCCTATTTTACAGATAAGGAAACTGCTAGATATAGCAAAAATAGAAAGATTAAAAAACAACAACAGAAATAATCCTTAGAAGTGTAAAAGTCATTCTTAAACTGTGGCTCAAACAGAAAATAGTTTGGTGGTAAGTTCATGGGTGCTCATTATATTAGTAAGTAAGCAAATAAATAAAATACAAAGGCTACTTGTGGACCAACGATGACAGTGTTTTGTAAGTCAAAGATTATAATTCAACCAATTCTGTCCACTTGAGATCTAGAAAAATAAGAAAAGAAAATTAGAGGTAGAGAAAAAAAAACTAGCTGGGGGGATAAAAAACTAAAAAATAATAATATTGAGAGTACTGCTTGTAGGATGCAGCCAAAGGTGTTATAAAAGGAAAATACATAGGGGCGTCTGGGTGGCTCAGTCAGTTAAACATCCCACTCTTGATCTCAACAAGTCTTGATCTCAGGGTCGTGAATTCAAGCTCCGTGTTGGGTTCCACACTGGACATGAAGACTACTTTTAAAAAAAAAATAGTAAGAGGAAAATTCATAAACACTTCTATTATTAAATAGAAAGAAGATGAACTAATTAAACTTAAGAAATTACAAATGTAGCAACAAAATAATCTTAAGGACAATAAGGAAATAATGAGTAAAATTTTTAAAACAAATTAATCAATTAGAAATAAGTAATAAAACTGATATGAAATTCCAAAGCTGATTCCTTGAAAAATTAAAACAATAAAATAGATAAACCAGTAGCTAATCTGATCTGTCACATCTCCAAGGATGGGTTCTTTTGCATTCCTAAGGAAGAAAATAATTCCAGTCCTGTTTAAAATATTCTGGTGTATGAAGAAACACAGAAAATCTACACATCATTTTCATGCAAGCTAAATAATGCTGATTTTTAAAACCTCAAGTATACCAATAAGAAAACCATAGGTTCGTTTTTGTACTCCATACTTATGAATAGTGTTGCAAGAATCCTAAATCCATGCAAATAAGAACCAATGATATATTTTAAAAATTAAATAAGCATTTAATATATATTCTAAAATGGCAGAATGGTGCCATACTAGGAAATCTATGTATACGAATAGGGCAGAGATGAAAAAACATACAGTTATCTCAATGAATGCCTGATTTTTAAAACTCTAGCAAGAATAAAAATAAAATGTATTTCCTTAATTTAGTGAAAAATGTATTCTCAGATTAACTTCTATTATCATCATTAGTAGTAAAACACTTGAAACATTTTTATGAAAGTCAGGAGTAAGAAAAGGATGATTTAACTCCTTTTTAGCTATTGTTCCATTATTGAATAATGATCTTAAAATACTAGCCAGTGTAATTAACCAAGAAAGATAAACATACAAAGTAAAAATTGGAAAATAGAAGAATTGGAGTTAATAGAGTCAAGTATAAAATCAGTTAAAATAATAGAAATAAATATAAATGTAACATTACTTGTAGATAATGATTGCTTGAAAAATTTTAAAACCTATTAAAAATATTATGTGGCCAGTTATAAGATAAATACCCGAAGAATTGTTGTTATGGTTGTTTTATACAACAGAAAGCGTTTAGTCATAAGTAACATTTCTGGAATAGTCCTTATTTGCCAGACATTGTAAGCACAAAGTAACTGGGAATAAATATGACATGAGATGTGTAAGAGGTACATGCAGAAAACGCTAAAACTTTGCTAAGCACTGTGAAAGAAGACAGACCAATAAATATACTATAAACGTACTCTAGTCTTGGGTAGGAAGACTCCATATGAGATCCTAATGCAGTTAATAAATTCAATGCAATTACAATAAATTTGCAACATTTTTAAAGGGAATTTGACAAAACATTGCTAAATTTTATCTTGAAAATTACTAAAAATGGCCAGGAGAATTCATATGATAGTAATTCAGGAATAGAGAGCAGTAAAATCACACAGAGAGGTCCAGTAGATTTAATAAAGTATAAAAATGTAGTTTAGATGATAAAGTTGACTTCTAATCTATGGATTTGAAGTGGATTCTTTAATAAAGTGTTGTAACAGTGACAAGCTACTCTGAAAAAAATATTAAAAAGGATATTTGCTCTTTACCAAAATATATTGGATTTTTAAAATTATAATATAAAATAACGAAGCCAGAAAGTTCAAACGAAAAAATAAAAGAAGAAAAGAAGCGTCATTTTTTTCCCCTAGCCTTAAACTAGGTAAGGGCTTTCTTAACATGACACTGAAGGTTTTACTAGGTGAAAATGATAATAAATGATATAATCATATTAAATGATTTAATAATAAATGAAAATAAAGTGTGGAACTTCAGTATGGTAAACAAAAGTAAACAAGATTTTTTTATAGGTTGAATTTATTTATTTTGTTTTCTTTTTCAAGTTTTTATTTAAATTCCAGTTAGTTAACATACAGTGTAATATTAGGTTCAGAAGTAGAGTTTAGTGATTCATCACTTACATACAACACCCAGTGCTCATCACAAGTGCCCTCCTTCATACCCATCACCCATTTAGCCCATCCCCCACCCACCTCCCTCCATCGATCCTCAGTTAGTTCTCTATAGTTAAGAGTCTGTTCCCTGGTTTGCCTCTCCTTTTTTCCCCCATGTTCATCTGTTTTGTTTCTTAAATTCCACAAATGAGTGAAATCATTTGGTATTTGTCTTTCTCTGACCGACTTATTTCAGTTAGTGTAATACTCTCTAGCTCCATCCACGCCATTGCAAATGGCAAGATTTCATTCTTTCTGATGGCTGAGTAATACTCCGTTGTATGTACATACACATCTTCTTTATCCATTCATCTGTCAATGGAAAAAGTAAAAAAGATTTAAAGGCACAGAACTAGGATGAAGTGTATAAAACAAGGAGTTATCATCTCTGAATAAACCAGATACTCAAGTAAAAAAAAAAAAAAAAATAGACAAAAAAGATGCACAGGCAGCTCTCAAAAGGAACACTGCAAATATCCGAGGAAATGATGTCAGCATTACTAGTAATAAAATACATTAAAATCTAACAAAATACAGCTTTCATTCCTTAGACTGGGAAAAGTGACAAGGGAGAAACCCCACCACAGTCAGGGGAGCGATGAGGAAAGAGTCAACTTCATGCACTACGGAGGGAGTCCGTGTCCCCTGCCAGAAATCCTGTTCCCAGTCTGTACCCAAAGTACACCTTTGACCTGGCACCCCAATTCTAGAAATTTATCCTGAACAGATAATCAGACACATTGTTCACTGCAGGGTTGTTTCTACTAGGGATAAATTGGAAACAACTGAAATGTTCATTAATAGGAGTTTTGGCTAAATACACAAAAGTATATGCAAATAATAAAATATTATGCAGCCTTTTAAAAGAATACTAGATATAGGATGTGTTCACATTATAGAGTAGATATAAACACTCAAAAGATTGTGTAGTGGAAAAGAAATTTAAAAGCAAAATATTTAGTCTGTCTTAGAAAATTGTGTACTCGTATGTGTACACACACAAATAGTGAGTGTCAAAAAGAGTCTTCCCCTAAATGTTAGCAGTGGTTACTATAATGTCATGAAATCAGAGGTGCGTTCTGTTCTTTTTATAATTTCTATATTACTTAATTTTTTGTGGGAAGCACACATTTTTATAATCAGAAACAATAACAACAAACCACCTACTTTTTGTCTTGAACAACTCCCAGAGTCTGTTTTAGGACTTAAATTATCCTCCCATGCTGTCTATACTGACTGGATTAGCCACATATATGCTTGGGCAGTGCACATCGGGGCTGATGGCACTGGGCCCCCGGGCCCCCGTGGCTCACGCGGGCCCGGCAGGGAGGCCCATAGTGACAGGCAGAGGCGACTCCCCCAGGCCCCCGGTGACGTGTTCAGTTGCCTAGCGGGGGAGCCTCTGAGCACACTGTGGGCGGGGAGAGGTGGCTTGAGAGGCCTGGGTACAGATCAGGACAGGAGGTATAAGAGGGCACCCGGGAGCTGGCAGAGTTCCTCCGTTGGCTCAGGAACTCGGGTTGAGGCAGAAACAAGGAGGTGGAGAAAGACCCCTTCTAGCATGTTAGAAACTTGACTCCTGGCTTCTGAGGGTCGCAGGAGCTTTGGGATCCCCAGGATACCTAGTCTTGCATTTTCCAAACTTCTCAGTGACAAACTGCCTTCACTAGCATTTACGGGAGATTTTGCTTTAGATCAACTCTCCCTGGTTTCTGTGTGTTTCCATAAACACATTGTAAAGGGAGACTTTTAGTGATTGTTATCGTTGGACACCAGTTTTGTGTCCTATGAAAAGTAGGTAACTGCATCAAGCAAATAGAGTAAAAACACAGTGGACTGAGAACACCAAAAAGAGGGCTGATGGGGTTTTCAGCGGAAGACCCTGAGCTGCGCCCGCACGCGCTCTCCGTATTAACATGGGGGATCAGCAAGGTTTAGGAAGGTGTTAGAGACACACGAGCTCAGAACTAAGCCTCACTCTTCAGCGTGAAGCATTCTCACTACACACTGTGCTTTGTTGTCCACATACCGCGTGAGACCGTTTCATGAGCCAGGAGAGCGTGCTGTTCTAGTCCAGTGTGACCTCAGAGGGGCCCCTCCACCATAGGCTTCACCTCTGCTCCCGCCCTCCTGGGCAGCACCTGCTGTCAGAGATGAAGTCTCGTGAGGCGTGGGATGGGCAGTGGTTGGGACGTCATGTCCGCCTTGTCTGGCCTGATCTGTAGGCCTTCGAGGACATCTACCTGGAGGAGCGGAAGACCATCAAGGTTCTGCTCGAATATGCCGACAAGATGTTCACCTACGTCTTCGTGCTGGAGATGCTGCTCAAGTGGGTGGCCTACGGCTTTAAGAAGTACTTCACCAACGCCTGGTGCTGGCTGGACTTCCTCATCGTGGATGTGAGTGTGGCCCAGGAGGGAAGAGGGGTGGGGAGAGGGGCTGCCAGGGTGGGAAGGAGCTGAAGCAGAGGCACGGAAGGACAGGGTGACAGGGCGGGTGGGAGTCAGCAGGCTGACGTGAAGGCACTCAGCGGGGCCGCAGAGCTGGCAGAGGGGAAGGAGGCAACCGTCTCGGGGCACAGTCATCTCGGGTCACAGCGGAGCTCCAGGCCCTGCCCATAAGGTTCCCAGGCTGGGAGGAATAGGAACCTGGGTCTGGCCATCAGAACCCCAATTTTGGGAGACAGAGGAGCAAGGGGAGACCTCGGCTTCTGGGGAGACTAGACTCACTACAGGGCAGAATGGGGAGCAGTCCAAGCAGGAGTGCCCCCCACGCACACCGCCCCGTCAGGATGGCCAGAAGCCAGGGAACACAATAGCCCGTACCACAGCGCTCACCACGCGTGTTGTGAAGGGTCCGTCAGGCCCACTAGCCAGGTGGCCAGCTGAGAGCCTCTGTGTCCACACATGGTCGGAGGCCTTACAGGGGAGAGGTGAGCCCAAGGCCAGAGGGGACGGTGTTGGTGAAGGGATTCCGGGTCGGCAGGGGGAGGGTCCTCCGGGCTCAGGGAGAAGGTACCACCTGGGGAGGATGAGAGAGGGGCGCAGCCACCTGTGAGAAGGCAAAAAGCCGTGAGGGCCAGCTGGGGGGCCTTGGGCTGCTGCCCTGGGCGATCGGGTAGCGGGCGCAGCTGCCCTGCCTGTGCAGGGAGGGTCTAGGACAGGAGGTGGCATGTCCTCTGAGCACCCAGTTGGCAGATAGAGGGGGAGGCCTCTGGCCCACAGCCACCCAGGCCCCAGGACCCTGCTGGGTGCCAAGCAGGGTGAGCTCAGCTGAGTGCGAGAATAACCAGAGGGGAAAATGAGACCAGAGTGTGGAGCCGCCTTGGATCTGCACTCACTGAAGGGGGAGGGGGGGACAGGCAGAGACGAAGGGCTCAGGGGAGGCTCACCATCTGGTTGTGGAGGGCCCTGCAGAATGGAATGTGGGTCAGCATCTGCAGACAGGGAAGGGCTTTCCAGACGGCACCCGTGGCTTCTGAGCCTGGCCTCAGGCTCTGCCCACCAGCAGGGGCTGTCCTTCCTGTGGTGGCACGAGAGGTTCAGGCCTCTGTTCAGTCCCCATACCCCACACCCCACTCAGAGGCCAAAGGGAGGGAGGGGCGCAGCCTGGGTGGGGGTCAGCCCGTGGGTGACCATGGGAGGAGACATGTATGGAGATCTGTGTGGAGACACAGATCCAGGTCCTTGGGCCTCTGGTTCCGGCCTCTTTCTATCACCCCCAGTGACTGAGAGGATGCTAATGTTGGGGTGAGGGATGCTAAAGTGGCAAAGAGAGAATGCGAGGGAGGTCTAGTCGCTCTTAGAGCCTGGAGTCCTCAGAGCCTCTGTGAGAGGAGGAGAGGACCCGGGAGGCCTCCTGCCCTGAGGCTGTGGGAGGGCCTGGGATCCTGGCAGCTCTGCCCTGAGGCCCCTCACCCAGCTATTCCTGCAGCTTCTTGGGAAGTTGGGCCTGTTGAGCGACTCCCCTCGGGGAAGGCAGGAGGGGGTTTGCAAAGACTCCTGGGGAAGCCCACCAGCCTGCCACCTTGGGGAACTCAGGGCTGAGGCCGGGCGAAGGAGACCATCGGTGCTTCCCGTCCAGTCCCAGAACTGGAGAATTAGCCTGTGGAGAAGGAAACGGAGGCTCACAGCAGAGAGGGGACTTGCCCCGAGGTCGAGAAGGCTGGGCTCCAGCTTTCCTGACGCTGGCCATGCTGCCCCCATCCCATCCCCTCACTTCATGGGAAAGGTGGTCTTCAGGCCTCAGGGTCTGGAGAAGGATATTTCCAGGATCAACTCCTGCATTCTATTTTTCAGTAGATACTATTGAGTATCTACTATTGTAGGTGCTAGGGATCTCAGGGAACAAAATAGACTAAAAGCTCTGGCTGCATGGAGGAAGGCAACCACAAACAGTAAACGTATTCAGTAAGCCAGCTGTATACTCTGCTAGAAGCTGATGTGTACCAGGGACAAATAGGATGCAGAGAACAAAAGGGGATCAGGAGGGCCAGGAGGCCAGCAAGGGGAAGGTATAGATTACAACTTTAAATAGGCTGCCCGGGGTGGGTTCACTGAGATGCCATTGGAGCAAATGTGAAGGAAGTTGGGGTTAGCCAGGCAGACGTCTGCAGAACCTTCCACGCAGAGGTTGGAACAGCAGTGCAAAGGTCCTGTGGTGGGAGCATGCCTGGCATACTTAAGGAACTGCAAGGAAGCGGGAGTGGCTGGAGCAGAGTGAGTGGGGAAGGGAAGTGCAGGAGATGAGGTGGGGCTGCAAGGGGCAGAGGGGGGCGCCGCCTTGGAAAACCAGGGGCTTTTATTTAGAGCCAAGTGGGAAGGCATTGCGACACTCTGAGCAGAAGAGTGGCATGAAGTGACTCCGTTCCTGGAGGAGCACGGGGGTGGGGGGTGGGGCCCACGTGGAGGCAGGCAGAGGAGTCAGGAGGCCGTGGCGGCCGTCCAGGGAAGAGAGGACGGGGGCCTGGCCGGGATGGTGGCAGTGGCAGTGGTGAGAAATATTTGGACTTCTGATGTATTTTGAAGGCAGAGCCAACAGGAAATCCTGCCGGGTTGGATGTAGGGTGTGAGAGATGGAGAGGAGGCAGGGATGACGCCAAGGCTTGTGGCCTGAGCAGCTGGTAGGATGGGGCTGCCATCAGCTGAGATGGAAGAGCTCTGAGCTGGGCAGGTGCACAAGCTTTGAAATCACAGACGATGGGGGTGCACCGCTGGGAACTAGGTGGGCAGAGTGGCCAGACCTGGTCGCGGGGCCGTATAGTCTCCGCTTACACCTCCCCTCTTCGAAGATGTCCGATGTTGCACAGTCCGGCTTTGGGGAAAAGCCCCAGGATTGCCTGTCGGCTCCCAGTCAGCCCAGGATAGTCCTTCCTTCCCAAAAAGAGCCTTCTTTGGGGGAGGGAAGGGGCAGGTCCAAGAACTTGACTTGAAGGAAGGCCTATGGGAACCAAAGGCCCAGGCTCTGTGTGCTCACTCCTCCACACGGTGGCTGGCGTGGGAACTCGGTTTTCTCTCTGTAGAATAGGGAGAATGCATCCCAAGTCCTCGGGTTAGTGGGTGCACATAGCAGGCTCTTGGCAAAGAACTTGTCTCACCCCCAGCCCCTTGGGCCCCAGGAAGGCCAGCCCAGTGCGTGACGGCCGCGAAGATGATGTAGCCGGAAATAACAAAGATTGAACATGGGGAAAGCCTGCTGGCTCTCTCACACCAGCCCAGCTTCAGGTGGACCAGGAGCCCTACCACCCATCTCTAGAGCTGTCCCCATGGAGCTCACTTGCCCCTTACCTCCCACAGGTCTCCCTGATCAGCCTGGTGGCCAACACCCTGGGCTTTGCCGAGATGGGCCCCATCAAGTCACTGAGGACCTTGCGTGCACTCCGACCCCTGCGAGCCCTGTCACGATTTGAGGGCATGAGGGTAAGGGGAGTGACTGCCTTCCTGCCAGGGCAGTGGGAGGGGACTCCACTGAGAGACCCCCGGCTCTGCTTGCTGACCGAGCAGCCCAGTCCGGAGCTGGGACTGTGGCCGCCCAGCCTGGTAGGAGCACGGGGCAAAATCTCCAGGAGAGGTGCAGCTGGGCTCGCAGGCACCCAGAGAGTGGAGAGCTGTGAGAGCCCCCTGGGCCTGTCACCGCCTGCCCCGTGGGCCGGGGACCCTCTCTGCTTCTGCTCCGGAGTGGGGGGCCATCTGTGTGTGCGCTCTGCGTCCATGTGCCTGCCTGCGTGCCCTCCTCCTGGCAGACGTGGGCTGTCTTCCTCGATCTGCGATGGGCCCATAGGGCTGTGCCGGTCAAGGTGAAGGAAGCAAGGAGGGAGCAGCATATCCTCACCATCGTGTAGCGGTTGGCATTCGCTTAGCAAACTCTTTTGCACTGATTTCTAAGTGCAGAGCCCTGTGCATTTTTCAAGTCATCAAATTTTACCAAAGAATATGTGCATATAAGGCAACTTTAAAAGCCCCACCAAGGCGCCTGGGTGGCTCAGTCGGTTAAGCATCTGCCCTCAGCTCAGGTCATGATCCCAGGGTCCTGGGATCGAGCCCCATGTCAGGCTCCCTGCTTAGCCGGGAGCTTGCTTCTCCGTCTCCCTCTCCCACTCCCCCTACTTGTGCTCACTCTCTCTCTCTGTCAAATAAATAAGTAAAATATTTAAAAATAAAATAAAATAAAAGCCCCACCAAGAAAAAACATTACCCCATAATACATAGCAAGAAAACAAACACATATGTGCATTTGAGTGCACGTGTGTTTTGTGTGTCTTACAAATGTGTGCAGTTCTGCCGTGGCTTCAGCAGCCACACCTGTGTGTCTCGCTGACCCAGCAGGCACCATCCCACGGCCCCCATTTTGTTGATGGTTTCAAACTTTGCCCACACCTCCATGAGAGAAACAAGTGGCTTATTCCTGGTGGGAAAGCATTCACAAGTGAACCATCCTACCTAAGTTACATGTCTCTTGGGATTAAGGGCATTTGATTCCCGAGGGCCGTGGGGGAGATCGAGTTGCCAGGAATGCCTCTGTTGGGGCTGTCGCCACGGAGCCAGCCAAGGGCAAACCTGAGAGTTGGGTATCCCACCCTGTTCATCATGCCTGCTGGGGACCAGGGAGCCCCTGTCGCCTGCATGTGTCAGCATTACCCGTCCCAGCACCATGCTCACCACGCGGCCCCACACCAGCCTCACTTCCAGTCTTGATTCCCGGACAGCTGGACACTTGGCCCTCAGCAGAGTAGAGCGCACCATATGTGTTTGCCAAGAAGCCTCTCCGGGGTGCTCTGAGTTTCAATGACAAGACCAATGCCAGGGCTCCACGGGGTCAGAGAGCCACTCCCGGGGAGGGCAGAGGCACAGGGAGCCCCCACACCACACCCCCTGCCCTCCCAGCTCAGCTCTCACCGCAGTGTTGGAGAGCTGCCAGGGCACCCGCCAGACACCCCATGCCAAGGTCCCCTGGGCGTCCTTTAGGGAGAACACCCATCTTCCCTAGTAGCAGCAACCCCAAAATAAACCAGAAACTTAGCTCAGAGAATGTGTCTCCAGAGGCCCTTTCCCATCCGATTGCTGGCACACTTAACTAGAGAGACCCTGTTGAAAATTCAGTTTGAAGGTCATGAATTCAAGGCAGGACCAGAAGAGAAAGGCAGAGGTTCCAGAGTTGCAGCAGACATCAGCGTGCAAAAACAACAAAAAGGGCGTGTGTGTGTGTGTGTGTGTGTGTGTGTTCTCTCCCCCCTCCCCCGACCCCCATCATCTCTCCTTTTATTCCCCATCAGGGCTTCCAGCCAGGGGTGGACAGAAAGTGTTCCACTACCCCCCCCCCAACAGGGACCTGTAGGCAAAGAGTTTAGTGGGGGAAAGGGGGGCATGGCTAGGCGGGTCTTGAAAAGGGCATATGCTCTGGGCACCCCCAGGAACGGAGCCTCTTCTCTGTCCACTTGAGGTTGTGGTCAATGCCCTGGTGGGCGCAATCCCATCCATCATGAATGTCCTCCTCGTCTGCCTCATCTTCTGGCTCATCTTCAGCATCATGGGTGTGAACCTCTTTGCGGGGAAGTTTGGGCGGTGCATCAACCAGACTGACGGAGACCTGCCTTTGAACTACACCATCGTGAACAACAAGAGTGACTGTGAGTCTTTCAACGTGACTGGCGAATTGTACTGGACCAAGGTGAAAGTCAACTTTGACAACGTGGGGGCCGGGTACCTGGCCCTTCTGCAGGTGGTAAGTCCTGGAGACTCCCACCGGCTCCCCAGCAACAGGCACCTTCACCCACAGTGTGGGCGGGAGGGGGACAGTGGGGCCCCTCTGGGTCCTCACAGAAGGGTCACACTGCCCAAAGGAGGTTAGGGATTCTCCAGAGACTTCTTGGCTCCTGGGGAAGGCCCTAGATTTTCCATTCTAGAACAGGTGCCACATTCTCCAAGACGCATGGCATGGGGGTTCAGCCCTGAGGCAGACCCAGCTCCCTGGCCAGCTGTCAGGTTGACAGCCTCACGCTATCAGTTTGGCAGTGTGATGACACAGGTTAAAAATCAAAGACCAGACACACGCAGAGACTGAACTATTAGCCACACTGTGACTCCAGCCTTCTGTTATAAAAAGTAGTAACACCTTCTGTGTTGTTTCTGATGTGCGAGATGTTGAAACACACATGACCCTACCCAGTCCTTCCAAGGTTTCCATTGATTTTTGAGGACGGTGGCTTCAGTGAGCATGATACCTGGCGTAATATTAACCTACAAGTAGCCTTGACAGCAGGCATGCAGACAGAATCATAACACCGAGAACCATAACCTGCTTCACTTGCTACCCCACGCTTAGCCCAGAGACCTGTCTCTAGTCCCCAAAGCAGAAGAACACTCGGTGGGCTCTCATCTGAAGACTTAATGCACATCTGCTCCCTCCTCCAGCCCTCCCTTCAATCCCAGGGGTAGCTTTCTCCAAAGACTCCCCTGAAATACCTCCTACAGAACAAGATTAGAGCCTTCTGTCCCTGGGACTTCCCTCTAAATGTCAGAACTTGGAAGGAAAGGCCATTCCAGACAGAACGACACAGTGGCCAGAAAAGCAGTCACAAACATCTCGTCACCTTGGGTGCTCTCCAGCAGTTTCCAGAGCATGCCCAGCCCTCCCAGCACCGGGCAGGGCTTCCTGGCACGGGGAACTGAAGTAGCATACTCTGGGGCAGCCTCAGTTTCCCCATCTGCCCTGCCTGTGTCAGAAGAACTCTCAGACATGAAAGTTTGTGTGGACAGTTGTACCCTGAAAGGAGGCTCAGGGCAGGATTGGCTTTTGCCAAGAACACAAGTGAGACCCCCTTGGACAGTCGGCCTCACCACCAAGCATGTCTCTCGGGCTCTTCCAGAATCTCTGTAGCAGCGCAGACCGGGGCCAGCACCACAGCCCTGTGGCATTCGGCCTCCTCGTCTACCGCCTTGGGGGGGCAGGCTCACGAGAGCTGATTGTTGCATTGTCAGATATTTTGCAAGCCATGATTAAAAATCAGATTTTATAAACTTATAATTCACCAGGTGATATTAAAACAAAATCGTGGATGCCTGGCCAGCTCAGTCAGTGAAGCATGCCACTATTGCTCTCAGGATTGTGGGTTCGAGCCCATGTTGGGTGTAGAGATTACTTGAAAAGAAATTTTTTTTTAAATCAAAATTCATCATTAGCACCTATTTTCGTGTATGCTCTTGAGGTAATTTATATGTGCTGTATCCGTACAGTGGAAATACTATAATGCTCCCCTCCTATGTGTCTCTTCCCAAGTCTGTGTTCAGTAACAGCCCGTTGGTAACTTGAAATTGGCCGTGGTAGGAGTAGTTTACCCAATTTACCAATTTGTTTACCCAGAGAAATTGGCAAACACAACAATCAGGGCTTTGTTTTCTTCTGGAAAACCGTTTGTTAGCCATTTACCAACACACGGCTGGCAAAAGGACCCCCTTAAGTACGAGGGGAGGTTGGGATGCTTCAGGGCCATCCAGAGAGGCCACGGAGCAGAAACCATGGGCTTCTCCAAGGTGCACGATAAAGGGGACCAGGTCAGCACTGGGGTCCACCTCTCTGTCCCTGACACCCGCTGCAGGACTGCATCGTTTTAGAACCTGGAATGAAGGTGGGTCTGAAAGGCAGACCTCCTTCAGTCCTCCTCAGTCTCCTGGCCAACATCGAGAAGCTTCTTACCCCACTCCATGGCCTCCTTAGGGTGTGTGCTCAGCCAGCCTCCCCTCCACCTCCAGCCCTGAACAAGAAGGCCTTTCCTTGACCACCCAGCAGTGTGGACATGGCTGAAGGGGCGGGGCAGGACCCTTGCTTCTCCTAGGAGGCTATTTCCTGGCCTCATCTGTCCGGATAGGAGCCCCCAGTAGTTTAACAGATGCAAGTTAAATGATTCTTACTCTTGTCTTTTCCTTCAAGGCGACATTTAAAGGCTGGATGGACATTATGTATGCAGCTGTGGACTCCAGGGGGGTAGGTAACCATACTCGCCTCTCCTGCCAAGTCAGGCACCTGAGGCTCCAGGATGTTTGGCCACTAGGGCATCAGTGTCCACACCCAAAGGCCCACCCCATAAGGGCCAGGTCTCTTGTGTCAGCTTGCAGTTGAGCCTCTCTGGAAGGCCCAGGCCTGGCCCTGGGCAAAGTTGCGTGATCTCCCAAGGAGCCACAAATCCTCAAATATCTTCCAAATTAACTTCACTGTAATTTACTTGAATCTTAATCTTACTGGAGAAGAGACCGGGTGGAGGCCATAGAGATGCAAATCAAGTTTCTTCTTTGTCCTTGTACCCCACCCAATCACAATGTCAGCCCCAAGCTGCCACTCTTCTGAACCCCGTTCCCACCCGCCCTGGCCCCGCTCTGCACACACGTGCACACACAGACATACAGCCCTGTGCTGGTGACCTCCCTCCCCACACACCCTCTCGCCCAGCCAGCCCTCCCCCGTTCCTGCCTGCCTGACCCCCATATCTGGTTTCTCCCCCTCAGTATGAAGAGCAGCCCCAGTGGGAATACAACCTCTACATGTACATCTACTTCGTCATTTTCATCATCTTCGGGTCTTTCTTCACCCTGAACCTTTTCATCGGTGTCATCATCGACAACTTCAACCAACAGAAGAAAAAGATGCGTAGAGCACCTGCTCGCCACGGGCCGGCAGGGCAGGGCTGGGTAGCAGGGGACTGAGGAGCCATTCTGGCCCCTGGCCCCATTTTGCCTTCCTGCTGGGGACAGTTCTCTTCCGGCCGCTGCTGGAATGGGTGGGAGAGGGGCGTGTCTGTGAAGTAACAGGCGCAGTCTGTAAGAGTGGAAGGAGGGGCCCCGTGCCTGCCCTAGTCTACCTGACCCATGAGGTTCCTGAGAGGAGCTGGGCTGAGGGTTGGGACTACTCACCTGGTCCACAATCGAGACTGGCCCAGGGTCTCTCCAGAGCTCCATCAGTTGGGCCATGATTGGGTTGCAGGCAAACCAACTAGGCAGAGAGAACGTGCAGGGTGGCTGAGCTGGGCAGGGGGACTGGATTTGCACCTCACAAAGCCACAGCGGCCTCAAAGTGAAGGGAGACAGGGACCCTGCAGAAGCAGATTTGGGGAGGACTCTCTGGTGCAGGATAGGGACATACTTATCTCCACCGGAAGAGGAAGTGAGGAGGAGGCTGGCCAAGGCACCCTCATCAAGGAGGCAAGATCCCTATGCCCCCCATGCCAGAGCCCTTGAGAACCCCAAAATGAGTCTGGTGCCTGTCTCTCTGCACTTAGGGGGCCAGGACATCTTCATGACCGAGGAGCAGAAGAAGTACTACAACGCCATGAAGAAGCTGGGCTCCAAGAAACCCCAGAAGCCCATCCCGAGGCCTCTGGTGAGCCAGCTCCCGATTCAGCAAGAGTGGAGGGGATGTGCTGGGGGGCCTGGGAAGCCCCACACCCCAGGACCACTGAATTTTCCAATGAAAGCCTAAGTGAGCTTGCCCAAATTGCCCACTCAGAATCGTCTGTTTCCTTAATAAGAATAATTCTGAAATATGTACTTTTCAAATTCATTAATCAATAGGGTTTTTATAGGATGATATCACTGGAAGCAGTTTTACATTATAGAAAATGGAAATTTGCAAAGTTTGGGAAAATTGCTCCAAGAATGTATTAAGGAAAATAACACATGTTTTGACA
Organism: Phoca vitulina; assembly: GCF_004348235.1. NCBI lineage: Eukaryota > Metazoa > Chordata > Mammalia > Carnivora > Phocidae > Phoca > Phoca vitulina. The sequence continues at coordinate 45,579,677 of NW_022589713.1, forward strand.
TCTTGCTTATGTTTTCTTTATGGTACCACAGTTTGCCAATGTCAGCAGTGGGGTTTGAACCCAAAAGGCTAGAAAAAGTGCCAGGAAGACCACAAAGAATACTTAATATGCATTGATCCACTCAAAGAGAATGAGGAAGCGTTGAAAATAGGGCTGTGAAAAATCAATATTCTTTAAAATATGATATACAATATTTTCATATGAGCATTTTCATTTTGGCATTTTAAAGCTGATAGTATTTAATGTGAAAGAATGAAAGAACATAAAACGCTCCTGAAATTTAATTCCAAAAAAAATCATTCAGCTTGGCCCAGGGCCCTCAGTCAGTGCAGGGATGGAGGGGCGCTCTCAGGCACCTGACCACACACAGAGGCCTCAGCCTCCTGGAGAAAGTGAGGAAGGCATGGGGGGCTATTCCAACCAGGAGCGCTCCCTCCTGCAGGAGTCCCTTTCCTCTGAATACACCCTCCTCCACTGTCAGAGTGCAGCCTTTCCCAGCGAGAGCAAGGCAGCTTCTGCAGGCCCACCACCCCCATTCACAGCTTCTTCCTGGCAACCCCTGAGCGGGACAGACGCAGCCGGAGTCCCCTGGCAGATGGCGCCAGGAGGGACACTCAGTCCCCTGCGGGGCTGACTCCCTTGCCTGACCAAGCCATTCTCCAAAAAAGTAGGAAGGGGGTCAGTACTCAATTAGGTGACATAACCCAAATCACTAGCTAGGAAGTGACAGTCCCAGATTGTTAATCCAGTTCATCAGTTTTATCTACTTCCTACCCTTTCACCACGCTTTGTACTAGGTTAGTGGTGTATGTGCATGTGTGTTCACTTATTTATAATTTTTTCTCTTTCCCCAAATAATCTGAGGTGGCTAACAATTAAAGACACATAAATATAGTTAATAGAATAAACAAAATCAATTCCATAAAGGATGGAGAAAATTTGTTAACCTGAGGACTGATCCAATTACTAGGGTTGAACTTTAAATTTGACCCTGAGCCATCAGACAATGGGAACAAAAAGAGAATGATGATGTGCTAGGGAAGCTCTGGGTAGGAGAAATCCCTTCCTGAAGGTTCAGAGAAGACTTCAGGGAAGAGGGAGCCGGAGGCCCAGGCCTGGATGCAAGAGAGCCAGGCTGTTTCAGCCTCCTGACTTCTCCTCTCACCCCGACAGTCTCACTAGAGGGTGGAGTAGCAGGGTGGATGGTCTGGGCCGAGGGGCAGCAACAGGCCTGTCTGAGGCCCCTGCTGAGCCCATCCTTGGCCCCTCCTTTCAGAACAAGTACCAGGGCTTCCTGTTCGACATTGTGACCAAGCAGGCCTTTGACGTCACCATCATGTTCCTCATCTGCTTGAACATGGTGACCATGATGGTGGAGACAGATGACCAGAGCCCCGAGAAGGTCAACATCTTGGCCAAGATCAACCTGCTCTTCGTAGCCATCTTCACGGGCGAGTGTATCATCAAGATGGCCGCCCTGCGCCACTATTACTTCACCAACAGCTGGAACATCTTCGACTTTGTGGTTGTCATCCTCTCCATTGTTGGTGGGTATGCAAGTCGGCCTTTCCTCCAGTCCTGGGTCTGTACTTAATGCCAAGCGTACTAAGCTCCTCTGTTCTTTTCTCTGCATTCCACACCTCTCCCCTCACACACTCACACACACACACACACACACACACACACACACCCTCCACAGAGAACTTGTCTAGGAAGGCCCACTCAGGCCAGGGGGGCCATCCTGGCAGAGGAGCCAGCAACCCCTCCATGGGACCCTAGGACACAGCTCTCTGCTCTCTGTGAGAGCTTCAAGGATGAATCTGGAAAAGGGAGTGGGGGCTGGGCAGGCTTCCCTGCCCTCCCAAGGGAAAGGTTAAAGGAAGAAGAGGCTTTCTCAGGGTGAGGTGAGTCTCCAGGGATGGGAACAGGTGGCCCTCTAGGATAGAAGTGATCCCTGGAGATGAAACATTCTAGAGTCTAGCCACCAAGGTTGTGTGCCAGATTCCTTCAGATATCAGTCGCCTCAGGCAATTGACCTTTTAAAGTCTACATTGAGGTGAGGAGATCATACAACTAGGAAAAGAAGAGATAGGATTCACACTCCGTCTGTTCAGGCTGCTATAACCAAACACCAGACTGGGTAACTCATAAACACCAGAAATTCATTTCTCACAGTTCTGGATGCTGAAAGTCCAAGATTGAGACACTAGCATGGTCATGTCTTCTGGTGAGGGTCCTTTCCCTAGTTCATAACCAGCACCCTCTTGGCTGTGTCCTCACAAAGTGGAAGGGGCAAGGGAGCTCTCTGGGGTCTCTTTTACAAGGCACTGATCCCACTCACTCACTCGGAGCACCTCCCAAAGCTGTCACCTCCTAACATCATCATCTTTGGGAGTTGGGATTTCAACATATGAATTTGGTGGGAGATTCAAACATTCCAACCATAGCACACATCCACGTCTGTTTGACCTCAGGGCTCAAACCCTCTTATTTTTCTTATTTTATTTATTTATTTATTTACAGATCGAGCGCGAGAGCAGGGAGCGGGGAGGGGCAGAGGGAGAGGAGAGAATCTTCAGCAGGCTCCATGCTCAGCGCAGAGCCCAACATGGGGCTCCATCTCCCAACTCTGAGATCATGACCTGAGCCGAAATCAAGAGTCAGACGCTTAACTGACTGAGCCATCCAGGGGTCTCCTTTTTTTAAATAGCAATTTTATTGAGATACAATTCACATGCCATAAGATTTACCCTTTAAAGTTTATGATTTAGTAGTTGCTAGTATATTCACAGAGTTGTGCAACCATCACCATTACACCTCATCTTAGACTCTTTCCCTCGCCCCCAACAGAAACTCTGCATCCTTTTAGCAGTCATTCCCCATTTTCCCTCTCCCCAACCCCTGGAAACCACTCATCTAAAATTTTGAGAGACGGCCAAACTGTTTTCCAAAACAGGTGCACCATTCTATAGTCCCACCATCAATGTAGAAGGGTTCCAGTGACTCCGCGTCCCCACCAACACTTGTTACTGTCTATAATTTTTTACATAGCCACCCTGGCAGGTATGAAGTGATCATCTCGTTGAGATTTTGGTTTGCATTTCTCTAATGACTAATGATGCTGAGCATCTTTTCATGTGCTTATTGGTCACTTCCCATGATATGTCTTGGTCTATAACAGGAGAAATGTCTTGGAGAAATGTCTATTCAAATCCTTTGCTTATTTTTTAATTGGCTGACTTGTGTTTTTATTGTTGAATTGTAAGAGTTCTTTATATATTCTGGACACCAGTCCCTTATCTGATACACAATTTGCAAATATTTTCTCCCATTCTGTGGGTTGTCTTGTTACTTTCTTGGTTGCTGTCTCTCAAAGCACAAAGTTTTTTGTTTTGATTAAGTCCCAATTTATCAGTATTTTTTTTCTTTTGTTACTTGTGCTCAGCAACAAACTCTTGACCCCCTCCCCCGTGAAACTCTGCCGTGGGGTGGCTGATTTGTACATACAACCTGTGCGTTCGGTGACTTCAGAGGGAAATGCGGGGGCAGGCAGAGGCAGGGGCTGCCGTAGCTATGGTGACAGACAGATGGTTCAAAGCTGGACGCAGGGTCAGGAAATGCTGTGGGAGGTCCCAGACAGGGGTGAGGGTGTGCATGCCCGGTGGGACTGGAGAGAGGCTTTAGAGAATGCAGGATGTCGGCAGCCATGAGGGGCTGATGAGGGGCAGTGTCGGGAAGATTTGGAAGGAGGTGCAGCACGTACCTTGGGAGCACCTACTGGTCCTGGTGCCTGGCCGTACTGGAGAGGCTTGGTTAACAGCTCGACTTGGAGCCAGAGGGTCTGAGTCGAATCCCAAAGTCTCACTGATGAGGTGACAGCTTGGGTCAGTTACCTCACTTCTCAGTTTCCTCTTCTGGAAAATGAGGATGATGGTATCCGCTTACCTCCTCGGGTGACCGGAAGGGCTAAATGGATGGATATAAAATGCTCAGCCTGGCTGGCTTATTGACAGTAAACATGACACATGACAGCTGGTGACATGCTTACGTGAGGAGTCTGGAAAGGTCACTTGGGCCAATACATAGCATGGTTTATTTCACTCTTTCTCCTATAACTTATATGCCTGCTTCTTAAAACTCCAAACCCGGAGTTGTCAATAGAGACCAAGGGGTGGGAAGCCCCAGAAGCTAGCAGGGTTGGGAGGGTGACAGGAATGATCTCAGAGAGGCTTAGTTGTGACAGGCGTGGCATGGTGGAGAACACGGACTTGTGGGCCAGTGCTTCTTGCCCTTCAGTGAGCACGTGAATCATCTGGGCTTATGAAAATGCAGTGGGACTGGGGGTGAAACTAAGAGTCCACATTTCTGATAACCAGCCCAGGAGAGCCCAGGGCTGCTGGCCTTCGGACCACACTTTGAGTAATGAGGAGCTGAAAAGCCCAAGTTCTGGTCCAAGCTAGGCCACCCAGATGCTGAGCAAGTCCCTTGAGGCCTCAGAACCCAGGATCTAGAAGATGGGCCCTACTGTGCAGGTATTCTCAGAAGACAAAGGGACGAGAGGTCTGGAAAGACACTTGGCAAAAGGTGTGGGTACTGTGGGTCTTCATTTTCTGGATCAAAGATGAAAATGGAGACCCAGAGGGGTGGGAGGACACAGGGTCCTTGCATGCCCCGGTCGACCCAGTCCTCCTGAAAGGGCCTCCTCTCCTTAGCTCCTTGCCGTACAGAGACCCATCCAGTGATACGGGGCTAGAGGGAGGACAGAAGGGCTTGGGTGGCCACGGTCTCTGTTGTTTCCCATAGGTACTGTGCTCTCAGACATCATCCAGAAGTACTTCTTCTCCCCAACGCTCTTCCGAGTCATCCGTCTGGCCCGAATCGGCCGCATCCTCAGGCTGATCCGAGGGGCCAAGGGGATCCGCACACTGCTTTTTGCCCTCATGATGTCCCTGCCCGCCCTCTTCAACATAGGACTGCTGCTCTTCCTTGTCATGTTCATCTACTCCATCTTCGGCATGGCCAACTTCGCTTACGTCAAGTGGGAGGCTGGCATCGACGACATGTTCAACTTCCAGACCTTCGCCAACAGCATGCTGTGCCTCTTCCAGATCACCACATCAGCTGGCTGGGATGGCCTCCTCAGCCCCATCCTCAACACAGGACCCCCTTACTGCGACCCCAATCTGCCCAACAGCAATGGCTCCCGGGGGAACTGTGGGAGCCCAGCCGTGGGCATCCTCTTCTTCACCACGTACATCATCATCTCCTTCCTCATCGTGGTCAACATGTACATCGCCATCATCCTGGAGAACTTCAGCGTGGCCACAGAGGAGAGCACTGAGCCTCTGAGCGAGGATGACTTCGACATGTTCTACGAGATCTGGGAGAAGTTCGACCCGGAGGCCACCCAGTTCATCGAGTATTCGGCCCTGTCCGACTTTGCCGATGCCCTGTCCGAACCTCTCCGCATCGCCAAGCCCAACCAGATAAGCCTCATCAATATGGACCTGCCCATGGTGAGCGGGGACCGTATCCACTGCATGGACATCCTCTTTGCCTTCACCAAGAGGGTCCTGGGTGAGTCTGGGGAGATGGACGCCCTGAAGATCCAGATGGAGGAGAAGTTCATGGCGGCCAACCCGTCCAAGATCTCCTACGAGCCCATCACCACCACGCTCCGGCGCAAGCACGAGGAGGTGTCGGCCACCGTCATCCAGCGGGCCTTCCGGAGGCATCTGCTGCAGCGGTCCATGAAGCACGCCTCCTTCCTCTTCCGCCAGCAGGCGGGCAGCAGCGGCCTCTCTGATGAGGATGCCCCGGAGCAGGAGGGCCTCATCGCCTACATGATGAATGAGAACTTCTCCCGGCGCCTTGACCCGCCCTCCAGCTCCTCTGTCTCCTCCACGTCCTTCCCGCCTTCCTATGACAGCGTCACCAGGGCCACCAGCGATAACCCCCAGGTGCGGGTGTCCGACTACAGCCGCAGCGAGGATCTCGCCGACTTCCCCCCGTCCCCAGACAGGGACCGCGAGTCCATTGTGTGAGCGCCAGCCCGACTGGCCAGGACGCACCGAGGGGCAGCCTGGGGCAGCGTAGCCAGAGTGACTGTGGCCACAAGCCGGCACCTGCGGGCCCTTCCTTGCTTCAGCCTCGGGCTGTGAGAGATGGGCCTCAGCCCCGCGGACCGACAAGGCAGAGTTCTGTGGCGCCCACGCCGACGACCAGAAGCGGGAGGCCGAGCTGACCGTGCGGGGTGGCCTGTCGCTGGAGGCCCCGCCCACGCCGGCCCGGCCACACCACCCCCCGGGGCTCTGAAAAGCAACACCATCCCAGCTGCGGAGGAGAAATACAAAACTGAGACTGTTGTGAGTGGGCTTTCATAAATTTGTTATATTTGATATTTTTTTACTTGAGCAAAGAACTAATCGTTTTTCCATGGACATCGGCAGCCGTTCACACTGCCTTTTCTTCACTCCGAACAAGAGTGTCTATGGAGGTGCCGGAACTCTGGTTCTCAAGGCAAAAGTGCAACCCGGTGTGGCCCCCCCCAGGCCTACCGCCCGGGCCGTGTGCGGTTCCCCTGCTGCTTGGGCTGCGGTGCCAGGAGGGCTGAACCCCTTTCCCCGCCCGGCGTGTGCACACAGTCCTCACCCAGAGGCCAGACGCGGGCGGCGTGCGGCCCAGGCTCCCCTCGGGCGAGTGTCAGGCAGAGCGGTTCTTGGCAGCGGGGGCGCTCTCTGGCCTTCCCTTGTGCCCAGGGTCCTGTTTGCCCCCTGTGTTTTCATGCAGGCCATACTGGGGTCATTTCTACAAAAACACAAAGCTTCCAGAAGAGAGTGGCCTGGGTCCCAGGCACTGATGTTGCCTTTTCTTCCCAGGAGAGCCCGGCCTTCTGCACGAGTATTAACAGTAAAGGGAAGGGCGCAGGGAACCAGCCCCACACATGGCCTGGCCCCCAGCTCATCCTTGCTCCCGAACTGGGCAGGCCCCACCCCACAGGCCAGGAAGAGACGTCTGAGCCCCGTGCCTTGAGGGCGAAGAAGCTGAACAGCCCTCCGCCATGGCCATGCGGCCCCAGCCCATCTGAAGAAGGGAATCTGTTGTCATGACCAGAGCTCTCTTTCCAGACCTTTCTGCCTCTCACCATGTGTGTGGGTGGGCGGCGGGGGGATTCCTGCGTGGTGCCCAGAGCGGAGTGTGGGCCCTGTACCGGGAAGGAGCCTTGGGAGGGTCAGACCCTCCCCTGGCCTGGGAGGGGAATGGACTGTGGGCAACCTTGGGAAAGGGAGCCGTGTGGCCCCAGAGCAGGCCCTCGGGCTCAGCCTGGGGTCCTGGTGGCACCCACCCGCAGGACAACCTGGGGCAGGGTCCAGGCTGTCCACAGGTCTTGTGAGAAGGCCTTTTCAGGGAAAAATACTTTTTCTAGTCCAATTACCCCCAGGGCCTCTTGAGCTGCTGACAATCCTATTTAGCATATGCAAATCCTTAAATGCAGAGACTTGTCCCCCGAGAGTGACAGTGTAGGCTGGCGGAGCCTGAGCAGGCCGGGGCTGGGCCGCCGCCCCAGCTCCCCGGCAGAGCCGCCCGCCGCCCGCCTCGGGGCAGCCCGGGAAGCTGGAAACGCTGCCCCTCACCTACCTCGCCGAGCTGTCGGAGGGCTGGACGTTCGGGAGCTCGCGGCCATGCTGCGGGGCATTGCCGGCGAGTCAAGTATTACGCTTCTTTCTGTCAGCCCCGAGTTCCCTTGGTGGCCGCCCTAGCCCCCACCCCACCCACCCCAGTGATTTTTTTCTTCTCCCGTGTTCCCCTTGAGTCCAGTGTGGGATGTGGTTTGACCGTCCCAGACACACTTCTCCGGGTGGAAATCTTATTTTTGTAGCTCTCTGTGCTTTGCTCTCGAGGCTCGGAGCGGCGTGTGCCCCTCCCCGGCACTCAGCGCCCACTGCAGGGGCAGGAATGCGGTTTGGGAGGCAGGCCGGTAGGCCGGAAGGGGGCTGTGGTTTTGTGTGTCTGTGCGTGTGTGTGTGTGTGTGTGTGTGTGTGTGGACGGCCCGGGAGCCCTGAGACAGGTGCCCCGGGCTGTGGCTGAGACAGGGTGAGCTAGGCCCGACTCCTTAGCTTTTAGCGTGGCTCTCAATTTTTTTTTTCCAGAACTGCACGATGACCAGCAGGAGGGGAGAAGAGGGTAGGAGAAGAAGGGACATCAAGTGCGGCTGTTGTCTGAACTAATTGAGCACTTCTCACCAAACTCCGTGTATAAATAAGATACATATTTTTAAAACAAACCAATAAATGGCTTACATGACCTGGCCTGGGCTCTGTTCTTGTGATTTCACAAGGGCGGCGGTAGAGGCCCACCGAGCCCGAGAGGAGGTCTCCTGGTGCAGGGGAGGCAGGATGAGACCCCGAGAACCACACAGGGCTTCCCCTTGTTTTCCCAGAACAGCTGGGAACGTGGCTGGTCCAGGAAAAGTGGGGGTCCTTGGGTCTTGCCTTCCAGGACACACCCCCCCGTCTGGGGCACTGCAGAGGGCAAGGGCCACCTTTTGGGGCTCCCATGCTGGGGAAGGTTGGGAAGAGGGAGGCCATGGAGAACAGCCAGATGGTGTGTGTGTCCAGACAGGCTTGGACCCCTGGCTCCTCACTGCCGGCCCAGCGCCCCAGCGCCCCAGCGCCCCAGCACCCCGGCAAAAGTGCTGCGCAGCCAGCAGAGGCCTCCTTGTGGCTGGCTCTCTGCCCTGTCTTGGGGGTCCACTCCACAGCATCTGACTAAGCAGACCCCCCTGGGGGCGTTTTCCAGGCTTTCCTCCAGGCTCTGCCATCGCCCCCTTCAGGGGGCACATCCCCCAGGATCTGACTGAATGACCCTGGGCCCGCGTCCAGGGAGAGAGAGCAGGAAACACCCTCTGCACCCCCCACGCCCCCCTCCCGCGGCCTCGCGTAGAGGCAGTCTTGATCTGGAGCCCAGCCCCCTCCACTGCGCCCCAGGCCGGCACGTCGTCGCAGCCACCCAACCCGGGGCTGGTCCGTCTCAGCCCGAGCCCCCCAGCGGCCCCATCTTCAACCTCAGCCTCCTACTCGGCCCCTCGCCCGCCCGGGCCCTGCTGGCGCTGCCTTGTCCGCATCCTTCACTTGCGCTGAAAGGGGCTCAGGGGCTTCCCTTCCTCCACGCTTGTCTGTCCCTAGCGGCTCAGCTACCGGAGTGTTTTCATCCAAGACGGCGGCCTCCTGGCTAGCACGCTTCACGGGCTTCCTGTCGCCTCAGGGTCCAGGCAAGCGGTGCCCGGGCCTCCAGCCCCGCCGACCTCTGTGACTGCCTCTCCCTCCAACCGTCAGGGACCCAGGCTCTTCCTCCTCGAGGCCCTGCCCACTGCTGTTCCCTGCACCCGGAACACTGGCCTCCGCTCTGCTCAGCCCCAGGGCCTCATCCTAACGTCACCTCCTCCAGGAGCCTTCCCTGACTGCCCAAACCCCTTCCGCATCACTTATCCCCACCCTAGGTACTGCCCTTGTCACAGTGCTTAATAGCCCTTATGGCAAACACCTGCAAAGCCCGTTTTATTCCTTTTTACTCAGTGGACGCAATCTTGCCCCAACCCTGGATGAGTGGCCGATTCTGTGGCCGTTGGGCTCAGGCTTGGATAAAAGAGCAGCCTACAGCCACGCTGCAAATATGACCTCAGCCTGGGCCCGAAACTGCCGATCCCACGGACAGAGATGGGGACGCTGCGCGGCTCCTCCCCGCGCCAGGCAAGCAGCTCAAGGGGACCCTCCGGGGGTGTCCGTGTGATTTTTGGAGACTCCTTGCTGAGCCTTCTCCCGGCAGTTTCCCCAGCCCCACAGGTGTGCTCTCTTCCAGGGGCCCCTGGGACCCCTTCCTTGCCCACCACCGGCGAGTCCCCCCACAGCCTCTTCCTCCACGCCCCTCGACCCTCAGGCAGCCCTGCTGTGGTGGGACACACCGGCCTCTCTCTGCCACCCGTCACTCTGGCCCAGGAGAAGCACTCAGAGCACCTGCCTCCCGCCCCCGCCCCCACACACACACTGGGGTGCGGCCATGCCCAGCCGCAGCCCGCTCCACAGCCACCACCAGAACAGCTGGCCCGCGACTCCCCCTCCACGTCCCAGGCAGTCAGGCCCCGCCACCCGTCCACCTGAGCTTCCTCAGACCCAGCGAGGCCCCATCCTCCGTGTCTCCCACGTGTCAGAGCTCTCCAAGAAGGGCCCCCGTGGACCTGGGCAAGAGGTTGGCCCACCCCACACAGGCCCGCCACCGATGGAAAGCCACAGGGTCCTAGAAACAACAGGTGACAGTTCTTTCCAAAGAAACCCTCCCACAGCTCCCCTCGGCCCTCCACTCTCTTGGACCCCTTCTTATATCCTTGACGTGGCTGTGGGGTCCCAGTGTCCAGCACCATTTCCCTTGAAACCCATCTGCATATGAGAGACGTGGGGTTTGGTATCCTGAAACCCTTGGCGTTGGTCCCTTGGTCAAAAGTGGGGCAGAAGCAGTCCACCCTAACCTCCTGTGACACTTGTTTAAACATCTTTCCCCAACCAGAGGTTTTTCAGAGGGCAGGCCACATCCCGGTGTAGTGGGCCACCAGCAGCTGTCTTAAAAATAATGTCAGAATTTGAAACTGCAGCGTATCCTCTGTGGGAAGGATGAGAGTTGTGTGAAACCAGTTTCAGATAGGTATGTATCTTGGGTGGGCACCCACGTGCGCAGTGGGGAGTGATGGAGATGTGCTTCTTACAAGAAAGCAACCTGAGGACAGGGTGCACGGCTGGTCTCGTCACCATGCAGCCGGGACCCAGCTCAGCAGCTGGCACGGCAGGAGCCCCCATACGTGCTGGTGGAGGTTGAAAGGCTGCAACCCCCACCCTAAGCTGGGAAGCCTCAGCCTCCTCTCTGGCAAGCCCCAGGACACGACAGTTTGGTCTGGGCCCAGGCAGTGGCTTCCCCACCATTCTCGAAGCCCAGGCTTGGCATCTGGGGCTCCTGGGCCCCTCATGTGGGGTCTTCCCCAGCTGCCTGGAGTGGGCCTTAGCCTGGCACGGCACAGAGCAGGCTCCTCCGGAGGGAGGCCCGAGAGGGGCCGCAGCTGTCCCCAGGCTGCTGTGGGCCGAGGCTGGGGTCCAGGCGGCGGGTGGCTCTGAGGGACGGAGGCCGGCTCCTGTGTCACAGGGAAGGCATGCGGCCCAGAGAGCTCAACCCTTGGCAGGGAGAGAGATGCTCCTGGACAGACGTCAGCTGTCACCCCCGGGCCACGACTTTGGCAGCCACCCTGCCCCGTGCCGGAGGCTCCTCCGCGCTCAGCCCTGGCGGCCACGGGACTTGAGCCCTGGTGCCCGGAGGCTGGGAGGGCGGGAGAGACAGAGACGGAGGCGGGACTGGCCCGGGGAGGCCACGGCACCGTGTCCCTGCGGCGGGCCTCGGCTGGGGGCTGCCGGCACCGCACCTCCGCTCTGCTGCCCGGCCCCGAGCGCCCCGAGCTGTGGCGCCACCCACACCCGCGCCCAGAGCGGGTGAGCCGGAATGGCTGCTGGATTCTCCGGGCTCCTCTCCTCCACTCGACTCCTTCCTGGCCTCTGCGCTCCCTGCCCCTTCCTCGCAGGCAGGCCCGCCTGCCACTCTGCGTCCCCCTGGCAGATCAGGCACGGGGCCATCTGACATCCTCACCCACATAGAGACACGGGCAGATCCACACACACACGCGTGCGCGCCCGAGGCGCTGTAAGCTGGGTCTCCGCCCTGGGGGCAGCGGCGTGACATCAGGAAGATGCCTGAAATACCAGGAATGAACCTCAGGCTTCCTGTCCCAACCACCCCCCCACCCCGGACCAGGGGCCTCAGGACGTTCCCGGGACAGAGCCAGGTGGACAGGCCAGAGGGGGTGGCCAAGGGACTTTGTTTCGATATTATGCTCAAAGGCTGGCGCTGCCAAGTTCTGTCTGGGGGACCCCAGGGGGTCCTGCCGGAGGCACCACTCTCTTGCAGGTGTCCCAAGTCAGCCTGAACATCAGGGGCGGGGGCTGGGCCCGCTGGAGGCCAGCACATATAATGACCACCCAGACAAGCACTTCCTCCCATGCCAGCTCACGGGGCTGGCATCCCCGGGGCAGCTGCCAGGCACCTGCTGCCGGAGAGAAAAGCCCCATCATCCCAGCCTTTGTGGAGAGACGGACTGGCTCGGATTCCAGAAAGGCGTGCAAGTGAAACAGAGCCCCCCTCCCCGGATGTGGGCTGGCCGGCAGGTGGTATGTCCTGTCCTCCTGCCCTGCTCCATGCCCAGCCTCTGCGGGCAGGGACTTGGGGAGCGGGCGCAGGGATTTTAGGTGCAACCAGCCAGGGGGCTGAGCTTGCCTCCAGCATTTGTTTTTGGAGGAGCTGTATCTCCTGGGGGACCATGTGTCTGCCACTCACCCTCTCAGGCTGCACCCCCTCTTCCTGGAAGGCCAGGCACCAGGCTGGCTCTGCGTGCAAGGCTGTGGGAAGAGCTGCGGGGAGGTTGTGGGCCGGGAGGGCTTGACCAAGAAGAGACGCTGGCTTCACAGAGATAATTGGGCCTCCTGTATCCTGTATCAATCCATCACATTGACAATCTTCTCTCCAGACAGGAGGCAACGAGGAAATGACAGAAGCCAATAAGGCTAATAAATAGAGTAATAGAATAAGCAGTATGTGCAGCCCATCCCCTGACCCCCAGAGCCAGGAGCAGGGCCGAGCCCCTCCCCTCTGTCTCTGTCCTGACTTCAGCCACAGGACCCAGGGGACATTTAAACCAGTCCCCAGGGGGCGGGGTGGGGGGGACAGCTGGATTTCCACCTGCTCAGGCCAAAATCTTGGCATCATCCCTGCCTCCTCTCTCTCTCTCACAAGCCCCCCCCCCCCCCCCCGCCTTGTCCAATCCAGTAGGAAATCCTGTTGGCTCTATCTTGGAAATATATCCCAATCCAACCACTTCTCAACACCTCCACGGCCACCATGCTGGGCTGAGCACCTTGCCTGGATTCTTACAAGGGCCTCCCAGCTGGTCCCTGCCACAGACACAGACCGCTCCCAACACAGCAACCAGTCGGACCCCACGAATGCTCAGCACAGAGGCCCACAGGGCCCCCCTTGCACTCAGACAACAGCCTGAGCCCCCCGCAGCCCTCCGTCACGCACCCCTGCTCCCTAGGGCCCGTCTGAGCCCTCCACAGCCCTGTCTCTTACCCTGCTTCAGTCACCCCGCTCCTTGCTGCTTCCTCCCAGGCAGCCTCCTGGAGCATGCCTCACCATGGGACTTTAGCATGGCTGTCCCCTGCCTGTCACCCTATTTCTCCCAGAGACCAGCGCAGCTCCCCCTTTCCTCAGGCTTCTCCTGTCACTTTTGCAATGAAGCAGCCAAGATCATCCTATTGTCTGCCCTCTGCAGCCCACTGTTTCTATACTTCAATCAGGTTCAGCGAGGTATAATTTACATACCATAAAAATCACCCTTTTAAATGCATGGTTTGATGAGTTTGACAAATGCATAAGCAGTAGAACCACCACCAAAATCAATACATCTAACATTCCCATCACGCCAAGGAGGTCCCCCACCCTTGCGTCTGGCAACCACTGAGCTGTTTTCTGTGCCTATAGATGTGCTTTTTCTGGAGAGTTCATATAAAAGGAATAATACTGTACGTAACCTGTGCCATCTGGCCGCTGTCACTCAGCATAATGCATCTGAGCCTCGTCCATGTGTTAGTTGGATGTGTTAGTTCCTTTCCATTGAATGTACCGCATTACATGGATGTACCACAGTTTATTTTGCATGCAATAGCTGATGGGCATTTGGGATGCTCACAGTGTTTTGTTACCATGAACGAGGTTGTGAAGAACATTCATATACAGGTGTTCACGTGGACACATTTTTTTTTTTATCTCTTGGATAAATACCTAGAAATTGAATGTCAGGGTCCTATGATTAGTGTATGTTTAACTCCACAAGTTAGCAAATGTTTTCCAAAGTAGCTGTTCATTTTTCATCCCCACCAGCAAGGAGAGTTCCAGTGGCTCCAACTCTGTCTCCATGCCAACATTTGGAACTGTCAATCTTTTTATTTTTTTGTTCAATTTTGGCCATTTGAGTGGGCGTATCCCGTAACTTTAACTTGCATTTCCCTGATGACTGATGATGTTGAGCATCTTTTCATGTGCTTATTGGCTTCTTCTTTGGTGGAAAGTCTGCCATTGTAGGGAAGGAGCTTACAACCTACACTTTATATATCGACATCGTCATTTGAAGGAGCAAAGTGCCCATGCAGCGTGATCACATCCCATTGCTCTGCATGCGCTTGCTGTATGGTCTGGAGTCTGGTCTCCCTTCCTCATCTGCAAGATGGGTGTAACAAGCATGTGAAGGATGGGGTAAATTAAGACATGTGAAGAGTTTACAGCAATCCCCAGTACATAGTAAGCACTTTGTAAACATCCAGTGTGGTGATGACGAGTATTATTACTAACCCCTGGGTGACTTGCTCCTGTCATTCCCATTCCCCTCCTCAGAGCCCTGGGTTTTCTCTGTGAGTGGTTGGCACCATCCCCAAGGCCCTTCTGCAGTAACACCCCCTGATTTCGTGAGTTGTTCTCTGTTTCCTGACACACCTCTCTCAGGTCCCTTCCTCCACCCAGGGGCGCCCCCGACAGCCATGCAGCCCTGGAACCCTCATCACACGCGCAACACTGCACATGGCCTAGGGCCAGCTCCTCGGCCACCAGTGAGAGGGACATGAGAAACAGGAAGGAGTCTGAAGAATATTTGGAACACAGATGACACCGGACAAGACCAACAGACCCTGGGAGTCTGGGGATAGTGGTGTGGCCTTGCAGGGATGCCGCCGGTGCCCCAGAGTGGCTCAGCATGCTCTCCCCCCACGAACCCCTCCCTGCCCCAGGCCTCTCCCTAGCTCAGTAGCATGGGTGGGCCGCCAGGCCTCCATGAGCCCCACTCTCACCCCAAGTGACCTCTGGGGGAGAAGTGGGCCCCCTCCTCGGGGAGGGAGTGGGGATGGGGTGGGAGTAGTGGGAAGGCAGCCCACACAGGTCTGGGGCTGGAGCCAGGGTGCCATGGGGAGTGAGGAGGAGGTGATGAGAGGACAGCCCAGCAGGCCCAGGGATTGCTTGCCAGGGCGAGGACTGGGGAAGCTGCAAGGGCTTAGGGCCTGCAGGCCCAGGGCTTCTGGAGGCCCGAGCAGGGAGGACAGGAGGCACTAAGAGGCAGGGGTGCCCAAAGCTCTGCCACCCCCCCCATGCACCCCCCACACCAACCCCAGTCCTTCCCTTCCACTAGGCAAGCTCTCCACGCTCATTGTCACCTCAGTTGTGGGCAGCCCCACCCAGCCTCCCCCAGCCACCAGCCCCCGCCAAGACTGCCCTGGCCCGCTCGTGCCCTCCTCCCCCCGGGCTGAGTCACCACCTCAGAGCTTCCCTCCCCACACGCCTCCTGTCAGGCCCCAGCTCATTTCTCTGCTCCCAGGTCCCAGCTGAAAACCACTCAGCCCCAAGGACAGCCTCACCATGAAGCCCCATGCCAGCTCTGCCTGGGACATGGCCAAGCCACCCCCTCTTTCTCCTGTGGAGACCACCGTGTTTGCAGGATAAACACCAGCTGAGCAGTGGCCAAGGCCCAGCCAGCAGGGCCGATGCCAGTGATACACGCCAGGAGTGAGCGGCAGGAGGCCTCAGAGCCAAGGGGGTCCCTCACTCACTCCCACTGAATGATGTCAGCCGACACAGAGGACCAGCTGGGGAAACGGTGGCATCTGTCCATTCGTCCTTCAGCCAAACACGCACTGCGCATCTTACAGCTTCTGGAGTTCTAACAATGGGCAAAAGCAGACGAGGCCCCTGCCTGCATGCAGCTTGCAGTCTGGCTGGCGAGACAGAGGTCAAGCTCAAGATCCACAAACAAGGGTGGCTTCTAGTCACAAAACTGGGGGTTGGGGGTTGGGGGAGTACCAAGTGCAATGAGCAAGAATGTCCAGGCGGTGGGGTACGGGGAGTAGGGGTCTCCTGAAGACACGGCATTTTTGTTCTCCTGAGACGGGTGCTTCCAGGCAGAGGGAAGAGCAAATGTGAAGGTATTGATGTAGAGAGAGGGGGGCCCATTCCAGAAGGGAAGATGGCACCCGGGGCTGGACCCAGAGAGTGAGAGGGAGTCCCTTCCGGGAAAGGATGAGACGTGAGCCTGGGGCCCCACGGGGCTGTTGATGAGGTTTACTGTCTGTCCTTTGGGCTATTTGGGCAAGGGCATGGTTGCTGAATGGGTTGTACGTTAGTAAGACTCTGCCTCCTGCCCTGAGGACAAGGTTTGTGGGGGACAAGAATGAATGGGGAAAATAGGTCAAGGGGCCTCTGTCAGGAGAGATGATGGTGACTTGAACCAGGATGGGGACTGTGGAGAGTGAGAAACATGGTAGCTATTTCGGACGCAAAATTAGAAGACAGAGCACCCAGAGAGGGTGAGGAGGCTCCCCCGGCCTCTGGCTAGGACAGTGGGGACGGTGCCAAAGGGGCTTCCTCGGGTCCCCTCCTGGGCTGGCCCTCAGGCCTCCTCCATCTGCCCCAATGAGCACTTGGCAAGTAGGATGGATGATTCGTTGGGGGCTTACTGTATTTAGGAATTAATTCGAGGCCTTATCTTCCCTAATCCTGTCCTATGTCTACCATAAGCAGCATGAGCTCAAAAAGACAGCAAGTTCCCTGTACCTGCTTGAGGCAGTCACGCATCACCAGTGACGGGAAAACACCTGCTTCTCTGGTCACTGTGAATGCACCTGTATGAACAGCCCCCCTGTGCATGAACTGCCCCAGAGCACAGAGCACAAAGGTGGTCTCAGGCTGCTTTGAATTTTTTCTATTAACCAATTAAGAATTCACATGACATATCCCCTCTTGAGGGGACTTTGCCTTCAGCTTGAATTATTTAAAAAACAAAATAGGATTTGGGGTCTACGGCCACATCGCTGTTGAGGACACTCGGACACCTCGCGGGGTCCAGCCCAGGCTACCAGAAGACAGTACCATTCCTTAAAGTCAAGGGCAGCCTGGTGGGAGCCCGTACTTTGACTCCTCTCTAGGTGACGGTCCTAGAATAACCCCAGGCCCCAGCCAAGAGCACAGGCAGAATCTCAGCACAGAGGAACCTTTAGAACTCCTGACAACAGCTTCGCTGCATGCTGAAGTCAGCCCTACCCATGAAACACAGGCAGGCCCTTGCTGGAAACCTCAGCCACCACCCCAGACTCCTGTTTTCCTCGGGATAATTTCATTTTAGAAGGCAGTGGCCCAAGGCCTTTATGGTGGGTGCCCCGCTCTACCCCAATAGATCTCCTTCCCTTGCCATCTCAAGAAGGAGCAGCTGGATATTTTTCTTCCCTTCCTGAAGCTTGGGCCCCTTCTGAGAATTGATGCGCTTCCTCCAGGGGCCAGCTTTGCACATACCAGAGATCCGAGGGAGGGGAAGACCTGGATCTAGTCTCAAAACAGTTAACTAACTCTAAGTGGGGGACCACGGCTACCCACTCACCCTACATTTGCATAACTGAGCAAGCCAGTCAAGTGGCCTTCACTGGACTCCAGGCATTTTCCTTTAAACTCTAACTGTACCTGCCACCTGTGGACACAGCAAGTGGGCTGTACTGGGCCGTTAATCTTCCCTGCAGGCCCCAGAACCTTGAGGAGGCTTATTTAAAGTGCAGATCTCCAGCAGTGCCCCACCCCAACCTCAGCACAGACTTGGGTCTCAGTGCTTTTCATGCAGGAAAAAGGAAAGTTTCCAGGTGGAAATCTTCCAAATGTGTCTTCCCCAATCACCTTGTCACCAGACTGTTCTAAGCAAAAACTTTCTCATAAATTATCTTTGCCTTTGGCTGCTCACACACAAAGGTCACATAGTTCTCTGCCTCTGATATCACACCCGTAGCTGGGGACACGATTTCAGAGGTTCCCACAGCTGGAATCTCCAGAGGAATTCTGACCAGGAAGGGGGAGATGAAGTCATGATGAAGAGGGAAAGAAGGAAAGAGAAGGCGGGCAAGACCCAGAGAGCTAGACAGGGAGAGAGGACTCTCTCTCTGGGTCACCTCGCTCCTTTCCCCCTTCCATCTCTAACCTGCAGCTTCCTCAGCGCTCCCCCGCCATCCCATCCAAGTGAACAGACGATAAAAACCGTTAACCAGAGGCAATACACTAGTGTCAATGAGCACACGTGGCACCCAAATCTTGGTTTCTAAATACCATTCTCCATTAAAAGGAAACAGGACTCCTTGGTGAAGTGGCTGACTCATTGCTAGAGCACAGAAAATACAAGAAGAGCCTGGAGCATGTAGAACCAGAAGGGAAGAGAGTGCTCGAAGACTGGCAAGGCGCCAAGAGACATGGGAGATAGTTTGGATGGGCCAATTGGTGGAGCTTGGAAGGAATGATGGAGTCAAAAATCACCAATGGATGAAGACCACTGGGTAAAAGTATCTCTCACGGTTACTTTTTAAGTGCAAAGAGAAAAATAGCAGTTGTACCCAGGGGGAAGTTGGTGCACACCACCTAAACCGAGTGACCAAAGACAGCATCTCTAATGACTGGGAAACTGGACATTGGGAGCCTCCCCATGTGATACTCAGAGGAAGACACAGTGTCACCCTTCACGGTGATCTTGCCAAAAATGCATAACCTGAGACTAACAAGGAGGAGACAGCAGAACAGAATTTGAGCAACATCATTCCACAGAATAACTGGCCTGGACTTTTCAAAAAGGTCAAGTTCAAGAAACCCAAGGAGAGGCTGAGGAATTTACCCAGATTAACATGACAACTAAATGCAGTGGGTGACCCTGGAAGAGGAAAAAAAAAGAGACATAAAGGAGATGTGATTGAGACAACTGATAAAATTTGAATATGGACTGTGGATTAGTAACAGTATTTTATCTGTATTAAATTTTCTGCTTTTGGGTGCCTGGGTGGCTCAGTTGTTAAGCGTCTGCTTCGGCTCAGGTCATGATCCCAGGGTCCTGGGATCGAGCCCCGCATCGGGCTCCCTGCTTCTCCCTCTCCCACTCCCCCTGCTTGTGTTCCCTCTCTCACTGTCTCTCTCTCTCTGTCAAATAAATAAATAAAATCTTTAAAAAAAAATTCTGCTTTTGATAACTGTACTGTGGTTGTGTAAAATTCTTGTCCTTTCCAATACACACTGAACTATTTAGGGATAAAAAAGCATGGTGTCTTCAACTTACTCTCAAGTGATTCAGAAAAAAAAAATGTGCATGTGTATGTTTGTATACACGATGTATAGTATATATACAATATTGAATGTAGAATATATTATATACACACAATGCAGAGAGAGAATTATAAAATAAATGGGCAAAAGATGAATAATTGGTGAATCTCCATAAAGGATATGAAGGAATTGCTTGCAACTTTTCTGTAAATTTGAAATTACACTAAAATTTACATAAATCATAACAGTGGCCAACAAGTACATGCTACTTACTCTGTGCTGGGCACTGTTCAAATGCTTTATGTGTCTTAACTCGATGCTTAAGATAGTCTGACAAGATATATGGTCATTTTCACTTTACAGAGGAGGAAATGAGGCAGAGCTGTTTTGCAGCTTAGCCCTACCTGGCAAGTTGGCAGAGTGGGGATTGGACACGAGGCCAGCCCACCCGGCTCCAGACTCTGTGCCCTAAGTCGGTGGGCTCCATTGCCCGGGGACAGGCGCGCACATAGAGGACCAGCACACCACACACACACACACACACTCACACACACGCGCGCACGCGCACGCTCAGGTGGGCTGCCTGGCGCCGAATCTCTGCAGCCTGAGGATCAAGATAATCTTCAGGTGTGATCTCGGAAGAGAGCTTTTGAGAAAGTAGAAGGGCGTTTAGTGCCTTAGGTTTGGGGGCCTCCACAAAGCCCCTCCTCCCAGGAGGTTTCCTGTGGCCCCTGCCCAGCCCTATTTGCCTTCTCTTCCCCTCCTTTTATTTGTCAGAGAGAGAGACAGAGACAGAGCACAAGCAGGGGGAGGGGCAGAGGGAGAAGGAGGCTACCCACTGAGCAGGGAGCCCGATGCGGGGCTCATCCCAGGACCCTGGGATCATGACCTGAGCCGAAGGCAGACGCTTAACTGACTGAGCCACGCAGGCGCCCCCTCTTCCCCTTTCCTAGAGCCCCAAGCCCTGCGTCTCTTCCCCCAGCCCCGATGCCCGCAAATGCAGAAATTAGGGGTTTCTGGCTTTGGCCTTCTGGACCCTAGCTGGGGCCTTGGAGGGGAGAACGGTGGCCCAGCTGGAGCAGTGAACCCAAAGCCAGGGTTGAGGGAAGACAACTGAAAGCTGATGGACACGGGGACTGGAGGAGATGGGATGAGAAGAGGACAGAGAAGGACCAGCCCTGAGGTGCACCCCGCGAGAAGCAGGGGTTGCCAGACCCCAGCACCACAGCCACTGCAGGAGCAGGCTTGGCTGGGGGTGGCCATCCTCCTCAGCACTTCGCCAGAAAGGACTGAGGATGGTCTGTCCCCTACCGCCCTGAGGAGGCTGAGGCCTCACGGGCAGGCACAGACTCACAAAGCCTGAGCTGGGCTGCGAGTCAGGAGGGTGGCAGTCTGGCAGGGAAATGGTGGTGGGGGAGGAAGACGCTGACGTCTGAACTCAGGAGTGGAGTGGACCCCCGCCATCCCCTCCCTGCTGAAGGGCCTGTCACAAGGCGGCCGTGGCTCACAGCTGCTTATCAGGGCTGGGGTGTGGAGAGGGTGTCGGGGACGGGAGATAGGGCTGGGACAGGGCTGTCCACACCGGCCTGCTCTGCCCCCCTCATTCACACCTCCTCAGAGGCCCCTCAGCCCACTTATCCACTGCAGCCTCCAGCCTCCCTCAGCATGCCTCCGGCAAGCCGCCCCTGCAGGCTGCCTTTCTTGAAGGAGTACTCCGCCCTGGACAGTGAAGAGACACCAAACGGGGAGGGACCCGGGAGACTGTCCGGCCCATCCCTCACTTCGCCAATAGGGAAACCAGGACTCAGGAGACGCCACTCGCCGGAAATCATATTGCAAGTACATGCAGGAGCCAGAGCTGTGCTCTGAGCCTAGACCAGAGCACAGAAGGGTCTGGGCCTTAGCCTGGGGACCCATGAGGCAGGGGCCCAGGGCCATAGTGAAGAGGGGGTGAGAGGCACATTCATGCTGAGGAGCGCCGTGCTTTTCAAGCCTCATGTAGGGAGGGAGCATCAGATTGGCCTAGGCCCCAGCGCCTGCGTCGGAATGGCAATGGATGGCGAGGGATTAAAGGCTCCTTCTGAAATGGTGGGCACGCCGGGGCAGAGAGGTGAGGGGGCACAGAGCACATAAAGCGCCCAGAGGCCAGTGGGAGAAGTCAGGGGCCCTGCATGGGTGGTGCTAGGAGAGGAAAACTTCTGTTCTGCCAGGTGGCCTCGGGCCCCAGCTGTGCCGAGGCCTCAGCGAGCTGGCGGAGCTCAGGGAAGTCAAAGCCACTGCCTGCCCCTGTCCCCTCACTCGTGGCCTTAGAGATCATTTGGGTGGGAAGGCCCCTGGCATGACCAGAGGCAGGACAGTTCAACTCCTGCCTCTGGAGGAGCCGAAGCTGAGGGAGGGAGGGAGGGCCTGGAGGTGATTCCAACATCCTGGTTTGGGGGAGGGGAAAGGGCGGATTCCACACCTGCACACAGCTGGAAGACCTAACTTTAGCTCTGCTTCCCCAGGACCCAGCACAGAAACCCCCTCTCCTACTCTGACTGCCACCTCCTTGCTCCCATCTTCCCAGCAGGGTGGGCTACCTCAGACCAGACACCAGGCCCCACAGAGCCTGAGTAAGGGTGCTGTGGGGGAAGCACCCTGGGAACCCCAGGCTGCTGGAAGCAGGGC
Source organism: Phoca vitulina (assembly GCF_004348235.1). NCBI lineage: Eukaryota > Metazoa > Chordata > Mammalia > Carnivora > Phocidae > Phoca > Phoca vitulina. The sequence continues at coordinate 45,601,593 of NW_022589713.1, forward strand.
CCAGCAAGCGGCTCTTTTCCGAGACACAGGCCCCTGCTCTACCCCACTCACAGCAGCCGGCCCCCAAGCACAGAAGCTGGGCCTTGGCGGGAGACCAGTGCACGTGCCTTCCTACCTCCTCGGAGCCACCTTCCCCACAGCTGTCCTCACTGTCCTCATCTGGCCTCACTGCTCCCTGCTGGGGGACCGACTCAGCCACCAGCCGTGCCCCAGTGCCTACCTTTCCCGGGGCCCTCACAGAGACAATGTGCACACTGGGACTCGACCAGCATCATCTCAACTTTTCTGACTTGTTGCTAACTCCAAAACATTTTTTTAAAGATTTTTTTATTTATTTATTAGAGAGAGAGCACACGCAGGGGGAGGGACAGAGGGAGAGGGAGAAGCAGACTCCCCACTGAGCAGGGAGCCCGATGCGGGGCTCGATCCCAGGACCCTGAGATCATGACCTGAGCCGAAGGCAGACCCTTAACGACTGAGCCACCCCGGTGCCCCAAACTCCAAAACATTTTTTGAGCATGTACTATTTCCAAAACCCCCTGGAGGCCCCAGAAAGGAGTCAACTCCATTATTTGTCTGCTTCTAGGAAGTTAGCAGGGTTAGAAAGCTAAGATGAGCATGAATGACTGAATTACAAAGCAAATTAAAATAACTCCAACAGCCTTGCTGGAGTGGGGGTGGGGGGGTGGAGGGCAAATGTTAGATTGAGAGCCAGAAAACCTTCCTAAGTCATACATTCCTGGAGCTTGTTTCCTCACTTGTGAAATGGGATGAAGAGCAGCTATGCAAATGGTGGACTGAATAAGCTCTGATGTGAAAGCACTTGGCAAACTGCAAAGCAGCGATAGTCGGAAGGTTGGTAGCAGCACATTTGACAGTCTCAGGACCGGGGAGAGACAGAATTGCTTCCACCCGGCCCATTAAGATCAGGCTCTGTCCTTCACCCTCTCAGGACACGATGACCTTCATCAGTCACTGTCTTGGTCAGTTCAGGCTGCTATAACAAAATACCAAAATACCACAGGCGCCTGGGTGGCTCAGTCGTTGAGCGTCTGCCTTCGGCTCAGGTCATGATCCTGGGGTCCTGGGATCGATCCCTGCATCGGGCTCCCTGCTTGGCGGGAAGCCTGCTTCTCCCTCTGCCACTCCCCCTGCTTGTGTTCCCTCTCTCGCGGTGTCTCTCTCTGTCAAATAAGTAAATAAAATCTTAAAAAAAAAAAAATACCAGACTTGGGGGCTTATAAACAAAAGAAATTTCTCACAGTTCTGGAAGCTGGGGAGTCCAAGATCAAGGTGCTGGCAGATTCAGTGTCTGATGAGAGCCACTTTCTGGTTGGGCCATTCTGCAGTGTCCTCAAATGAGGGGCAAAGGAGCTCTCTGGGGTCTCTTTTATAAGGGCACTAATCTCATTCGTGAGGGCGGAGCTATTCCCCTACCAAAGGCTCCAATTAGATTTCAAGGTATGAGTTTTGGGGCAACACAAACATTGTCTTTGGTAGTCGCCAATAACAGGAATTCATAGTAACTGGCTACCATTTATTGAGGGCTTGCTCAGGTACTTGTTAGCTTATTCGATCCTCAAAGGATCCTGCCAGTCATCCTCAACCTGTTCCCAGATGAGGAACCTGATTTAGAAGGACGAATGAGGTCAGTTGCAGGAGGCTGCCCAGTCGGTAGGAAGATGGGATGGGGGCCCAAGCGCGCCTCCGTACACTGGGAGGGTGTCCCAAGTGCTGGCCCAGCCATGCTGTGCGCACCCAGAGGTACAGTAGGCACTCTTACTATCCCAGAGTGACTCACGAGCAAATGGTGACAGAGACTTATTTTTGCATTGTGCAACCAATTCAGTGTTGTTTCCTTTTTTAAAAAGAACTAGAAAAGAATTGAACTTAGAAAGTATCAGAGCACATTATTATCACATGAATCTTGTTGGGTGAGTGTGTGAGGCAGGTTGCCACATAAAATGAATTTTTTACTAAAGGGCTCTTCCATGGCTCTGTCTCATTCAATGTTTTTAACAGACACGTTGAAGCCTTGTTTATCTGATCTTGCAATCTCGAAGCTGGGGGACAGATGGCCAAATCAGGATCATCAAGAATGTGAACTCACGTAAGATGGGTAGAAACTATAATAAAATGAAATCTTAACAGTAGGGCATACACATAACCCCACATTTGTGTTCCAAATATTGACTGTGTGAGTGCATGATGGGAAAGAGACCTGACAGGAGACCACGTGAAAATGACCTGGAGCAGTCAGCCGGACCAAGTTCCACGTGGATCAACAGTACAGTGAGATAGTGGAGGGTCCCCAGTAAGGGAGCACTCAATTCAGCACTGCTATCACGGCATCTGAGGCTTTGCCCAGACGTGGCTGCCACACCATAAAGGCCACATAACATCATGATGGTGGCAGGTCTGAAATCCATGAATGCCTGAGCATTAAGTGAGATGCCCTGATGTCTTTATGAGCTTCCTATCTCTAAAGCACTATCAGGTGAAAGCAGGTGCCAGCCAGCTCTGTGTAGCCTGGGATGGCCATTAGGGCCTGTCATTGATGAGTGAGTTGCAGGGAAAGTTTCAGCTTAATGTTATGAAGCTCAATAATAACGGAAGGTGGGTACCTGGGGGCCCAAAGCGGTGGAAGAAAGTTCTCCCTTGATATTCAGGAGCTCAAAGCCCACCTTTCCAGGGGACTCCTGTCTAGGGAACATATGTGTTGGTGGAGAGTGGCAGCAAATTGGGGCTTGGTCCAGCTCCAAACCCTGGAGGCTCATCAGAATCAGCAGTGTTGCTTGTTTAAAAAGTATATATTTCAGCCTCACATCTGACCTACTGAGTCAAAATCTTCAAGGGTGGGGTTGGAGAACCTCTGTATTTTTGAAGCCTACCAGGCAGACTGTTCTAGATTAACAGAGACCAGACATGACAAGATACAAGGCACAAACCTTGGCTGAGACCTGGATATTCAAAAAAAGTATAAGATTTTTGGGGAAAGTCTAGGCAAACCTTAAGACATTGTTCATTAGATGACACTGAATTCTTGATAATTTTCTTAGATGTGATAACAGTATTCCGGAAATATAGGGGAATGTCTTTATTCTTAGGTGATACAGGCCAAAGTATTAAAGAATAAAGTGTCATGTCCACAACTTTTTTTTTTTAAACCAATGAATTACCTTTAAATGGTTCAAGAAAAAGAGAAAGCAAATGGGACAAAATATTGAGGGGAGAGGGTATTCTTAATTCTCCCTTCAACTTGTCTGTAAGGACATTTTTCAAAATAAAGTTGGGGAAAATTAAGCCAGCTAGGCTTAATAATGAGCCAAACATGAGGCCCACTGGACAAGACAGCCTCTGCTGTTCCATCTGGCCTGAGAGCCTGGAGCCCGGGGTCCGAAGCCGACTGCACCCTCCACGGCTTACACAGCTGGAGGTTCTGCGTTGGACAGTGTCACAGCAAACTCTTGAGTCTTGCAGTGTGGCATCAGACCACAGTGACCCCTAGAGGTACTCTGCACTCAGGCCCAGACCAGCCCCTAGGCCATAATGGCAATGTCCAGGAACACTAAAAGGGAAGCCCATCCACCACATCCCCACTGCACACCCCAAACCGCACAGGGTCCACACTGAAGTTCGGTTCATGTACCTGGCCCACTCTTATGACCTAAGGGTCGGTCCCTGCAGGAGAGGCTGGGGCCTGGAAAAGGCAGCCCTGGATCCCCTGATGGATAAACTCCATGAACAACATCCAGAAAGGCAGGCGGAATGAGGTGGGGCGTGGAGGCAGGCAGGAGCAAGAGTGCCACGCCAGCTGTGAGCCCCCCGACCTTGACCAGTTCCGGAAGAATGAAGGAGGACAATGCAGTGTGCCCAGAAGACGTAAGGGCACACAGGTGCATCTGTGAAGGACTGGGCAGGGACAGCTTCAGCTGATCTGAGTGACAATGCCGTGTTCATAGGGATGAGGCAGGGTCATTCCGGGAGTGGGGCTGCTCCAGGCTGAGCCCCGCCCTGCAGGGGTGCTCCTTCAAGACCACACTATGTCTCTCCTCTGGGTGCTTCAGAGGCCTGATGGAGGGCCAGAGGTTTTCAGTTGTTTGAAGGTCAAGGTGCAAGGCAGCAATGTTAGCCGGCAGTAACGGACTGGGACACCTGTCCTATCTCTGCCGCATACGACATTGGTCAAATATTCTCAATCCAGAGACCAAGAGCCTGGAATCTCAAATAAAGATGTCACTGGGGGTGCGGAGATCAGAGACTAACCCTCACCCACAGATAGGGCTTCTGGCAGCAGAGCCCATGAAGATTGCTACAGCCTTCCCCTTGGCCAAGATACTCCCTGAGCATCACTGGACAGAAGGCAGAGAATCTGGCCTGATAATTTGGCTGGCTCCAAGGAAGGACCAACTGGAGGCTAACTGGCTCAGGTGGGTATAGAGGAGCTTATTCGATCAGGGGACAGCCCCGTGCTGGGGAGTGGCCTAGGGATCTCCTGCATCCGAGTCCAAATAATCAGCAATCCTACCAGGGGAGGCTGAAGTGATTTGATCCTGGGGAAAATTCTAAGCTGTACCGAGTATTTACAGTTCAGTTTGTTCTCGGGACTCTTAAGTGTTCAGACAAGTCAAGCATCACTCCTGTAGACCAACACAACTCCTCCATGTGCAAATGAAGACTGGGAGACCACTTTTATTATAAGCATGGATCTCTATTTTTCACAATGACCAGGTAGCACTTTTTATACTAAAAACCTAAGGTACTTCAATTTATTATCTAAATATCAAGCTTCTCCACCATCTAGGTAGAGGGGCAGGAGTGAGAAGAGCATGGGAAATAAGTCCAAGGCTGAAGAAAATTCAGGCCAGAACAGGACACGGAGCCAAATGTGGGGGAAAGGAGATGGGGGCTCACCTCTAGAGATGCACGCCAAGCACCCAGGACTTCTCCCACAGAGCCACCCCCTCAGGCTCTGGGAGAAACACCACACCAGGAGGCCCCACCATCACCTCTCCAATGAGAGAAAGTAACAGATTTTTTGGTCACAGTGACATTTTGGCTCTTTATCCCCAAGAAGAGGACTGGCATAAGCTAATGGGAAACAGTGTGATAAAACAGACTGGTATTAATCAGGCTACTGTGTTCTGACCCCCCAACTTCTTTCTTTTTTATCCAAATAAAGGAGCAGAACAAGGTCAATCATTATCAACCTACCTTTATCTTAAAGCCTTGGCATTTCTGTTAGAGACAAACACACAAAACACCACAAAAACTGTTCTTGTAATACCACTTGGAAAGACGGCAGAGCTAGGATACGTTTAGACAAGCTCCTGGGCCCTATTTTAAGGTATTTCGCTGCCTATACTTATGGTAGCCCTTGAAAGAATTCCGTGTAAACCCCAATCTAGAGATCTGGCTCAGAAAAACAGCTGCTGTTTCCCTTAGAGATAATCAGAATTGTCTTTGAGTCTTTGGCCCAAAGCACCACCTGCCCTGTGCTACCCAGGTAGGCAAGCAGGCCCGAGAGGGAAGCAAATCATGAGCTGGTGAAGCTGTGAACACAGACCCTTCTTAGGTCCCTTAACCTTTGGAACAAATTGCTCACCTGGAAAGCAAAGAACGTAGCAATTTGGCACCATCCGGTCACTAAAAGAACTGCATCCCTAGAGGCAAGTAGGGGCTCTGATAAACCCCACAAAGCAATGCCCTCTAACTTTCAAACACCTGTGATTGTTTCTTCCCAAAGAGACAAGGAGGGTTCAAGTCAGAGGATACTCAAGACCCTTTGGCTCGATGGCAGACAAGAAACCAGACCCCTCTTAGCAAGCGGGGCCCAGAATCACCAATACCCATGTGTATACATTTCTAAGTCAAAAGCCTCTGTATTATTTCAATCTACGTCATGCTGTCTTTCTTCTTGGCCCCACATGCCTCCTATCTCTGTGGGTTACCTCTTCAGAAAGGTGAACCCTGGACAAAATACTTAAACTCCCTAAGGCTTCATTTCCTCACGTGTAAAATGAGGACAGCGGTATTTACCTCGGAGAGTCGCTGTAGGATAATACTTGTAAAGCACTGAGCTTAGTATACAGAACACACTAGGTGAGCAGAAAATGTTGCTGAGGGCTTCCATAGGACAGAAATGGAGGGCCAGCAGGCCTGTCAGAGAAGGAGCAAGAAACGAATACGTAACACAGTAATACATGTGGACAGGACAGCACACAGAGGATATCTAAAAGCCACCTCCAAGACCAACTCGGGTCCCATACAACACTGGGCTCCAAGAAAACTGAGCAGATACATCAAAGATAGTGCACGATTCAGGGGCACAAAAACAAAATGCCTTCACACACGAACATCCAGAGAGAGACAAAAAGAGCGTCATCTTGTGGTCAGAGTCCTCTGTGAACCTGACACAAGATCAGCATCCAACCTGTAGGTCTTACAGTTTCCTTAATAATGAGTTCCCATGTCAAATAAAAAACTGACAGAATTTTTTAGATCTTTCATCTTTTGGGGAGAAATTTAGTCTGAAATTTAGGATTTCATCATTTCTTTAAAGCAAAGCCACTAAAACACATTAGCCTGAAGAGGACACACCTGCTTCATTATAGATGCTCTCACACATCTTCTGAGGAAAAAAACTAAGATGGCTTTCTCTCCAGGATTCCTGACTGCTCCTTAGCTTTGAGCTCTTCTAGCTTCTTCTTATAGCGGTTCATGAAGTAATCATCTGGTTCAATCCCTGCGTTCTTCAAATTTTCCATGACCTTTTCCAGTCTGAGTACTGATCGGGCCCCCTCAATCTTTCTTGTGCTGAGGTACAGAGTGAACTCCTGGAAATCCAGCAGCTTACAGGTGTCCACAGAGCAGATATTCCTGATACCACTAGTTCTATCCAAATGAGGAAAAAACACCAGTCCTGATAACTTCTCCAGGTCCTGAAGGCTCACCTGGAATTCACTTAACTGCGGTTGGAAGCCAATGGCGTCATTGGGCACCACAAAGGCCCCCAGCGCCAGAGGTTCAGTAGACACTGGGCTTCTGCGGGCCAGGATCACCTTATAGAGGTGTGAGGGGACGGCCACGTTGTCCTCACCGATCACCTAAAAACAAAGCAGCCACATTAGCAATGCTAACTGACTAGCAGTTCCCAAATTTCTCCTGAAAAGATTTTCAACACATTTCTGCAAAGGCATTTATAAGTTACCCGACCAATGAATCTAAATTCAAGGTTCACAGAGAAGATGAGCATCTAACAGGTAGATTCTGATCACATTCTTTAAAACAATGCCACCCCAAAGAGTAGAGGTCCCATCCTCTGCTCTGTTTGTAGGACTAAGGGCAAAGGAATGCCCTGGCTTTTTAACAGGCAAGAAAAGCTGTGATTCTCTCGTCATCACATAATCAGAACTTCTGGTGCTCTAAACATTCAAAGGTCAAAACTGCCAGCTTGGTAACTCCCAGCTCAAGAAATAAAAATATGGCCTTAGTTTATCAAACTCACTAGGGAGCTAAACAAATAGCTCTCAGAAAAGCAGCCAGACACTACATCGGTATTACTAGCTCCAGTTTCGCCTAGACTGTGGCTCATTTTTGAAATTAAATTAAGTAAATGTAAATGCTGCTTACTTAAGAGTTTTGCACACTCTTGGGCCTATTATCAAACATAGAACTTCGAATGTGTCCGCAAACCAAACACTCTGGAAAGGTATCCATACAATAGAGAAGCCAGGGTCAGGCCTGCACACAACTTGCCTGACTGTGTAGGTCAGCTCTAATAATGAAATAACATTATTATGGAACCTTTTCAAATTTCCTTCCAATTGGCTTTTAAGCCGTATCTGTTTTCTGAAAAAGGAAAACTGAACATCCATTTCCTTAATGGTCTCCAATAAAATGATACAATCCAACTACAATATGCATGTGTACTACTACCCCTCCGGGGCCCTTCCTGGGTCCGAGTGGGCATTTGTTCCTGCTCAAACCTGCCTGCTGCTGGAGGCCATGCTGGGAGCCCAGATAAGGCAGAGGGATGAGAGCTGCAAGGATTCTTTCCTGCTTTTCTCCAGCTTCTACCTACATGGCACACAGCCTAAGAATGCCATGGCTATCTGCTGTCTGGCATGCACGGAGGTTCCACTGCCAAGCCCAACTGCGGGCCTGCAGGGAAGCCCCATCTACAGGGCTGATTTCTGTAACTACTATCTCTCAAGTTAGTGAAGGGCTCACTTGAGAGTAAAGTTTATGAAAGTACACAATCTATAAGCACAAAACCCTACAGCCCTCCAACAAGTCATTTATGCAGCTGGGAAAAAGAACGTACTCTCTTCAAGGCAAAAAACACTGAAGGTAAACTCTACGGAGGTCCACAATTAGCCCACAGATCACCAAAAGAGGTTAATGCAACAATGCAACTCAGAGGGGCTATGGCTGGCACTGCTGGAAACACAGAAAGGAGCAAGCTTTACGGTGAATGCCCCAGTGTCTGTTCTCAGGAAGTTTCCCACCTAGAGGAGTCAACCCCCACTGCTTTCACGGGAGGCAGAATGTGGTCAGATGCCAATACAGAGCACAAGACAGCACTAAGGGAAGCGAGGGACCAGAACTGAGGGCACAGATGCAGCTGAGCCATAGTTCACAAGGGGGGTAGAAGTTTAAATGGGCTTCCAAGGTTAGCTGGGGCGCCAACAGTTAAGCAAATCCTTAATGCCACCTGGTGGACATCCTCCATCACTGCAGCACAACCTCAGACTCCCAAGTATGAGGAGCCTTCCAGACCATTCACTTGATTGTTTTCTCTCCTTGTGGACTCTTTGTCTACAAACAAATAAAAATTTCAAGAATAATTAATTGGTCATGCCCATCTGCTGCCAACCAGGGCTTCTAATCAGAGTCATTAAACTCCAGCCAATAAAAATAAATCATTTCTATTGCGGGTTTTAAAAACCCACACAATAGCTAGAGAATGTCCATTACTACTTTTAAGAATCCTCATGGGACACAAAAATTCCTACTAAGAACCATAAGGTAGGATCATTTCACCCATGACCTTCTCAAAATACTTCAACAAGGAGGAGCAAAATACTACCCCTAAAAATAAAGAGAAAAATGAAAACTTAGCCACTATCTTCTCTGATTCAGTCTGCTTTGTTCTTAGGAAGTAAACACCTGTAATCTGTTTAAAATAGGAACCAGCAACATTTGGAAATTCAGAAAATCCACTCTTTTTTTCCTTGAATCTAAGACTTAAAAAAAAAATCCTAATTTTCGAGCTATCGTTGTAGACAATTCAACCTACATAATAAAATTCTCCCAATTCTGGGAAAACTAGAAGTCTTTCATAAAATGTTTCTAGAAACCGCTAGGGACTGGAGCCCCAGGACTTGGTCAAGTCCTGGCTTTGCCACAAGGCTGCAAGTCATGTTCACTGATATTTTCCTTCTTCATTCATAAAATAGGTAATAACTACCTTCATGCTACCTATCTCACAAAATAGTTATGAAGATACAAAGACACTTTAGTTTCAAAAAAAAAAAAGGTTTTAAAATCCGCAAGACCTATGCAAAAAGTAATTTTTGTAGTGGATGTCATTCAAAGGATAGGATGTAATTGCATTTGGTACAAAAGATGGTTCTGCTGAGGGACAGTGGGGAAACACAGGGTCAAGCAAGATTAGACCAGTTAAAGGTGGACAACAGGGTTTCAAGAGGAAGCAGGATGGACACAAATGACATCCTCAACAAAAGACTTGGGGGCTGAACATGAACCAAGTCTTCAGTATTAGTAAATCAGCAACGATCCTTGTTATAGAAGATGTAGATGTAAAAATACTTTACAGAGGAAATCCTCACTGCTGTTAAATTACCAAAAAGCATGGAACTCTTATCAAGATTGTAACAAAATCTGGAAATCAACCAGGTGTTAACTAGTAAACACAATATATAGAAGAGCCATAAAGCTGGCACGCACTCACCACCTAGAGTTGGTCTGCGTACCTGCTGGCCTGAGGTTTCCTTCCGCCCAAGAGACAGAAATGACACTTTGCCCTCCCCCGCCCCAGCTCCACACACACAGAACTGGGCCTTCACACTGACTCAGTGCCAGAAGAGCCTGGCAACAAATGATATTCAGGCTAGGTCTGCCATTTGTCCAGTCCTATACATATAGCAACTGTGACGTAAATAAAATTAAGCAGCAGCACAAGGAAAATATATGTACCTGCTAGAATCAGATAGATATATTTGGTTACATTCCCTTGGTAGGACAAAAAAAGAAAATCCAAAAATAAAACTGTTGGACACATCAAGAGACCAAGCCCTTAAAAAGTCAAGCCAATCAAGTGCAAGAAAGAAACCACGACAGTGTGATAAATAGGGACTCCATACCTGGGAGGACAGAGGAACAAGGGAAGAAGGGAGTGGGAACATGTGGGAAAGTCAGCAGGCAGGTGGCCAGCCCTTAGGTGGCATGTCAAGCCTCTAGAGGAGCTTGTGCAGCAGCAGAGACCCAGGGAGACCGTGCCTCTCACACTGGGCGCCTGCTCACACTGGGCGCCCGCTCTGCGTAAGGAGGCTGGAGACCGACTGCCAAGTCACAGGACAACAAGCACCACCTTCCCAAACTGTCGATTCTACTTGGAGATGTAGGGTGGGAGTAAGGAGATACTTAGCCAGTAAAATCGTTTATTTTTCAATTAAAACAGATACGGAAATTAACAAAAGCTCTGCCTAAAGAGAAAAGGGAGATTTAAAAAAAGAAATGACTCCCAGATCACTTCAGGTGATGCCTCAAGATTCCTGGAGGCATGTTTTTTAATTTCCTTCCCCTCTAGGAACTGGTTTGGAATTAGTTTGGAAAGTAATGCTGTAGAATGAAAACAATGTTAATGTTAAGTACTTCTAACATTACCACCACCACCACCACCGAGTTGAAAAATTTGAAGCTCACTTTCTTGTCAGGTCAATTATAAAGTTTCAGGCCAGAATCTTCAGGTATGTTTCACTTGTCTGGAATCAATCTCTTCTTGAAACAGGCACATCAGAGAAAGCACATGGATGACCTCAGCTATAATAAAGGGGGTGATTCTGATTAGAGCTGTCAGATGACTCACTTCTGATAAAATCACTGCTACTAATCTTCCCCTGGGCTCACATTCACTCAAGTCCTATGATGCTGTGATTCTTTCCTGCATATTCTAACAGACATTTCTGCCTGGCTATAAGGGATCCTCTTCTTGGCCCATTTTCTGTTCTTATTTTTGCATGCTAGCAGATATCACTTGCAACTGTTCTCCATCCTCACCATCTTCTACCTCCTGGCCTTAAGCTGCTGTACGGGAAGAGCACAGCAACCCCTTTACTGTAGACTTTTGAGAGTTCTGAAGAACAATGCTATAGAATGATTGGCGGTTCTCATACAAACAGACAGACCCTTGTTTAGATCTCCCCTTTGACAATGACTAGCTACGTGAGTTGGACTGGACCCCTTTAAACCTCAATTTCCTTTCCTATAAAAGAAATTTTCCAAGTTTACGCGTATGTATGTGTGTGTACACATATGTATAAAACGTTTGGCCCAACTAAATTCTTAAAATGGCAAACTGAAACAATTTTTCCAATTTAATTTACCAAAGGATATTTTGCTTTTATGCTAACAGATACACTACAGATTTTTAACTTTAAAATTCCACCTGAAATCATTTGATCTGAAAAAATAATGTCACATCTAACAAAAGCTGCATTACTACAGAGAAGCTGTTAGTGAAAAATATGAATATAAAAAAGTAAATCACTTTGATACAATTCTAAAAAAAAATAAAAACCAGTATCTCTCTACAGGGAGATACATTCCTATCAATATTCCCCTTTGCATACACACACACATAACACATGCGCACAGGTAAGTGCTTTCTTTATGACCAGAGTCTATAAATCTCAAAAAAACAGAAAGGAACAATGAAGATAAAGAAAACACGGGGAGCCACTAAAGGCAATAGAATTTGTATACTATGTTCTTTGGGGCTCTCTCCACCCACTATAAAAGGCTAAAAATAAATGTGGTGAACACACATGACAAGCCAACAGCAGACCGAGCACTCAAGAATCAACTTGTCATCCAGAACCTGGTTTCTAAATACCAATTCCCATTAAAAGGAACGAGGGCTCCTTGGAGAGATGGCTGATCCCAGAGTCTGGTCAAGATGAGCCTAGAATATCCTGTTATGCCAGAAAGTAGAAGTGCTAAGAACACGATGAGGGTGTGTCAAAGCACATGGGAGATAGCCTGAAGGGGCTCCCACTGGCCAAATCGAAGACAATTTGAGCATCAAAATGAATACACAGCAGATTGATTAAAACTCACTGAATAAAATAAGAATCCATCAGTTCATACTGATATAATAAGAAGAAAAAGCTCTTTCTTACAGTAGAATGTCAATTACTAAAAGCAGAAGAAATAAGAATTAGAAGATCCTTATTCGGCAACAATTATAGTAATAACTGATTCAGGCCAGAATCTTCAGTGGCTGCTAAAACTAGCAGTTGACAATTTGAAGAGGAAAAGAATACTTACACGGTCTCAAAGGACTTCCACAGTGGATTAATTTCAAAGGGGAAATGATAACTTAGCAATGAAGAAATCTAGAGGACACCACCTTTATCAAGTGATCTAAGTTAGTATCACCAGTAACAGAACAACCTGACAGCATATGCACGCTCATGTGATGCACCGAGGGGCACACAAGCTCACCTCTGAGGTGTTCTGCCAGAAACATAACTGAATCTAATCAAACAAGAGACAAACCCAATTTGAAGAACATACTATAAAACAAATGGCCTATATTCAACAATGTCAACATCATTAAAGACAAAAAGGCTGAGGAACTAACCGCTTGAGATTAAAGAAGACTAAAGAGACTTGACAGCTAAAATGCAATGCGTGATCTTGGACTTCATTCCAAATCTGGGGGAAAAAACTGCATGAAGAACATTACTGGAGCAACTGGTAAAATGTGAATATGGACTGTACTCCAGGTATTCTTTTACGTTGAATTTCATGAACTTGACAACTAAACGGTGGTTATGTGAGAGAACGGAGTATTTAGGGGAAAAGGGACAAGATATCTACAATGAACACTTGAATGGTTGAGAAAGTACTAAGAACGAGGGGTATGCATAGAGAAGAGGGGGCAAGCGGTGCAGAACGCTAACAACTAGTGAATCTAGGTGAAACATGTTAGGGGGGTTCTCTACTCTTACAACCTTTCTACAAATTTGAAATTATTTCAAAGTGAAATGTTAAAAAGTATCAACTTGCTTTGCCAAGGATGTGCAAAAAACTAACGAATAAAGATTAAAGGAGGTTTCCAGTTCAAGATGGCAACCTGGGTCAAGGCTTCTGCTCCTCTCTTCCCCCAATTTAAAAAATACACATATAGACACAACATGGCAGCAAACAGGTCTGACACAGAACTGTCCCATGCAAGTGAGGAGAATGGCAGAGTCGTGTATTACTGGACTAAGAAGTGCCATGAATTTCTGGAAAACAGAGGAGCTGACAAGTCAGATAAAACAAAGAGGAAGGAGTCAAAGCTTGGATTTTCACAGCCCCTTATGCGTGCTCCAGTAAGTAAAGGGTGTCAAAATCAAGGTGTGAGACTGATGAATACATCTACACAATTACTGTGCAACCAACAAAAGCAGCAGACCTGTCTTGCCTCCAGGATGAAGATAGAAAAATATTCTCTAAAGGGATGATTCTCAAACCTTACAGTGCACGTAAAACTGCCCGGGAGAGCCAGATTCCTGGGTCCCACTGCCAGGGTTTTAGGACATTTTCAGACAAGCAAGTTTACCATCCAATGACTCTTCCAGAAAGAATCTGAGGATGTGGGGCGCCTGGGTGGCTCAGTCCTTAAGCATCTGCCTTCAGCTCCAGTCACGATCCCAGGGTCCTGGGATCGAGCCCCACATCGGGCTCCTTGCTCAGCGGGGAGCCTGCTTCTCCCTCTCCCACTCCCCCTGCTTGTGTTCCCTATCTCGCTGTCTCTCTCTAATAAATAAAATTAAAAAAAAAAAAAAAAAAAGAATCTGAGGATGTATTCCAACAAAACAAAACAAAAAAAGGAATCCAAAAAGGGGGAAGAGGGAGCCCAAGATGAAAGGGACCTAAGCCAGGAGTGTACTGAAAAGAAAGACAGATGTGTAGCTGACTTAAAACTACAACAGCTTATGGAGGTTGCCAATGGTCAGTTCATCATTCCCTCAACATTCCACTCATCCTTTCCTCCTTGAAATGCTTTCTTCACTTGGCTCCTGGGACACCATTCTCCCTGGATTTTTCTTCTGCCTCAAAAATTGTTCCTTTTGTTTCCTTTGCTGGACCCTCTTCTTCTTGACTTCCGAATGTCTGAGCCCCCCAGGGTTCAGACCGCAGATCTGCTCTCTCCTGTCTATGCTCACTTACACGATCCCATCATAGCTTTAAATATCACCTGGTGTGCTGACCACTCCCAAGCAGATCGCCACTTCAACCTCTCCTCTCTGACAACCAAACTCAGAGCCTGCCCTGGACATCAAATAATCTCCCATTCCCACAGCCAAAATCACTCCTGATTTCCAGCCTCCACGCCTGCTCCTCTCTGGTCTTCTTGATCTCAGACTGAAAGCCTACGTGTTATCCTGACTCTTTCCCTCTTAGTCTACAACTTACCCCATTAGAAAGTACCATCAGTTCTACTGCAAAGCACATTCTAAATCAGAGCATTTCTCACCATTTCTACCACCACCCCTCTAGTCAAGCCATTATTACTTCTCACTTAAGACTACTCCATCAGCCTCTTAAGTGGTCCGGCTATTCTATTCCTCACAGAGAGCAGCCAGACTGGGCTGTGATTGTGCCACTATCCTGATCAAAAAGCATCACAGCTCCCTGAATACGATCTGGACTTCTCCCCATGGCCTCCCTCTAACTGCCCTCCTTCTCTTCGGTGCTCTCTCTGCTCTAGTCACACTGGCATTCTTGCGGCTCCTTGAATATACCAAGCTAATCTCACCCCTGTGTCTTTGTACTTGCTGGAAAACTCCTCATAGAGGTTACTCCCTCATTTCACTTAGGTTTCTGCTCAGTCTCACTTCCCCTTAGCAGCCTATCCTGTCTTTCTTTTCCACCCCTGTGTTTTCTTTTTCTAATATGCATTTTGTTTATTGTGCCTCTCCTCCACTATAACCTGAGCTCCATAGAACATACAGCCTTGTTTACCTGCTGTTATCAGAAATGCCTAGAACAGTGCCAGGTACACAGGAGGAGCTTAATAACTATTTGCTGAATAAAAGGAAGGAAAGAAGGGAGGGTGGGAGAGAAGAAGGGATGGAAAGGAGGAAACGAACGGTTCATATTAGCACAGAAGTCAGAGGGCTCCAAGAATGATGTCTTCAAGAAGAAACTGATTTACCTTTTTAAAAAATAGTATGATAATAAGGTTAAATGGTCTGAAATAGAAAGTGAAAGCATATTATTACAGTTTTTAAAGTAGTAATTATAATACCCTGCCGCCTTTACTTTCCACTTCTCAGATTTTTGTTGTTTGTGGTAATACTTATTTCTCCAGCAGCGCAGACTTCATACAGGATTATATCTACTGCTTTAGAGATCCAAATGTTCTACTTAAACATTCACAGTACTATACATACTGCTTTTATATTTTCAATAGAGCCAGGATTATAAAACTCAAAGACCAACAAGGGCTAGACGGGAAGTGTAAATGGATGAAATGGGCCAGGTGAAGACTATGATGAATGGAAGAACATGTGCTCCATTGAAGGAGAAAGCTGCTACTCTCAGCTAGTGAATGCACCTAAGGGAATATATGCCAAGTGTTTGAGTCATCTGTTTTTAAGAGAAGCTAATATCTGGATTTTTATGTGAAACCTCCCAGTTATGAAAAATTACCAACTAATTCAGAAACAACATACTATGTGAACCAAGTCAAATCATCTATGGCCTGGATGTGCCACAGGAGGCCTCTGCCTTAGAAATCTGCTACAGGCAAAGCTCAGACCAAATTATAGCTAGCAAACACAAATGTAAATGCTATAAACCTCAACAAACGTAAGTGACAGATCAAGAAGTAAAGGTTTAAGTATATTATATAAAGTTTATGATGTAAAGTTTACCAATAGAAGAACTAAAACTAACGTGAATGACAGATAATGGAAAAATATGTGAACTACAGAAATTTAATATATTTCATGTGAAAGTATCAACAGAGACTGTTAAAATGGGCAAATCAAAATTAAGAAATAGAGTTTAGTACCCATTACTCTCAGATAGAGAGATAACTAGCAGAAGAACTAGGAAACTGGACCGTGGGACTGGGACCAGGAGGTGACTATCCCTCTCATACCTTATATTATTTGAATTTCATTATGATGTCATATACTTTAAGGTTTAACATTTTTGTTACTATGCACATAGAGTTCCGTAACAACAAATTTTTAAAGTTTAAATTCAAGGCTCATTAAAAGACTGGCAATTAGGGCACCTGGATGACTCTGTCAGTTAAACGTCTGTCTTCGACCCAGGTCATGATCCCAGGGTTCTGGGATCAAGTCCCGCATCGGACTCACCGCTCAGCAAGGAGTCTGCTTCTCCCTCTCCCTCTGTCCCTTCCCCCTGCTTGTGCTCTCGCTCTCAAATAAAATCTTAAAAAAAAAAAAAAAAAAAAAGACTGGCAATTAAAGTGGCACCTGGGTGGCTCAGTCAGTTAAGCATCAAACTCTTGGTTTCAGCTCAGGTCATGATATTGGGATCCTGAGATCGAGCCCCACATGGGGTTCCATGCTCAGCATGGAGTCGGCTTAACCCACTACCTCTGCTCCTCCCCCTGCTCACATGCTCTCTCTTTCTCTCGCTCTCTTTCTCAAATAAATAAAATCTTTAAAAAAAATAAAAAGACGGCAATTATGGCTTCAATGCCATGGGCGGGGGCGGGGGGGAACAAAAGCACCAAGATTCTGTGTTTAATATAAGTATCTACCTTCATAATTTCTAACATAATATATGATTAATGAAGAATAGATTCAAAGGCTTTAAAATTAATAGAAAGGCATCTGCTATCTAAGGTTCTGTGGAAGAGAAATGAAAAAAAAAAGAATCTAAGAAATTCTTCCCTACTAAAAACTTTCTTACTAATTCCAGTACCCTGCCCCATGCTTTGACTAAAGAACACATGTCAAATTAATAACCTGGGGTGCCTGGGTGGTTCAGTCACTTAAGCGTCTGCCTCCGGCCCAGGTGATGATCTCCAGATCCTGGGATCGAGCCCCGTGTCAGGAATCCCTGCTCAGCAGGGAGTCTGCTTCTCTCTCTCCTTCTGCCCCTCCTCCCTGCTCATTCTCGTTCTCTTGAATAAATAAAATCTTAAAAAAAAAATAACCTTTTATAATTTAGTCTAAATGTACTGTATCTTTCAGATATTATTTGAAATGCTTGATATGACTATGGACATTTCCTGATTTCAGTACAAATGAAGTTTCTTTTTCTGTTCATTTGGCATTACTCATTTCTGATGCTTTTGAGGATGAGAAAAGCAAAAATGTATACTTTGAAATGATTTCTGGACTCCAGACAGACTGACACTAACAGAAGTGGAGGCAGAGAAAGTCACTGGAGGCCTCTGCTACACTGCAGGTGTTCAGAGCTTCAGCAAAATCTGAGTAAAAGGTATTAAGAAAGAGAACTGATAACAGTTGTTGACTCAAAGAAATTAGGAGAGATGACTTGCGGATGTGAAATCCAGGAAAGAAGGGAGAAAGTAATCAAGAGTGTAGTTTAAGGCATGTTATTTACAATTCTGTATACATTCCTCCTCCCACATGACAGGCACTGGAAGATTTGCTGGATTCAAGATTGGCCAGTGAGCATGCATCAGTCCTATGAATTACTATGGACATGGGAAACTAACAGTACAGGTTCAGAGGCCCAGAACTTGAAAATAAAGACCCTAAGACCAATAAAGCTTTCACATAAAAACCAACAACAAGATTATTATTCAGAGTCTACCCTTCAGGAAGCTGATCTTGACTGCTCTCCCACATTTCATCACCATGACACTAATTCGGGTGAGGAGAGCTGACAGGTCTCTTTTGAAACTCTCTTTAAGGCTTGAATAGCAGTCACTGATAAGCTATTTAGGAGAAGCAAGGTAAGTCTTCTCTGTGGTTAGTTTTATATATTCCAGTTTAATGAAGAATACTGCTACAGAAAAGATATACTAAAATACATGTACATATGTATGTTTCATTCTCAATTAATTTCAAATATAGAACTTACAATATTAGCATAAAGAACACCTGTGTGCCCTTCACAGATTCATCAACTGTTAACATTTTGCCTGATTTGCTTTATTATTCTTTCTTCCTCTGTATTTTTCTTTTCCCTAAACCCTTTGTGTCCTTGTTTGTCAGTTGGCTGTTTTTGCGAGTAAAGCGATAGAGTTTTATTAAGCGAAGAGACAGAAAAAGCTCTCAAGAGTGCGAGGGGTCCCGACAGGGCTGCCTTCCCTAAACCCTTTGAAAATAAGTCATAGACACATCCTCCAGGATGTATTTCCTAAGAGCAAAGACATCCGCTTATATAATTAGTATGATTATCAAAATCAGGAAATTTAACACTGATAACATATAATGATCTAATCTACAGACCTCAAATGTTGCCAACTGCCCCAATAATGTCCTTTTTAGTAACGTTTCTATTCTGACTTAGGATTTTGTTTTCAGGACTCTTTAGTCTCCATTAATCTGGAATAGTTTCTCAGCCTTTGTCTTTTATGACACTAACATGCTGGAAGAGTACAAGGCAGCTGTTTCACAGAATGACCTTCGGTGGGGTTTGCTTGTTATTTCCGCATGGTAAGATTCCCTGCTGTGCTTTCTGGCAGAAATCTCACAGAAGTGATCCTGTATTCTCAGTGCATCACATCGGAAGTACAGTGTATCAGTAATCCCATTACTGACAATATTAACATTAACCCTGATCACTTGGTTAAGGGAAAGTTTCTCCACTGTACAGTCACCATTTCTTGCTTTGTTATTAATAAGTAATTTGTGGAGAGACTCTTTTAATTATATAAACTTCTTCTTTCCCGTAAAACTTTCACTCACTAGTTTTAGCATCCACTGATGATTCTTGTCTGAATCAATTACCATGATGGTTGCAAAATGATTTTTCTAACTCTTTCATTCTTATAAATTAGTTGACATACTACAGTAAGCAGAAGTTCTTCCTTACACTCATGTATTTACTTATGTATTAGAAGTAAGGATTCTTATCCAACTCAGTGGGTCTGTAGTCCATTATGTTTTGCTATCAAACACCCCAGACATGGTAAGTGGAACGCCTGCAAGCTGATGTCTGTCTTTTTGACACGTCCCCACAATTTTGTACTTTTCCTGCACCAGTCCTGGAACCAGCCACTTCCCCCGCGTGCCAAGTTCTTCCAGTAGGAGATGGTTTTTTAGAAACAAGATCTGGTCTCAAGGTATGCTCACTGCTAAATGCGTATCACTGCTTCTAGGCCCGTTCAGCAGAAAGAGCCGGCAGATACATAATATTCTGTGTTATATTTTTAAAAATTATATCCAATTTAAGAAAAGCAATATACTTTCCACTACAGCATTTGGCCAACACATACTTAACAGAAATATCCACCCAAAAAAACTGTTAGTGAAATGCTCTTAATTACTGGTTAATTTTTCCTTTTAAATTTTGTATAAATTTTTCATCTACTACACAGTAAGCTAGCCACTGTATAAATCTTTCAGTTTTATGAAAACAAAGCACACATAAAACTAACTTGATCACTTAAGGTTTAAAAGTCAGGAGAACCTCTTTTCCAACGGTAAGAGTAAAAAGTTAGATTTAACAAAGCTCAAGAATAATTAATATTTAAAAAATAGGAGAACATAAGGAGCTTTAAGCCATTTTTTTTCCTTCTAATATAACAAAAAATACTAAAATTAAATTAGCGAATTGATCAGAGGAGAGAAATTAATCTGCTTAAAATACTAACTCCTTTGCCACTCCTTCCCTCCCATAAGAACTCCTGGAATATTCTGAGGGTGTGAGCACCTGTGTGAACACCCTGGCTACTTACACGTCACTGCGCATCTGATCCAGACAGGCTGATAAAAAGCAAATCAAGTGGGACAGAACATACTTAAAGTTTTGGGGTTTTTTTTTCCCTAAATCTGTTTCTCAGGTCATTCATTTTTATCACAGACTCTCTTAAGTAATCATATAACCTAACCAGTATTTATTAAATATGCGCTTTATTCCTAGAGCTGAACTAAGTGTTCCCTCCAAATACATCTCTTTGACCTACAGGGAAGTCCTTCAATCCCTCTTTACTCTATAACGTCTTCCACACTCCACTGGGTTCCCCACCTTGTACAGATCTCACAATATCACTATCAATTCAGCTACCCTCCAGACGCAATCCTCAATCTTCCACATCAACATCAGATGCGTAAGCCCTCACACCACCAATTATACTCTTCTAGTTTAACCTCTTTCCTTCAATCTATAAAGTTCTTAAATACCTTGCATGAAAAAAACCTTCATCTTTTTAAAAAACTCAAGCATCTAAAAAAAAAGCTGTTCCTCCCACTTTTCCACTCACTGCCATCTAAACGTGATCCTGAACTTTTCCCTCTTCCTCAGCCAAAAAGTGAATTCATGGTTACGCTTTCCTGTATTCCTCTATCATCCTCACTCCAGCTGCTTGAGTTGAGCCCTGTGTCTGTTCCCATAGGGACCACGGCATTAATGTCCGTTTACCTCCTCATCTCTGACTTCTCTTTCAAACACCCCTTCCTCACCTACCTCTATGCATGGTGCTGTCATAATACTCTTAATAAAACCCCAAACAAATCACATCTCCCATGCTTAAAACAAACCTATGACTTCTCACTGTCTAAAAAGCAAAATCCAAGCCTTCATGGAATAGAAAACCCTCTACTATCTGGCCCCTGTCCTGTTGTAGAAATCCTCATCCCCTGTTAGCCACCCATACTCTTTTGTACCCTAAGCTCCAATCTTTATCAATGATACCTGAGTTCCAGAACTATGCTGTCAATCACAAATGTCCTGTGCTTACACTGCTCCAGCTTTGGGAATTCCCATGCTCCCCTCCTGACTCAGTTTACTCTTTTTTCCCACTTTTAAAAATTTTAATTCCAATATAGTTAACATACAGTGTTACATTAGTTTCAGGTGTACAATATGTGATTCACCGACTCAGTTTACTCTTACTCATCTGTCAAGATCTAGCTCAAAAAACACTTCCTCTGTTAAGTCTTCCCAAACCACACCAAAAGAGTTGGTCAGTGCTCTTATGATACCCCTTCATCTATGTATTTATCTCTACTAGCCAGCATATCAGACTTTAACGTGATTAACTGAGAACACTTCTGTCTCCCTCCTTTCTGTTTTTGTTTTGTTTGTCTCCCTTTCTAAACTGTGAGCTCCTTAAAGTCACTGGTTGCTTTTTAATCCATCATGATATACCCTGTGCCTATCATTCCAACAGGTGTTCAATAAATAAAATCAAAAAGTAGAATACAGAATGAAATTACAATCTCATACAAATAATATAAGCCTGAATGTTAAAACATGTCCCTACCTGGTAACTAACTGTTTTCTTTCCATCACTTCCAGTCTGAGGTAAGGTCAACGGTCCAGATACTATCCAAACATCTTCAAACCTCTCCGTCAGTTCTCGACAGTACATTTCCATTCTGAAAAACAAAGCAAAAAAAAGGTGTGATATTCACACAGACATATAGAAAAGAAGGATTTCAAATCCCTAGGAAAGATAGCAGGAATGCTGAATTTGACAAATGAATGTGAACAAGCAAATACTGTAAAAAACACTAAGCATATAAGCAACTATCTTCCCAGTTCTTCATTACACAAGAAAATTTAAAAATTACATGCACTTATACAAGTATCTACATTTTCCTGTGTGTGCATTCAGTGTACATTTTAGAACTGATTTGTTTTGTCTTCTCCCTTATCTTTCTATGTTGTAGCTCTCAATCTTTTCTGAAGAGTTATATGTCATTTCAACAAGCTGATACACCTTATTTATTTAACCATTCCTATTGTGGGGCAATTGGGTTTATCCTAACATTTCTTACATAATGCAACATCCCTTAGGATAAATTTCAAGGGCCAGAATTACTTTACTGAATATATATTTTAATAACACTTGATTATATGTAAAAGTAATATTTTAATGGTATTGTACCAATTTACTATATAAACTCCAAAATATGACACCACAGTTTCACAGCAATCTTTGCAACACTGGGATTTATCAATTAAAAATGGTTTTGCTAATTTACTGGATAAAAATGGCAAGTAGGTTTAATATGCACTTTCTTATACTGCAGTTGGGAGAGATAACAATGCATGTCATCATCCCTCAGCTTCCTTATCTAAAAAGTAAAATCAGCAGTATTATACCTCAGAGCATATATGCCTAATTATCAGGTAAATTATCCTCCCAAAAATATATCCCTTGGGAAAGGAAAATGTTAAATGCTTCCACAGGTATGCGACCAGCCAAAATAAAAAGGAAACTCCATAAGACAAATCAAATATCCCAGATCTTCAACAAATCATCTGCAAGGCTAAAAAAAAAAAAAAAAAAAGGAAACCTACAGATTAAAAGAGTATTAAAAGAACATATCTATATGTGGACCTTGTTCGAATTCTGATTCAAACCAATCAACCATAAATAAAAAATTAAGGACAATCAGAGAAATCTGAACAAATTGGCAATAAGGAATTACTATTCAATTTTTTAGGGGCAATAATCGTGCTTTGCTTCAATTTTTAAAAAATCCTTATCTTCTAAAAATATATATTAAAACATTTATAGATAAAACAATATAGCTGTCACCTGCTTAAAATGAGTGGGGGAAGAGAGGGTACATAGACAAAAAAATGGAGCCATGACTGATAATTATTCAAGTCTTAAGTGTGGGGTACTCTCTTAATGTATTTTAAACCATAAGGTACTGTTTGAGGAAAATGCAATAGCCTGAAACAACCTCAATCAGTGCTAGTTTTAGATGCTTAAAGAGATCCCCTGACAGAACTGGTTAGAAGTATCAAAAACCTGCAAAAAGCCCAGTGATTTTATTGTTAGGTTCTATCAAAAACCTGTAAAAAGCCCAGTGATTTTATTGTTAGGTTCTATCAAAAACTTTTTTATAAAAGCTCAGGAACTCTTGAAATACAAGTAGAAAAAAATATAGTGCCCTCTGGACATACTAAAAAACCTCTTACTGCCTCAGTAATAATATTTTGAGTAGTTTCTTCCCAAACTTGATTTCTGACCAGTGGCAAATATGACCAAAATGGCTGGCTGTTTTAAAGTCTGTACTCCCACAGACAACTGTACTCCGGGCATACAGCAAAGACAACTAGTCCAAAGTACTTACCTTCAGTAGTGCTAGCTTTTGCTAAACAAAGAGAAACAGTTGATGGGTGCACTAGTACGTTCTCCGGGCACATCATTCATCTCCCACAGAATCACATTTTAAAACTCTCACCCCTCACCTGTTCCAATATCCAGCATTATTATCAAAATTCTGAGGCACAATATTAGAAAGGTAAAAGGTTTCAGCCATGGCTTTCTGTGAAAAGAAATAAAAATAGTAATTTGCAATGAAATGCCTTCCCCTTTAAGATTTTACAAAGAGACACTGAAAGCCAGTTCCTTCTATGTTAGCTCGAGGCAATTACAGTGACTACGTGTTTAAATAAATGAAAGCCATAGCTATTCCAGGTCAGAAAGCTCAATAATGATTATTCATAAAAGGGGTATAACAAAATAAGTAGTTTGGTGTGCTAGCTTTCTTTGTACTTCCTAAAATTCAAACCAGTAATGTAGACTCTAAGAGCAAAGTTTCCAATATAAAGCTAAAGGATAAATTCTGGTGTTCAGCCTCTGACAAAGAGTTTCTCCAGGGGCGCCTGGGTGGCTCAGATGGTTAAGTGTCTGCCTTCAGCTCAGGTCATGATCCCAGGGTCCTGGGATCGAGCCCCACATCAGGCTCCTGGCTCGGCGAGGAGCCTGCTTCTCCCTCTCCCTCTGCCTCTCTCCCTGCTCATGCTTTCTCCCTCCCTCTCTCAGTATCTCTGTGTCTCAAATGAATAAATAAAATCTTAAAAAAAAAAAAGTTTCTCCATAAAGGTCAACTTTCAGAAATTTTATTTAAGGAATACAATACAAACATATTAGTTCAAAAGTGGCAGGGAAGAATTCCTTTTCTTCTGAATTTCTGGCCACTAGGTGTTCATTCGTTTCACACTCCTGCAAGGCTGTCGTTATTATTTCCTTCCACTGACCTGTATTAATCGCCAATGCCATCAATAACTTTCTCTTCAAGCAGGGGTTCTCAACCTTGAATGCACACTGGAATAACCCAGGAGCTTTAAAAAATATTGGTGCCTGGGTTCCACCCTCTAGAGTTTCTGATTTAACTGCTCTGGATCTGGGCATCAGGATTTTTTAAAACATCCCTAGGTGATTATAATGAGTATCTAAGGTTAAAAACAACTATCTTAAGGACAATAATCACCAACAGTTGATGCAATAAATGTCATAAAAGACATTTCTCTCCTTTTTTGGCAGAGAACTTGTCCTAAAGTAAAGGAGACTAGAAAGATATGACAACTAAGTGTAATATGTGATTCATGACTGAACACTGGATCAAAAAAAGCTGTAAAGAACACAACTGGAACAATTCGGCAAATCTGAATATGAACTGTTAGAGATTACTGTATAAATATTCAAAAATACATATACACACACTTCTTGGTATGATAGTCTTGTCATATATACAAATATCCTCATTCTTAGATGATACAATATCCTGAGCAATCCTGAACAACAATGAGCATGGAGCCTGCTTAAGATTCCTTCTCTCCCTCTGCCCTTCCCCGCTCTCTAAAAAAAAAAGTGTTTGCTGTACCATCTTTTCAATTTTTCTACAGGTAAAAATGTTTTTGCTGTACTCTCAACTTTTCTACAGATCTGAAATTTTTCAAAATAAATAAATACATAGATAGACAGATAGACAGTTCGCTCCTAAGAGCTCTCTAGTTCTCTTTTACATAGCATTTAGTTTTACTTTTTCAACCTGTTTAAGAATGTCTCACTATCTGAGCAAACAAAGGAATTAAAGTCAGGAAGGAAAATACAAAATAAGAGTATAAAAGTTCTCAGATGTTAAGGTTTGGCTCCTATACTTTTAATGCCCAAGTCCCATGGTATACAGACTACCAGCCCCGCATTCCCATCCCTCCCAAAAAATATGCCTACAGATGAAAATTTGTTATTTCCTGCTGGAGCCATGTGTCCTCTTGACCACCCACTCCCAACATAGTCTTCGTTGAAGGCACTGAAGGTTGGAGGGATGTTGGGATCAGGCTTGAATTTACAATGTTTTCTGTCGGCATCACCTGAAGAAAAACACAAAAAACGGGTAAGTTATCAATGGACAAAGATCCCTCAAAATTCTCTAAGCAAGGCAAGCTGTTTGCTGCTGGCTAGTATCTCTCTGAGCAGTTAGTACTTAGTGATTGCATGCATGTCTCACGTTCCTGGGATAGTTCAGATACCTCATCTGAATTTAGCAAGGACTAGTCTAGGAAAGAATGCTTTTCATACAGCGTAGCTATCTCATACACTTGTGTTTCTAGCCTTTGAAATTAAAGGCAAAAAAATCCCCTGGATAGTATTTAAGTGAAAACAATGACCAATCAATAGCTGAACTATATAAAAAGCTTACCTACTAAATAAACTCTTGCTTTTTAAAAAGACCCTCATGTATTGTATTTTGTGCAACTGTATTTGACAGGTTTATATGTACTGAAATAATGGATATATATAGACACAAAACAATTTGTTCTGGGCAGCCACAGCCTTGGGGAGGGGGAGAGTGTCTCTGATATCTTGCTTGCTGCCTCTTAAGCCATGACAAAACAAACATTTAGGTTATGAGCTCAATCCAGAAATTCCTGAAATAAAATATCTGTGTACCACGTGGGAGAGAAAAAAATCTCAATTTTATTTATATTTTCACACCTCCAGAATAGTTTGCCACAGTGTACATCAGCAAACCCCAATACTTTATTTTCCACTGTCATTAGGCCAGATCTTGTTAAGTTACAAAAATAATAGTGATAAATGGAACATAGTCAGACTGCTACTCAATAAAGTTTAAAATGGAGACCAATGAAGTTACCAATTCCAGTGTCATTTCATTCAGCCAGAAAAATTTTAATTGATCAGATCCCAAGACTCAGAATAAATTATCTGATACTGAGCTTTTTAGAACCACTTCATAAAGAAAAAAAATAACAGAAAAATTATTAGTAAGCTTCTCTTATGTGTCATTACCACTGGAATCACTTCCTTACATGCCTGGTTATCTCCGCCTGTGGGAATTTCCGAAGGCCTGGGATAAAGATGCCTTCCTTGAGATGGCTGTAGATTTGTTTCTATCAGGTTACGTGGAGGCACTACCAGTGGAGGACTGTGTTAAACCGAGATCAGGGCTTCAGCACCTGGATCTAGACAGGCTCCATGGCTTTGGCCTGTAAGTCTGCATGATAGCCAGTCTGTGGCCTCCCCTTCTCTGGAACAAGCTTTTTATTTTCCTTTTGACCCTTTTCTGCTCAGTGCCAAGACAACCTTCCATACAGTCCCCTACAGTGAGCAGGCAGGTTAGTTCTGGTTCCCCCATGCTCCCCCAGGGTGCAGGCCCCTGGGGTTCCAGGCTAATGTGGGGAGGGTCTCCTGTAAGACAATCTACCCTGGGTGAGCCCTAGGTCTCACCTTCAGTCTCCCTCACCCTACAAAGGTGCAGAATCAAAAGCAATGTGGCTTTGGTTTACCAGATCTGCCCTTACCTCTCTCGATTCTGGCTTTCCCCCAGATATTGGCTTGGCAATTCACCACTATCATGCTGACTTTTTTTTTTTTAAGTGGTTTTTTTTTCCTACATATTTCTTATTGTTTTTAGCAGACAGTCTGCTAATAACATTTCTTGTTGTTTTTAGGAGTCAGCCTGAGTAATCTAGTCTGTCATTACTGAAAACAGAAGACTCTTAAGACTAAAATCAAGTAAATCACAAGTATACTGCTTCCTGTTTTCAAATAATATTATTTTACCTCCTCAAACTACAAAATACAATGTGAAATGCAATATTTTTCTTATATGCCTCTGAAAATGGTAATTTAATAGGATAAAATTAGTAAAGCCGAAATTCCTTACATCTTGGGAAAAGTTTTGTATTTAAAGGAAATTCATTAGGCTTGAAACTAAATCAAGTGAGTTTCTCTTGATGTAAGTTTATAATCAACTCTCAACGGCTATGATAAAGTTTCCAACTATATCAGTCTCCTTCTAGCAACAAGCAAAGTCCAAGGCTCCTGCTATTCTGCTGGTTGGTTTGACTCTAGAAAGACAAACTCAGTTAAACATCAGCATTTTAATATACATAAACAGAGCACGTACTGTAAAGCAAAGGAGAAATAATGTGTGGGCCTTACAGCAAATTAAAAGGCAAATATTAATAAAACAACTATGACAAAAGGTAATACCTTAACACATAAAGAACTCCCACAAATCAATTCAAAAAACAATATCCCAAATGAAAATGGTAAAAATAACTCAAAGAAAGAATAATTCACAAAATATTAACTTTCAATGGTAACCAATAAATGGAAATTCAGCTATTAAATTGGCAATGTTCATTATGAGTGAAAGACAGGACAAGTAGCTAACAGTGGATAGTGTAAACTAGAATAATCTACACGGAAACCAATTTAACATTAAATATCAAGATCTGGCCATCTTAATTACAGGAATCCACCAAGACATAAAAAAACCATGAACAGACTTACATGCTCGCCTACCTCTCCAGTCTCATTTCACATGTTCTCCCTTGCTCTGGCCACTCTGGCCTTCTTTTAGTTCCCTAAGGGAACAAAACTCTTCACATTGGGGCCTTCAAAGATGCAGCTGTGCTTTTCTTTCTGTCTGGAATGCCCTTGTCCACAATCCATGGACCACCCAACTCCTCTGCCTAGGTAACAGCATCTACCCTCCAAGCCACTTTCTTGGAGAAGCCTTGCTAATCAAAATCAGGTTCGCCCATATCATTGTTCATCACATTCTTTACTGTTCCTTATTTATACTAACCCAACTTGCAATCATTTGTCCTTCAGAACAGTTATTACCAATAATAATTATATATTCATGATTATTTGTTTGATAGGCCAACCCACCGCCCACGTTAACTCAAAGTGCCAAGAACAAGAGACCATCTGCTCTGGTCCCAAACCTCAGCACAGTGCCAGACATATGATGTGGTAGGCACTTTAAAAGTATTTGTGGAGATAATGAACAAATAGTGCTAGTTGTAGCAATATTTAGGACGGAGGACAGAGCCTCCAACTCATATGTCAAGATAACGATCCTCTCAGCCCCTTAGAAAGCTGGGAAGGGTCTGGACCTCCTTGGCTACCAGGTAAGTCCATTTATCTAAGTGTGTCATACAAACATCATTATTTTCTAAATGTGCTGTAATGTGAAAAAGGTTGAATCAATAATCCTCCTTGTTTTAAATTTGGAAACATCTTTCATCAATGCCTTTACTTCTAACCACCTACCCATTATCTTGCTTTTGGATATATGTTCAAGAACCCATCTAGGCACTCGCTTTGACTGATCATAAGACAAGGCATGATTAGTGTAATGCCTAGTCTCTGTTCCAGTTAAAGGGACTCCAAATTGTTCCAAGAGAGCCTTTTCTGCAGAACCTAAAAATGAAAAGGGGGAGAGGGGGACAAAAATAACAAATAATTAGTAACTCTTACTAGGAACAAAAAATTATAAGGGAGAGGGGTGAGACTTACAAAGGACTGACTCAAAAATCTAATCAACCAGATCTCATTTTACAATTATTTCCAATGTAGAGAAAAGAGACAGTAGGCTTTGTCTATAATTAGTCACGTAGTTTTAACAAGATAAACTGCAGCTATCTCATTAACTTTTAAATAAGGACCCGATCTTACTGGTCTTTCACACCAAATGTCCAAATCTCTGCCCCATAAAGTACCGTGTATATAAAAGCAGCAAAGGAAAAACAATCATTACAAGTCACTGATATGATTTAATGGGAAAAAGCCTACTTCCTCATTACATTAAAAGAGTTAATGTGGGGACAAAAACACAGCCTTTTACAAATACTTTAAAAGACTATCATGCATCATTCTGGAACTGAAGCAGAGATGTGCACTGCCGTGAGATAGTGGTAAAACTGGTCTTATTTTTCCTACTGGGAGAAACCAAGCACACATTTAACAAGGAGACAGTTTCAAAATAACCCTCTCTTGATCCCTTCTCCAGGTCTTCAACCTACCGGAGTAGTTCTCTTGCTAAATGCCAAGTATCAGAAGGAACAAGTTAAATCAGCATGCCAGGCAAAGTGTAAAAAATGAGCATGAGCTCATTTTCATTGTTAAATATAAGGTACCCCTGGTAGCTTGAGGATTTACATACTTTGGAGAAGGGCTAGCAGGTGTGGAAACTAATAAAGGGAAACCTCAGGAAAGTGGACTCTGTTGCTAGAAGGGGAGGCTGGAAGGGCGAGCCATTCAACTCCATGTCAATTACAGGAAAACTGTCAATTACAGACCCTGACAGAAGAACTGTCAAGAGGGAAGAATCATCACCTACAGGCCCCCAACAGGGAAAGACGGCCAGTGCAACTTCTACAAGAAGACCATCCCTGCAACTCAGCCAATGAGAAACTCATCACCCTGAACTATTGCTTTTCTCCAATGGACTTTTCAAAAACAACCCCTCCCAACTTCCTCCGTCTTCTCCATAAAGTTCCTCTCCTTTGGTTGCTGGACTTGCCTATGGTTTTGCCATAGCTTGCTTGTCCTGGATTGTTAATTCTCTACTCTTCCGAAATAAGCCCACTTTTTTGCTGATAAAATAACCCGACAGATTCGTTTTTAGGGTTAATGCGGGTACTCTTCATTTGAACGAAGACAAAATGAGGACAATTAACTAATCTGCTAAAACCAGGTGCTAATTTATTCATTCTTCCACACTTACTGAGTGTCAATTATGTACCAGGTACTGGACTGTGTATATGGTGGAGAACAAAACACAGTCCGAGCTGTTATGGAGCTAACGACCTAATGGAGGTCACAGACATTAAAATATACATGTGATAAATACGAGAAAATGAAGATGGAGAAGTATGCGAAAGAGGCAGGCGAGGCCCCAGGTGGAGCGGGGAGGCCGGACGGGAAAACTAGAAAGGCTGAAAACCCAGGACCCCCGGGCTCGGGGCCGGTAAAGGAAGAAAAGCCGAGGGCCGAGGATTACGATTCACGCCGGAGGTAGGAATCCGGCCCAAAAGCTGGGCCAGGAAAGAAGAGCAGGCCTGTGGACTTACCGTCGGGCTCCCTCACCGCCAACGCTGTCTCAGCTCCCTGACTCCGGAGCAACTGCACGGCCGTGAACCCGCCTCCCGCGGCGCCCACCACAGCTCCCGCCACGAAAACACTCAGAAAGCGCCCGGAGCCTCTGAAGCGGAAAGCAAAACTTTTGGCAGCCATCTTACCCGAAGCGCCTTACCTTTTGGAGTCACGCGTGCGCACACCAGCTCTGACGCCTGAAAGCCAATCGCAACCGCGGGATCGAGATACGCATGCGCAACCTGGAGTCGCGGGGCCCTAAGCCTCTCGGAGCTACAGGATGTGCAGAGCGCAGGCGCACACCCTCCCCGCTGAGGGCCTCGGGAGCCCCCTGGTGACAAAACTGGAGGCCCAAGTGAATCCTCCCCTCACCACTACCTCCCCCCACCCACCCCCCGCCCCACCCCTGGTCCCCTTGATCCGGCGATGGGTGGGAGGCATGACATCTTGAGGGCGCAGTGGTGTGTACCTTTAGTCCCACTTGATAGGTGAGTAAACCATTTGCACGTGGTTACAGTAAGGCCTCGGAGCCGCCATGCCAACTCAGGTCTGATTACAAAACGTATGCCACATTGGATGTCTTCATGACACCTGGCTTTGAAATCACAGTATACAAGTCCTAACTTCTAAAAATTGCTTTGTACCTCCTAAGGAGTGTCTTGACAAGACAGTATTCCATGGTGGCTTAGGACCCTGAATCAGAGTGCAGGGGTTTGGATGGCCACTCAATCACTTTCCTCTTTGAGGGTGTTACTTCACCTTTCACGGCTTCTGTTTCCTCTTTTTTAGATGGGAATAATGGTATCATATATGAAAAGTATACCATAAATGTTATTTTAAAATTTAAATAAACAATAAAAGTAATTATGATGAAGATGATTAGACCATAGGGTTCTTGTGAGGATTAAATGTTACCACATAAAGCATTTAGGGAAGAATCTGGGGCATGTCATTAAGTGCTCTGTAAATGTTAGCAATTTTTCATTAGTCCTATTTTATCTTGAAAGAATATAAAATTCGGACTTCTGAATGCCTGCTGACAGAGTAAAGCTATGTTTTAGGCACTCCACTCCAAATAAATAGGTTTTGTTCCTTTTGCAGCACAATCTGCAGCACCCCACGTGGGCTTAAGCAGGAGGCCCTTTCTAACAACCAGCTACAGTGTCGGTGTTGTTTTGACAGCTTCATGGGTCCACACCACTACCCAGGAATACCATTATTATAAAGTCATTCTGTATAATTCCCTGTACCTCTGACCCTAATTGGTTGAAGTAGGTCAACTGAAATCTTACCAGGGATTGTGGGTCTGAAAGTCTCTCCAGGTGGCAAAGCTGTGACATATGAAACTCTGGCACTATCTGTAGCTTTGTTCTCTGCTAAGTGGACAAAGGAGCAGATGTATCTGGTCTTGCACTGAGCAACAGTGGAGGAAATGCTGAGACTTAAGTGAAGGGCTGCAATGTTGCGACCCCAGCTGCCAAGGCTCCGGAAGCCCCGCCACAGCTTGCCTTTACTCAAAGCTTGGTTGGCCCTTTGCCCCAGCATCCTTCCAGTAAAACCCCCTTTTTGTTTAACAGTTTCTGTCATTTACAACCAAGAGTCCCGACAAATACAACCAGACAACACTGGTATATCTGTAGGTTTCAAAGCTACCCCAGCGGCTTCTACCAGAATTTACTAAATACATATTCACTTAAGATATTTATTCCTCAAGGCCCTCTTAAGTGCCGTGTGCTGTGTTAAACACCAGAATGAGAGATAAATGGTAGGTAACTTTTCCTCATCCAGACCCTGTACTTGGACACAACAGTGAACCCCCCACACTTGGCCCCAAGATTTCAAGAACTGTAAGTAAGGACTGCCTGACTTAGGGTAGGGTACCTCCCTCTGGGCCAGTGTGCCCACCTTTAAAATCAAGGAATTGGGGCGCCTGGGTGGCTCAGTTGGTTAACCGACTGCCTTCGGCTCAGGTCATGATCCTGGAGTCCCAGGATCAAGTCTCACATCAGGCTCCCCACTCAGCGGGGAATCTGCTTCTCCCTCTGACCCTTCCCCTCTCTTGCTCTCTCTCTCAAATAAATAAAATCTTTAAAATAGAATAAAATAAAATCAAGGAATTGGACCAGTAGTTTTTAAACTGTAACCGGGGGACCCACAGTGTTCCATAGGGGTACTTTAGACTTAAGGGAAGGAGTGGGAGGGCAGGTTTAACGACCCCTGAACCCTCTTCTACTTGCTCACTTGAGCAAGCCTGTTTTTAGAAATCAGCTTCTGTGTCCAAGTTCTTCTGGTGAAGGAATTCCTTTGCTGAAGGAAAAGTGTGACCAGATGACTTCTCTGGTCCAACCTTCCGGCATTTCCAGTTCTAAGATCTTCTTTCAACAATGTTAGCTTTCCTTTCCTTCTCTGTGCTTATCATTAGGGGCACTCACTAATAAAAGGTTAACTGTCTAAATCTGAGAAAGCAAAATGGGCCATAAGCTGTGGACAATTGGTCCCTAAATAAAGGGTCCCTTCACCAAAAATCATTCTCTAAGATTTCCAAACAGGTTGGTTAATCCTCATATTAAAGCATGAATAAAAAGGCATTAACCCTACCAGAAGGACTCAAAGCTGGGTATTTCTCCACTTAGCAAAATATTAGTCATGGGCCAAAAAAGTCTGTGTTACTGCAGAAAGCAGTGAGGTGTTCTGGGGCTTTCTGGTTTTGTTAGGCAGTAGAGACTCATTTCATTAACAGGTAACCATGTTTTCATGACCTATATTTACATCTCACATATCCTGGTATACAAACAGTACTTACTGAATTACCACTGCGCCCTCAAGATCTCATGCCTCCCACCCATCACCATGTTTTCATCTAGCGAGTTAAGTCAGGAATTCCAAAATGTGAGACCTGGCTTTGTTGATTCAGTGACCCTGATACTCAGCCATGCTTAGAAATGGCAGAGCCTGTATTCTGCAGTAGTCCTGAATAAAACTTATTTTCCAGGCTTCTCTGCTTCACTTACAAAAATATTGCTGAGGGTTGTCTGCAAAGTATAGGACTGGGGGTGGGGGAGGGAGGTACAGGGATCTTGGAGACTTGGAAAATATACCCCTACTCTGCAGGAATTTACCCCAAGTTCCTGGACAGTCCATTTAGGAGAAACCCAGTGTCTCCAACTAGGCCCTGAGCTTCTGAACGGCAGAAATGAAGACCTGTGCTGAGCTCCAGTACCTCAGGACCATGGCAGACTAGGCACTCAACCATTAACAACTGCATGTGTACCAAGCAGGAACTTACAGGGGTGTTCGAGTCAGCCCTGTAAGTGCAAGAACACCAGTGTACTGATTTCTAATTCCCATGAAAAGAAACCTCAATCCCCTGCCATGTGATTAAGAGAGACAACAGGGTAGTTTTATTATTATTATTTTATTTTCATATACAAAAAGATAAAACTTGAAATAGCTCTAGATTTTTCCTCCTATTCTGTTGGGGTGTGGCTGCTTCTTCACACAGGGGGAAAAAACTACATTCACATCGGTTTATTTGAGGACCCAGTGCAGAGTTCAAGCAGCAAAACCCCAACTTAGCAGATCTAATTTCAAACTTGACACTCATTTCTAAAATTACCACAGTAAAAAGGAACAAAGATCCACTGCAAATGAATGAACTATGATACAATGTTCTTTCCAAAATGTCTTCATTTTGCAACTGTAATTACATGGATGTCTGCTTTAGGCCATTTTAGATGTGTGCGTGTATATAATATATATGTGTGTGTGTGTGTATATATTATATATACACACACATATATAAATCAGCACACTTTTCAAATCCAGACAGGGTAACAGCAACAAGCTTAACTCTGTATATGTGTGTGTGTGTGTGTGTGTGTGTTTGTATATATATATATTTCTTTTTAAACATGATACTTTAGTATAACTTTTGTTAATTCAGTAGTACAAGCTATTTCTGTTCTACAAAATTTTTATTTTATAGCTACAAGGGTGAAAAGTGACTTATTACATTTACATCTCACATATCCTGGTATACAAACAGTACTTACTGAATTTGAGCCAAAAACTAGAAGTCTTTATTTTTAGCACTTGAAGAGCTTCCTCACTTCTACACCTTAAGTCATATACTAGTCACATTTCCAGAGTTTGTAATTACTCATTGTTTTAAACCGCAAGAAACAGGTGAATCCAGACTTTTAATTACAATGGTTATATACAAGTTAGATAACACAGCTCAGTAAGACTTCGCTATCCATCCTAAACCCGACACACACATTCTCCACTAAGTTAGACAAGCCTTAGGGGGTTTCCTTCTTTTCCTTATACATAATGTACAAATTTAGAAGTAGCTGGTAAAACTGATACATAAAGATGGCAAATGAGAGGTGACATTTTCTGTTGGTTCCAAAATTGGTCCTGCAAATTATGTATTCTGCTGTGTTCTTTAACTGTGTGTGTGTTACATGCAGAAGCTCTTTTTACAAGAATTGACATCAAACTCAATGTAAGTTAAATTTACAGTACTGTAAAGTTACTCAGATTCAAGGACAAATGTGGAAAAATATTAACAGGTGAAAAATTCGGCCTTTTGATGCTACCACGATCATGTCAAATTCGTAAGCAGATTCTTTTGTACAGTTGAAAAATGGCATTGTGTGGATTTGTGGCATGGAACTGAAATCTAGAAGTATGCTTCTATTCTGCGGTAACCCTCACCCTCAATTCTTAAGTACCACTCAATTTTCTTTGCATTTTTACAGAATTCTAGAAAAAAATGGGGGGGGGGGAAGCTGCTGGCATTTTAACAATCCCTCCAACTCACAGGAGGTCTTAACACTTCCAGATGAGGTCTCCTAAGAATCTCTATATGATCACTGGCTCTCAGATGGCCTTTGACAGTGACTTGAACACTTTCCAAATCAAAACCCCGATGTTGCCTAATCTTTCCTACTCTCATCTCTGTCGTTGCTGGTAACATCTGAATGAGCGCATTTTTTCCCTTAATGGAGAAATTATTTGGCTAAACATACACTTAGCTTGTGGCAGTGCTCTGAGAAAACCCCACTTGGGCTAAAGCACTTGCAGGGACTGAAGTCAACAGTCCACTGAACAGGGCAGAGAGCAAACACTTCGAGGGCTGATCAGAACCCACTGGGAACACACTGACCTTGGCATCCCACAGTCAGCAGGACAGCCCAGGCAGGCAGCCCATGCTCATATGGCTGAGTTACCACTTTTAATCTTGGTCTGCCATCTATGCCCCAGAGACAAAAATTCAAATGTGGTGACTGCTGGTTAATTAAACTTTTTGAACTGGTAAAAAAGGCTCTTTAAAAATATATATATATATTTATTTAAAATACATCAAAATGACAAACAGCCATATCCCGCAAGGCCTAATTTCACAGCAACATATGCTACAGACATCTTCCCAAAATGCACAGTGGTGGATGGTGGGTTTTTTAATCCTGCCATTTAAAGGAATGTTCTACGTTTGAGTTTTAATGACTGGAAATGTGTTACAAAGAGCTCATCTTTGGAACTAATTTGTGTGCAAGACCAGCCAATTGAATCACTTTGCCTATTCAGACACAAAAATACTGAAAATGGCAGAATTCAAAGAGGAACCCAGGAAGCACCGTTCAGATGACACTCTAGACCCATCCCACCACAGTGCAGTGAAGAGCTTGCCAGAAGCCCCTTTCTCAGTCCTTGGGAAGAGTTTAACTTTAAAACAAGTAAGTGCCCATACTTGGCAGGGTTCCTGCGTGTGTATGTTACAAGCCTGCAGTATCGAGAGGACCCAGATGGTGACACGGTTCAACATGAGGTCTGAGGTAACTGGTTCTTCAAATACCTGGAGCACAGAACTGCATCCAGAAATTACAGCTGGGAAAAAGGAAAAAGGTGGGGTCTCGGGCTAGAAAAGACAAGTAGAAAAAAGCTTACAGCAGTTGCTTTTGGGGGGAGGCAAGTGACAAAAACAAAGGCACAACAGAATTACATTCCAAGACACGTGGCTGGAGAGCAGAGAAACGTTCTTTCACGGGGAGCAGGGAAAGGAACGACAGGTTAGTTCCCGGACTGCTACTGGACCTACTGAAACTAAATTTACTCCAAGCATAAAAGGGGTAAAGTATAAAACTTCATTCCGAACCAGACCGAATAAAAAGCACAGCTGGTATAAAATGATACATCAGGGATTCTCCTGACAAAACCGTCCCAACCAGTGTACTTCTGAGCGCCACAGCCTGGGTCCGGGGGACAGGCCTTCAGCTGGGCCTCAGGACTTACAATGACGATACAAAGAATGAGCTTCATTATTCACCTTCCCTGTATCCCCATCCAAAAGGCTCACCCAAGTAACCATCCACTCTCTACCCCAAAATAAAAAGGCTAACATGAATACTGCCTCCCATCCCCTGGCAGTCATGCTGACCTTTGCAGGAAGAGCAGGAAGGGCAGGAAGGGCCATGTGACAGCTGGAAGATGCCCTCTGGTATGGGGCTCTGAGCTTCCTCAGAGGGCTCCCGGTTGTGACTCGCTAGATCAAAGCAGGGAGCTGCCCCAAGCACTCTCACATCCAAGAGGCCCCGACCAGAGAAGACACAATGTGCCCGGCAGCTCACCATTTCACTTGATCGCTGTGTCCACACACCACCCTCCTTTCTGTCCTGAAAACTGGAAAATTTGGTCCTAGATAATTCAGTTTTGTGGATTCCTCAAATCACCAAACTCTCATTTCAAATGTTTATAGCCTGAATCTTAATCGTCCCAACCCACCCCAATATGCACTCCCATATGAGTTCTGTTCCTCAAAACACCCTCATACGACTACACCCTGTGGCAGGAACTCACAAACTCATTTCTAACTTCAGAACCCTTTGTTCAGAAGAAATCTCAGGAGGAAGCACAAATGTAAAACACACCGCAGGCTCTTCTTGCCGCTCCCCAGCCCCTCGCCTCCCAATCTGCAGGGAGCTGAGCCGGAGCATCACTGTCCCACACAGCCACAAGTGGAGTTTTGGCCAAATGAGACCCATAAAGGGCCTCCAATCTGCCAGTGTATCGAGAGAATCCATATGAGCACTAGGTAAGAGCTCCACACCACTCACACTCCAGTGTACGTTTATCCTGAAAGGTAAAGCTCATTACTCTGATTACAAAATCATTCTCATTCAAACTCACTAGACTTTATAAAAATAATCTGTGGTATAAAACAATCTCCACACTGTGCAGAAGAATCTGTCAGGTGATATAACTAAATATATATGTAGAGCTATAGATTTTTTAAAGTAAAATTTCAAGTGTCATATCTCTATTATAGAACCTATTCTTTTATTTACAATGCTACCTAACAACATTCCGATGCAAACGTGATTGGGAGAAACAGAATGATCCCATGCCCAACCAACAGCAGAAATCCCCAGGACTCAAGACAGAATGCATCCATTTGTTAAAAAAACAAAACAAAACAAACCCATCCTCACCTGCCTAAAAAGCATTCACTAATAATGGGTCATACTTTTCATAACTGTGAGCTCAAAAATGTAAACTTTGCAAATAAATGTAACACTTTCCCACAGATGTCCAGAGAGCCCACGTTTGAATAATCCATTGTATACACACATGTGCCCGAGCGTATACTTCTCTAGGGTCCTGTGGTTGGCATGCAGTGGTTCTCAGAACTGCATAGGCCCCAGACAGCCCAAAGATACTCCCGGAGAGAAAGGGCAGCACAGGGCCCATCACCACACACTGGTATTTAGAGACTATGCATTTTAATTCATGAGGGAAAACCATTTGTATTATCTCTACAAGCTGCCATAGGAGCAAATAAAGTATCACTGGTTTTGGCACTACAGGGATACATGGAGTACCACAATCAAAAGTCCTGCTTCATTCACACCTGGAAGATACAGTCACAAAAATGTAAAAGCTTGGTAAAATTTAATTAGTGACAAATTGTTTAAATTCAAAATCTTGTCCAAACTCAAAGTTTACAATGGACCCCAAATGAGTATAAAATAGAAATATTCAAAATATCCCTCTAGATAATTTGGACTTTTATTTGATGAGTTTATGGGTCTCTTGGACCCACTGTTTTTAAAACGTAGCTGAGTCAACTGAATTAATTTCCAAAGGGGGCATTTTAAACCTCAATTTCTTTTTGCTACAAAACTAAATTATTTTAAAAAACTTTTCCAAGCCTTCTAAAGGTTTGGGATACATTCATAGGTGGATTGCTGGTTACAAATCAACTACCAGGAATCTTACTTAAATAACTATGCATATAACCCTGAATTCATTAAATCTAGACTGAGAAGATAAACAGGTCATCAACTGAATTACTGGGCCTGTTTCTTTACCTAAAACATTACTGTTAATCAAGACTTAAACTCGTCATTACTAGGTTGAACACCTATTAACTACTGACTAATTAGTTCAGCTTTTATAAACAGCCATTAACTAAGGAATTCATGGCACCCAAATGAGGAGAAAAAGCTACCTTGCCCTCTCTCCTTTCTGGCTGCTCACCCTGGATGGGAGGTGGGGAGGGTAGATGAGTCAATTCACTGTGCTTCTTAGAAAGGTGTGGTCTAGAGAGCCCCTGAAATGTGAACCAAGCCTCGCTATCTCTCCAAAGATGAGCCATTAAGAATCCAATAGGCTACTGAAATAGCTGGGACTGACAAACTGAGTTAGCTACAAGGAAATGCTTTCCAATTCAGATACTCATCTAGTAAGCCAAGTTCTCAGGAATAACACTTGGCTGTTCGACTTCTAGTACCAATTCTAAACACTTACATACATATGCTTACTGTATTGCTAAAAACCACCAAATCCTTGTATTACCAGTATGTGCTGGGAACTTTACATTGCATCCTAAAAAAGGCAAAATTCCATTTGCAAGAGGGCCACCCAGTCCTCCCACTCCAGGTAGAATAGCCGCCTCCCTACCCTCATGGCTCAGAGCATCGGGCCACGTGACAGGCTTTCTGAGCCACACACAGCAGACATACACACACATGGGCAGCTGGGCTTGCCACCAAAGAAACACCACACACATAGCTCAAGCACTCAGTGCGTCAGGGTAGCAGGGAGCAAGAACATGGCAACTGGAGAGAGAGGTGACAGCAGAAAAGTGCTGGGTCACCTGCTTTGCTTTCTAAAGCATGACATGACAAACCATGACAAGAAGACTGGCCTGGCCCCTAGGGGCAGTGAAGAACTAGCTCAGTGGCCTAGAGAGGAGAGATTCTGATCTGGGCTGAGAATATCTGAGTGGGGGGCTCAAGCCACTTGAAGATGTTCAAAGCTGAACAAGATCTCTCTTGTTCTGCACACATACCCAAGTCCAGACAGGAGGAATTCTGAGTCAGAAGATGCTGGCACACATGGGGAATCCCTCCCCAGGCAGCACTGATCCCTCCGGGCACCTACACCTACACAGCCCTGCTGAACAATGAAGGATAAGCCAGCCATGTTCAACAGTGAAGGCCGATGAGGAGCCAATGATACTCACCACTGCCCTTCACAACCAGGTCTCCCTTCCTCCTAAGAACACTCCACCTACAGCCCTCACCCTGAGTAACTCACTCAAAGGACTCCTGGGAGGGACCAATGGTCCCAGGAGAAAACCTGGCTGATGCCAGCCCCTAAGGACTATGTCCAGGGCCTCCCCTGGCCCATCATTAAGAATTCTTTGCAGGACAGTGTGACACAGTGGCCTCTGTCCCCACTCATTTCCTCCTCCTCGTTCATTCCTGTATTTGTCTGGCTTGGGATATCTTCCCAGTGATCACGGACGTTTTCAAACGGAACACATTCTCTCCCAAAGCTCCACCCCACAGCCAGGAACCTGTGTGGAAGGAAGAACACTAGAAACGAAGGAGCAAGGATCCTTGGCTCCTTCCCTCCCCTGACTTGGCCACCCTCTCACCCTAGGTGGGGCAGCCTCTCCCACAGGCAGGCAAAATGATGCCAGACTCCTACCAGCCTTCCACAGGTGCTTGGGGGAGGGGGGGGTAGTTCTCTGAGCCCTCCAGAAGTAGACACTGCATGAAATCTTTGTGGAAAAGAACACAGGCAGAGGCCCTATAACCCAATAAACATAAACCAGAGCTCTAAATGGTTTGCTCCCCAAAGAGTACATGACAGCACAGACACTTTATCTGAGGCAAAAGACCCGCCCAGGCCCCCAGGGGCGTGCCCTGGAAAAGGATCACCCACCCTCTTCTGCCATCAGCAGCAGTCAGGGATACCACCTGATGGGTGCCTTTTACACCACAGCATGAGGGAAAGGCAGCCTGAAGCCCAAAGAACTGGCGCTCCCAGACTCCCCTCTCCCCCGCCACACCACACAGGAACCATCCCCAGACACTTCATTCTGGCGCCACGACCCGATGGCAGCGGAGCTCAGGGTCAGCAAAGAGGGAACCCACCCAGATAAAAGGCATGTAGGCCAACGGGAAGGCCCACCCTGTCGGTACTGCGAGCTGACCAGCAGGTCCCACACCAAGGCCACAGCTCAACCCTCCACAGCCAGGCCAAAGACGTGTTCTGACAAGAATCAAGCCGAAAGAAAAATCACCCACAGGAAATCTAAAACCAAATGGAGAGGCAGGGTTTAGTGTTCCACACTGGGTAGGATAAGGGATCTGATCATTCTTGTGGCGAATCAGCTGCATGTGTTAGCGGTTTATTTGTTGCTGAGGGTGCAAAGCAGACGCCCGAAAAGTAGAGATGCACTGCCTGAGGTGAAAGCTAAAGAAATTAGATATGGCACTTTTCAATAAATATTTTAAAGCTTTTTAAAGAAAGAAGTGGAAAAGAAAAGCAACTGCTGTAAGGCCTGTTTTGCTGTTAAAAATTATTCTGAGGGAAGAAAAATACCACAGCACGAAATAGTTAAAAAAAAAAGACAACACTGCTTACCCCCAAAAACAACAACAAAAAAACCCTGTCCCTGTAACCACCTTGGCCAGCTCACAGCTTGACCCATGAAGCAAAAACTGAGCTCTGCGAGGGGCACACACTCACCTCCCACAGCGCCCTGTGCCCAAGCACGGAGAGAAAGGGACACAGCCAAGCGGCAGGCCCCAGACGCGAGGGGCGCGCGAGCGCGGAGCGCGGACCGTGCGCGCTCAGACGGACTCCAGGGCCCGGGGCGAGCGCGCCGCTCCGGACACGCCCGTCTGCCCCTCCATCCCAGACTGCCCCGAGTCACCGGGCGGACTCACACAGCCGCTACCGGCCTCCTCCACGATCGCCGCGGCTCGAGGGAAATGACCTCAAGCACGTGTAAGGGCCACAGTCTGACCAAGTTAAAGTGGGGTTACCTCTCATTCTGAACACTGACCAGTCAGGTTGAGGGAAAGATCTGAACCTCCACGTATGTCAAGAGGAGGCGCCCCTCTCCCGTTCTCACCCAGGTCAACCTCTCCCCATCGCTCACCAACTCACCTACCCTCAAGATGAAAGAGATCCAGTTTTTAAATAAAAGTCTCGAGAAACCAGAGGGAAACGCCTTCACAAACAAGAGTGATGAATGCCCAGACGGCGCAGACAGCCAATCTACAGTTGACAGTTATTTACAAGGGGGCGTTATCAAACAAAAATGGTAGCACTCCCTAAAAGACTCAAACTTTTTTTCTTTTTCTCTCTTTTAAATTTTCTTGTCATAAAAGCCAACTTACATTAAAATATACTTACTACGAGACAACACAACTAATAAAATATATAATAAAACTTACACAAGTAGAAAATTCTGAGGTATTTCTGGTTTGAGGTGGTCTGTGGTCGTGAAGTTTTCTTTTACTTTTCAAAATTTAAACCTCGGAAGCCACATTGCAAAGCATGTGTGTATATGTGGATGTGTGTTTTCGTTTTTAAAAAAATTTGCATGTTTCATAAATTAAAAAAAGTCAAATGTTGAAACAGCAGCATTAGGAACATTCACTGACTAGAGCAAGGTTATGGCATAATAGAGAAACGGTTTTTAGAATATGCACCTCTTTGAGGGGTCTGGAGAAAGCCGTGTGCACGAGCCACATAAAGGGACAGCGATGTCACCACACAAGGCCGAGCCAGCCCTGCAGGACTCGGGTCTTCAGAGGCAGGCCGTGGCAGCCCACCCAGGGAATCCTCTTGCCCTGGCTGTGCAGGGCACCCCGTGGGCATTTCCCTGAACTGCACCAGGAGGAAGCAATGTGTTTTAACTTTCTCCTCCGTTAAGATATTTACACCATTGTCTTATGAGGAATACAGTCACTAAAACATGATGATTTCTACCCCTACCTAACCTTAAAATGAGGGCAGAGAAAACGTTTTGTCCAATGCCCAAGCCCAAGTCAGTGGGAAAAAACTGGTCAGGGCCAACAGATGGGTCAGAGCCACACCTGCTTTCAGACTTTCTCCAAACCCCGCTCTGGCCGTTAATGTTTGGCCTCCACACGGTCCTTCCCCTCGAATCCTGGTTACCTGAGAAGTAGCCTCCTAGCAAAGGATGTTGCTCCGAATGTGCCCGAGTCCAGTGTAGCTCTGTTCCAAACCCCCCCAGTTCTGTCCTCCCCTTCCAACTCCGGTCCAAACCATCCTCATTCTCATCCCCGTTTTTCCTCGGTCAGGACAACACCCGTTAATCCGTGAAAGACATATCTGCTGTTTCTTAAACTCATTGTCTAAAAAGGGAGAAAAACAATAAAGGTGGGGGGGGGGAAGAGGGGGACGAGGGCAGGGGGAAATTCCTCCTCTGAGGAAGGTGTGTTCTTATGTAACAGTCTTCAAAGGTTCCTCTAGGTAGAGTTTGCAGCATTAAGTTTCCTAAGACAGGAGATGGGTTTCTTTGTGTCACAGATTCTGAGACAACAAACAAAGAGAAAGCGGGAAAAATGAACCCCAAAGGACAGGAGGTGGCTGAGGCTCTTCAGCATGGCGCTGGTTCTGCATTCACAGCTCAGCACCTCAACGCCTGCTGACGTGTCCGCTGTTTGCGATACAGTAGAGCAATGTGCTGGTAAAAACTGATCCAATCCAAAAAATAATATTAATAATAATAATTATAATAATTATAATAATAATAAAAAGTCAAGGTAAAATAGCAGCTGCATTTTATGTGTTTGTTGGTGTTATGGGATTTCCAAAACAAAACACAACTTTTTTTCCTTTCCTCTTCAGATCCACTCGTTCCTGGGCTTAGATGCTCGACTCCTTAGGGGGCAGGTCCACATTGGTGACAGAGGTCACCAGGGAGACAAGACAGTCCGAGGTAGTGCCGTTGACTGACCTCCGGATTAGGGACACCCGCTCCTCCACGCAGCCCGCAGACAGGCGAGCCTCTGCATCATGGTCCCAGCACTCCTCGATGGTCACGCAGAGCTGGGCCAGGCCCTGCACGTCGGTGAAGAGAGGGAAAGGACAGCCTTGTCAGTGCCCCTCAGCGAAGACAAGCATGGGGGACAGGCAAACTTGAGGATGTTCCTGAGGATCAGGCAGGGAGCCCACTGGTCCCACCCCCAGCAGCAGGTCAACTAGCAGGGGCCCAGGGGACACTGCAGAAATCAGGATGCCTTCCCTCCCAGCAGCTACCATCCTGAGCCCACTGGACTCCCTCCACAGCCTCAACATAGGAAGGGACGGGGTTGGGCCCCTCCTGGGGCAGACCCAGCTGCTTGCCTTGGGGCAGTGATACTCAAACAAAATCTTACGTGAATCCCAAATCATGTAGGGGCCCACAGTGCAGCCTCAGTTACAGTGGGGACCGGAGGAGGGCTTCATCCCACCCTACTCCCCACCAGCCCTGGGGCCCCTCCCGAGAGTCCGGGGCACGTGGCGTGACACCCTCTGCTGGCACACACACAGTGGAGCCGGGAAAGGCAAATGCCCACATCCAGGGGCTCTCCGGCCTGCTGGAGACCACCCCAAGATCTGTCTGCACCGTGGGCTCCTCATCAGGGAACTGGCCGGGCCACCCCAGCACGTCTGCCCTGGAAGACTGAGAAAGTCTGAGGCGGAGGT
The DNA here is from genome assembly GCF_004348235.1 of Phoca vitulina. Lineage (NCBI taxonomy): Eukaryota > Metazoa > Chordata > Mammalia > Carnivora > Phocidae > Phoca > Phoca vitulina. The sequence continues at coordinate 45,646,192 of NW_022589713.1, forward strand.
ACAGACTCCGGCGCAGCCTCTATGTCCCCATGTCTCAGTTTTCTCCATCTGCAGCCCCAGGTTCCAGGGAGCAGCACTGCAACTGAACTTGGCCCCTGATGCTATGTACGGTAGACTGCTAGCCTCCAGTGACCTCAAGGCTGTCCTGTTTCTGAAAGGACCGGGAGGTGCGCAGGGGGAGGGGCTCAATGGAGCTGAAGGCAAGTGTCCTTCCAAGACAGGAAACAGTTTTGATGGCAGGGGTCTTTGGTACAATATCCCCAGCTTGGAGGAGACAAGATGCCACGTGGCTCGGTCCAGGCCCAGAAAGATAATAAAGGCAGAGAACAGAGAATATTTAATCAGAGCTAATCCATATTAAGCACTTACGTGATAAGTGTCCTGCCAAGCAATTTACAATAACTAGTTAAATCTATTACTACCCTGGGGCGCCAGGGTGGCTCAGTGGGTTAAGCGTCTGCCTTCGGCTCAGGTCATGATCCCAGGATCCTGGGATCAAGCCCCGCATCGGGCTCCCTGCTCCACGGGAAGCCTGCTTCTCCCTCTGCCATTCCCCCTGCTTGTGTTCCCTCTCTCGCTGTGTCTCTCTCAAATAAACAAATAAAATCTTTTAAATAAATAAATAAATAAATAAATCTATTACTACCCTGAGGAGACAAAGGCTCAGAGAAATAAAGCAATTTGCCAGAAGCCACACAGCTACCGATGGGCAGATCCAGGATTCAAACCCAGACGTGCCAGGCCCAGGGCCAGTGGCTCCCCTCCACAAATGGTCCACATGGAGGCCACACGGACGCCGATGAAACGGACTGTCAGGCCCCAAGAGTGACCTCACAGCTGTGCTGGCTGACTTTGGTCTGGCTGTTCAGTTTGAGCCAGGGAAACCTCCTGGAGCCGCCTCCCTGCCGAGCCTGGAACCTCCCCAGACACTTTCCTAGTGGAAGGGAGACAGTGCACTAAGTGGCCTCTGGCCCCACAGGGGAGGAGGGGACGGTCCTGCTGCCTGAGGTGTCCTCTCTCTCCGTCTCTCTGCTGCCCTACACAGTCCCCTGCCACCCAGGCCCCTCACCGGGTGCTTCAGCCAGTGATCCTTAATGGCGGGCCGCATCTTCTTGTGCACAACCACCTCTTGTAGCTCTTCCAGTGACGGGTGCTGGCCGATCTCTTCCTCAAAGGGCAGCATGTACTCATCCACAGGGCCTGGGGGTGACGGAGAGCCCAGCGGGGTCACCCCAAGGGCTCATGGCTCCTCACCCCACCCCCTAGACGCTCGGGGCCCCAGCCCCACTCACCATCCGCAGCCTTGCAGCGGGACACGAGCTCCCACAGCACCAGCCCCATGGCGTACATGTCGATGCGCAGGAAGGCATCTCTCTGGAAGTTGATGGCTCCCTCAAGCACCTCAGGGGCCATGTACCGCCGCGTACCCACCTACACGAGGACAGGGGAGGGGGTCCCATCAACAGCCACGCACAAAGTGACTCACCGCGGCACACAAGAGCCACCACCCGAGGGCACCAGACAGGGCCAGGATGGTGGCATAGAGGACACTGCCAGGGACAACCCTTGATTCACCACGTTCGTGGGGAGCTCACGAGAGATCATGGTATATGTATGACACCTCAAGGATAACTGTAAATATCACGCAGTCGAGACAACAGTACTCTAACACGGAACGGCTGCCTCTTTACTCAACCTCAGCAGCACGAGGGGCCACCCACATGGTGTGGCTGTTTTCCTGAGACTAAGATCAAAAACAGAGGGGCTGAAGAATACCTAAAAATACTGACAGCAATTGTTCTAAGAGGATTTCCTCAGGCTTAACTTTTAGGTATGTTTTCTAGGTTTTTGGTTTGGATTCTTAGCACAGTTCCTTCTATTTTACGTTGCTTAACAATTCTGCTGAAAGGGAAAAAGAGAGACTGAGGCTATAAGGATGAGCACCAACCCCAGCGGGGAAGCTGGGTCTGACTAACTGGCCTTCGAGATCATGCTGCCCTCCAGGCTTGGGTGCCCCACTGGGAAGACGAGTGTTGCTCCTGGAGTTTCCGGACAGCTCTGAGCTCACACTGACCCTTGCCCCCTGTGTCCTGCCAGCCGGGCACCAGAAGGGCAGTGCCCACCCCTGTGCCAGCCCCCCTCCTGTACCCCTGAGGCTCCTTACCTGCCCATGAGTGTCCCCCGGAGGTTTCCCTGGCTCAAACCGAACAGCCAGACCAAAGTCAGCAAGCACAGCTGTGAGGTCACTCTTGAGCAATACATTCTTGCTTTTGAAGTCCCTGGGGAGACAGGTGGACTGAGATGAAGGTGAATACTGTGCTCCTTGCTCCTGGCTTCCCACCTTGACCCCCAAGATACCGGAGCCTGTGCCTTCCGGCCCCAGCAGACCCCAGACCAGGCCATCCCACCCTATCTGGGGAGCAGGGCCTGTACTAGGGTGGAGTTCTAGGAGGCTGCACAGGCAGGCAGCTTTAGGACACCCTTCCACCCCTCACCCCCCTCGACGTGAGAACCCCTCAATGCACTTCTGCCACAGCTGTCAAAGCAACACCTCCCACAATAGCTGGGCAGACCGCATTCCAGTCCCCACAGTATCAAAGGCCAGCCTCTGCATTCTCAGAGGGGGCAGGGTCCGGCCTACTGGCCTGGGATGAAGGCTTCTGGGGAAAAAGGTACATGGCCCAGGGTGGGAGTGACAAGTTGAATGAACTTGCCCGGGTCTCTGTGCAGGCCCGAGGGGCTCACGCCAGGGTAGAGCAGGGTGCTGGTGTGTGCATTCAGCTCCACCTCGTGCTAGCAGGGGTACGTGTGGTCCTCGGTCTCCCCAGCGCCTGTGTCAGTCTTGTTGTGAGGATGAAGCTCAGGGAGTAGTAAGCACACATGCTTAGGGCCACCCCAGCACACTCACTGTGCACTACTATTAGATCGAACTATATAGAAGAGTCAACATTTTTGACCTACAAAAATTGCAATTTCACACCGTCAACCTTAAATGTCATTGATGTTCTTACCATGAGGGGCCCTTGAGCTTTGAATCCTAGAATCCAAGGCTCATTCCCCTCCCTCGTAGGCACAGAAGCACACTAGACTAGGTCTGATGACAACCTACTCAACTTCTCCGCACTACCGGTCCTTGCTCTGTACGACGGGGCTGGGAAAACACCCCTACCTCACCGATGACGAGTGTCTCACAGGCCTCTCCCTTCAGGTGACAAGACTGAGCTGGCCTGGAGTCTCTAAGTGTTCAGAGCAGTGCCTGCATTTAGTGCGGACTACGATGATCAGTTAATATAGTGGTCTCAAGGGGTAGCCCCAGAACCCTAAAGAGTCCCTGACACTGTTTCAGGGGAACTGCAAGACCAGAATTTTTTTCATTCAGAATCCATTATTTGTCTTTTTGTAAATTCATTCTCAGGAGAAGAGTTTTCCAGAGGCTACATATACATGTGATGTCATCATTCTGACACTAACAGAAGGTGTGTACTCTGACACAGCATATATCAGTAGATATAACCCATGTACACAGAAGTTCTTAATGTAAAGAGATCCTGGGGCGCCTGGGTGGCTCAGTCAATTAAGCATCTGACTTGATTTTCGCGTAGGGCATGATCTCAGGGTGGTGAGATGGAGCCACGCTGGGCATGGAGCCAGCTTCAGATTCTCTCTCTCCCTCTCCCTCTGCCCGTCCCCCCCACCATTGAGCACGGGTACGCACTCTCTCTCTCTAAAAAGAAAACAACAAAAAAAGAATGTAAAGAGATCCTAACCAAAAAGTTTGAGAACTGCTGAACCCACCCTCCAAAGTAATGGGAGTCAGCACTTCCTCGTGTGGCCACCAGAGGGCATGAGAAAACCAGCTTTGGAGGCCACATCAGGCCCAGGACACACAGGTGGAAGGCAGGGGAAGGGCCAGGTGGGCCCACCACAGAGCAGCTAAGCATCTTTATGAAACGGAGGACACCCCCCCACACCCCAGGTCCTGCTCTCACCCTCCAACCCTCTCTGCAGCTCCACACCAAGCGCAGGGAGGGCAACTGCTAAGCCAGGTACCTGTGGGCAATAGACGGCTTGTGGCCCTCGCCACGGCACCAGGGCACATCCTCATGAAGGTACGAGAGGCCTCTTGACATTGTCTCTGCCACGTGACACAGTTCATTCCACGTGATGATGTTCCCCTTGAGGTAATCCGTGAGGGAGCCCTACAGGAGACAGCACAAAACTTGGGCACAGGCTCTGGGTACAGGACAGGACAGGACCCAGCCTGGCCCCGGGAGGACTGTCTCAGTGGACCAATGGCGGACTCCCCTCCTGGGAGACTGGGACTGACATGGAAGGTATGTGAGGCCAGGAGGAGTTGCAGGGCGGGGGGTGTCAGAGGGTGTTAATCATGAAGTCACTGCACTTAAGAATGTATCCCAGAATCAGGAGTTCTTGTAGACACTCACATCCACACTTAGGAAGGGTCATCCTACGGTGGAAGGCCACCTCATTTCAAGAGCCCCTGTCCATAGCATGACTTACCTTGTCATGGAAGGCCGTAATGAGCCAGAGCTCCACCTCAAGGTTGGAGCCTCGCTTCTCAGCGGCAATGAACTGCAGCAGGTTCTCATGCTTCATGCCGGGGGTGCTGAAGATCTCCCGTTCACTCTGCCATGACTGCTTGTCCTAAGGCAGGGATGAGGCTAAACCCCACTGCCACCACACCACCCTGAGGCGGAAGCGCCACCCCACGCCAGCCGCGCCCCCACCCATCCCCCCCAGCCAGCCTCGGCTCCGTAAGGGAGGCAGGCAGATGACCAGGACTGAGCTGGGCCCCGGAGTACAGGCCAACAGTGATCCCGGAGATCACGCAGGGCTAGCACCGGATTTACAAACAAGGCCACTGAGGCCCAGGGAGGGGAGTGAGTGGCCCTGTGTCACCCACCAAATGAGATGCAGAGCCAGGCCTGGTGTCCAAGGCCTCTAAGCAGAACCTGGTATCAAAAACAAACCCTTGAAAACCAGGGTGGATCAAGGTTTTGCAAAGCCCTACCCCAGCCCTTCAAGAAAATTTCAGTGGGGCCCGCCTCTCTCTCATCCTACCTGCCTAGGCCTGGAATGCCCTGGGGTGGGACAGCTCAAGCTGGACAGCAGCGGTGGATGACCTGGAGGCCCCTCACTCACTCACCTGCAGCGGGAAGATCTTGACAGCGACAAAGTCATTCATGAGCTGCGCCTTCCAGACACAGCCAAAGCGCCCCCGAGCCTTGATCTCCAGCAGCTGCAGAGGCTTCAGGCCCACCAGAGGGGACGGAGGTGGAGGTCCGGGGTCCTGGGGGAGATGGAGGGCTTAAGAGGGTCTGGCCGGGCCACCCCACCTCTACCCCTGCCCTCTGCCAGCCCTGTCTCACCTCGTGGATGTCCACATGGCCGTAGGGAGGCTTGCGATGCCGGTACATCCAGAAGGCCAGCAGGACGATGAGGGAGAGGCCCCCAATGGGCAGCAGCGAGTAGGCCAGCACCGTGAGCAGGGTGGGGGCTGTCGGGGGTGGCTCGTACGTGACTGGGGGACACACGGAGCCCTGTGTCACACAGCCCGCCCACCCACACACCTCAGGAGCCAGACCAGAGAGCCCTGCTGCCACTGCCCACCCAACTCAGGAGCTGAGAGGAGCGCTCCAGGGCCAAGGAGAGGCCCCAGCCTGCCCCCGCCAGGGCCCTCACCTTCCGGGCCCCCAGCCTCCGGCAAGTGGGTGAAGCGCTCGTTGCAGAAGTTGCCTTCACAGCAGCAGAAGTACACCTGGGGGTTCTCCTCGGTGGCCACGCACTCCTGCCTGGAGGAACACAGTTTCCCACGGACCCTTCAGCTGAGGGACACAAGCCTCACTGGGGCCTGCCCAGCCCACTCCTCCCCAGCAACAGAGAAGCTCAGGGGGAACCACCAGGAGACAGTGTGAACCCACCTCCCCTAAAGTGGGACCCAAAGTCAGGCAGGGATAGCCAAGGGTCCACACAAACAGCTCTCCTTTGGACTGGGGCAAGGTATACACAGCTGCAGGAAAGCTAGGACCCTGGCACCATCCCTACCGAGCTGTCTGGAGAGGCCCTGGTCTCCCCCTACCCTTAAATGCCAGGCTCGCTTTCACATCCTGAGGCCCACAGGCGGGTTCCAGCGGGGCTGTGGGGGTGAACAGGAGGGGAGGGCGGGCTCCGGCGGGACTGAGGCAGGGGTGGTGCCGGGAGGGGAGGACAGGACGGGCTCCAGCGGGCTGCGGGGCTGGGGGGAGGGGAGGGCGGGCTCCAGCGCACCTGTCGTAGCAGTTGAAGTCGTCCAGCCAGCAGCCCTTCTTGACGAGCTCGATGGTGCCGGAGCTGTTGCGCCAGGAGGCGTAGCAGTGCAGCCGCTTGTCCTGCTCGCCCTCGCAGCGCTCCAGGCCGCTCTGGTTGGTGCGCTCCAGCTCCCAGTTGGCGTTGTAGTAAATGCACTCCCGAGTCTCGGCCTCCCCGCGCCCAGAACCTGTGTCCAGGAGATGAGAGAAGGGCTGAGCGCTCCACGAACCCCAGCGCCTGCCCTGAGTCCCCGGCCACCTTGCGGGAGGCTGAGTGGTGGGTGGGTGTCCAACAGCCAGACTGATGGCTACACGCACACAAAGGGGCTCCGCTGATGCCCAAAGCTCCTGGGTGGGGGTGGAGACGGCGCCCTTGCAGCAGCAGAAATAGAGGAGCCCTCAAAACCCCAGGGCACAGGAGAATCACTGGGGGGGGGGGGGGGGGGCTGCTAAAAATACACATTCCTGGGCCTAGCCCATACTGGACAATTTAAACGGGGACAGAATCTACTACAGTTTTAAACACCACCACCCTCTACCTCCAGCCCCCTCCCCACCCCACAGAATCTCAGGTGACCCGGCCGCAGACCTCAGGGACCATGTCTGGGCACACTCTGAGGCAGCTTCCTGCTGTCGCTGTCTGCCTCCTCCTGGGGAGACACACTGCTGGTGTGTCCCCCATCCCCGTCCAGACTGAATAGGAAATAAGGACCCTCCAGTCCAGTGTCCTTCCAGCACCCAGCAACGACACCTGGTGCTCAGCAGGGCAGGAGAAGGTCTAAGAATCAGGCCAGCGTGATCAGGGTAAGGCTCCCAGAGTCACAACAGGGAGTATGTGCCCCAAGCAGAAGGAGGGCTGGCTGGTGCCTAGAGGTAGTTAACAGAATCCTCCCAGCTGGGCTTGGCCCCTGAAGACCCCTGTGAGCACTCCCCACCATTCCTGTGCCCTGTTCCACCCCCTGCATGAGTGCCATCCAGGTGGCCAAACACCTGGACCCCCAACTGCCCCCTTCAAATATTCTTTCCTTCAAATATGGCCTCAAGCATTCACCAAATCCACCTTTCTCACCAACCCCTCCCAAGCAACCCCATCCCAGCCCTCCCATCTGCCCCACTGCCAAGACACCCAAAGCCCTGTAATGGGAAGGAGGAAGGAGATGCCAAAGGAGGTTCCCAGGAAACAGATTATGGCCCCTGCCACTGACTCCTGGGCTGAAGAGCTCTCCAGAACTCTGTCTGCGAGTGCCCTACCATGGTCCCTTTACAGGACACCCATGATCAACCTCACTACCAAAAATCACACAGACACCCAAGAGGAAATCAGCACCAAGCATCCACCTGACCTCGCCACTCTTCTTGGGCCTACTGCAGGCCAGGGATCTGATACCCTCTAGCTGGTATTCCCGCCCCAGGAAGGAGGAAGGACGGGTCAGAGTCACCCCCACGGATGGACAGCCAGCCAGCCCACCAGCAGCCAGAAGAGAAGATCCCACCCCGACCCTGGGGGAGAGCCAAGTGCCCTGAGTCTTAACAGCCCAAAGCCTCCCTCATCCTCCGCTCCACGCCCACAGTGGCCATTGTGAGTGAAGAACTTGATATGCCATGGTACACCCAGGGAGAAGGACAATGACTGGCTGTCAGGAGGGAACCCCCCCCCCCCCCCCCCGCAGGTCATTCTCTAGTCACCCCAGCCCCTCTGCAGCTCTCTGCAGTGACAAGAGGCTCCTCCAGAGGCTAGGGGCAAGCAGCAAATATCAAAGCTCCAAGCGTTCAAAATGTCATCCTATCAGAATGCCAGTGTCTAGCCATGGCTCTGGGCATCCAAGGACACTTGTACGAAGAGTGGCCTCCCAACCACCCAGGCAGCTGGGACCCAGCCTGGTCCATACGAAGGGCATCAGGGTCAACAAAGGGGCTCATGCAGGAGTGCATGTTGGCTTCCCCCAGCCAGGCCCTTCATCGAGCGTAAGGCTTAAGGTTTTAGGGGAGAACCTAAAGGGATGGGATGAGCTGCAGGCAGGGGTGCTGGCTACTCCTCAATCTTGCTTCCCCCACTGCCATCACACCATGTTTCCAGGCCCCTGAATACGCTCCACCTCTGGGCTTATCACAAGTTACTATCTCTGGCTGCAGGATGCTCCCCACTTTCTCCTTTAGATTCCGGCTCTTCTCTCTCCAGAGACCAGGCAAACTCTCTACCTCCACAGGCCCTTGTGCTTCCTCCATCACCTAATTTACCACTTTTTTTTTTTTAAAGATTTTATTTATTTATTTGACGACAGCAAGAGGGAATACAAGCAGGGGGAGTGGGAGAGGGAGAAGCAGGCTTCCCGCTGAGCAGGGAGCCCAATGCGGGGCTTGATCCCAGGACCCTGGGATCATGACCTGAGCCGAAGGCAGATGCTTAACGACTGAGCCATCCAGGCACCCCTAATTTACCACTCTTGACTAACTACCTATTGTTTTTTAAAGAAATGTTTCAGACATTCAAAATGTGTAAAAATAATGTAACCAAAGACAACCTCCAAGAGAAAATAACATAGTGAATACTCATATTAAGAAATAAAACATTATAAGTGTACCTGAAAATCACTTTTGAAATGTCAGCCTCCCCCACGAGCCTGTAAGGCTGATGAAAGCAGAAGCCCTGACTATCTTGAGTGCTAGAACCAGTTCCAGACACATGGCAGGTAGACAGATGGAAGAATAAACGGACAGAGGACATGGTTATCACCCGGCGAGAGCAGGATTTGAAGGGAAGGGACTACAGGAGGTGTGGCCTGAGCCTGCAGCCCCAGCCTGAGGGTCCTCAGGGGAGTTCCCATCTCCACGTAGACAACAAGCAACAAGCCCCCTGTGCAAGGCGAGGAGTCCCAACATTGACAGTGGCCAAGGCCGGCCCAGCTTCTCTCCTCATGCCACTCACCAAGCAGAGGCTCCACTGGCCATTACCATGGGCAGGACACAGGTGGACAGGGCTGGGGAATGCCAAATCTCAAGGCTCCAGGTAGGACCCAAGGGCTCAGGATATAACTGGACCCCCCCCCCCCCACACCCAGCCACGACCAGATCTTCCTACAGACAACTGAGAGTAAGGCAGCCCTGAGCTGGCCGGACTTCGTTCAAATCCTGGCTCTGATATTTCTGGGTAAGTTATCAATCCACCCTGTGCCTCTGTGTCCTCATGTGTGAAAAGGGGATGATAGAAGGACCTCACTCCTCAGGCTGTTCTTGAGCCAAATGAGTTGATGCATTTTAAGAGTGGTTATGACAGTACCTGGCACATTAGCTGTCCTATCAGGAGCCATACCCCTCCCTGCTGCCTGTGACAACCCTTCACATTACAAGCCCCCCCAGGAGGGCTCCCAGCCCATCAAGCAGGGATTGTGCACACCAACGCCTCCAAAAGCTTTGCACTCAGAGCCAAGGAGGACCTGGGGAGACAGGGAGACTCCAAGCCCCTCCCACACCACACCCAGGCTCTGCTGCCAGCTGGAAACCCAGGGCCTCCCCCTTCCTCCCTCCTCCCTGGGCTCTGCTTCTGCACACACGCAGCTATTTATAGCCTCTGGCAACACTCCAACCACAAGGCAGCCTCTGCCTTTTAACAGACACAGGGTTCCTGCCCACGCTTGCTCCCGGGCGGGGCATCCATGCGCACGAGGCTCCCCTGACCCCCACCCACTCACTTATCCCAGCAGGAGAGGAAGCTGCGCTCCCAAGATGGGGTGCCTGCAAGCCCCCCATATTTGCTACCACAGAGCCCTGAGGGCAGCCTACCTCCCGGATACCTGGGCAAGTGGCTCACTCCATCCCTGAGTCACAGCCGACCCAACTGCTGGCCTCCAAAGGAACCATGCGTCCCCAACAGACAGTTTCTAGGTTCCTTATTGGAAAGAAGGCCCCAGTACTCCCTGAGCCCTCAGCCCACATGGGCTGAGAAACCCCACTCATGGACACACACCACCACTGAGAAAAATAAAAATACATACTCCACTCTGAACCAACATTCCAGAGCTTGCCCTAAACAGGCCAGTTCTGACACTCGAGGACAAGCACTGGGAGGTGTTTCCCAGTCCAGATGGCCTCGGACACAGCCCACGATGTGCTGGGGAGAAGCAGGGGAAAGCCTACCCGGACCCTGCCTGGAAGGCACTCAAAGCACAACAGGGAGGGAAGCATGACAGAGGGATGCAGAAGTGAGGGCGATTAAGGCAGAGCCTTGGCAGGAGGATATGAAGCTAGCGTGGCCATGCCTCCCCTGGGGTTCCCTGAGCTCTGGCCTTGGGGTCCATCCAGCCAGCCAACATCTCCCAGAGGAACCCCAGCAACCAGCAACCGTCTGCACTCTACCCTTGGCTCCTGAAGCCCCTCGGCAGTGCCTGCCCCCCAACCCAGGAAGCAGATACCCAGCCCCAACCATGGGGCATTGTAGACCAGTGAGAAAGGGATGCCACCCACCACATCCACCTCAGCCCCCTGCCATCAGCATGCCAAGGTGCACCCTCCACCCAGATGCCTCCATGCCTGAGAGGTGGCCAAGTAAGGCATGCCCAGCGCTCTCTCTCCCTTACTGCCCAGACTCCAGATCTGCCTAGAGAGAAGAGGCAGCCTTCCCCTAGCCAGTGGCCAGGCTCCCTTCCTGGGAGGCTCCTGCCTTAGGCTCCCCTAGCCCTGCCCTCCTCAGAAGGCAGCCCTACAGTTAGCTGAGTACCTGCTGCCCCAGCAGCTTCCTCCAGAGGAGCCAAGAAGGGCCCAGAGACCTGAAGGTTCTGGCTCCCAGTGACAGTATCTGGTTCATGTTCATGACTCCGCCTCCCCCGCAAGAGTAAGAATGGCCAGGGTGTGGGGACTAAGGGAACCTAAAAGGGCGAAGGGGAGGTGCAAGGGGGAAGGCTGGAGTGTGAGAAAGACACCCAAAGACACACATACACTTGAGTGTGCACCCACTGTAGAGTGGCACAGACGGAGAGTGGGGCAGAAAAGAATCCAAAATGCATGTATACTTTATCTTTGAACTTTCACACAAGAACTCAGTCTGTTTCCAGCAGCCAAACAATCTCTGACACACTGGCTTTCTTGCCTTGACCCATTTATTTGTGAGCCATCCACACTGATACACATCCATTTAACAAACACATAGCAGGCACTAAACTAAGCACTTTACAAATAATAATTTCAGGGCGCCTGGGTGGTTAAGCGTCCGACTCTTGATTTCGGCTCAGGTCATTATCTCAGGGTTGTGAGACTGAGCCCGTATTAGGGCTCCACGCTGGGCATGGAGCCTGCTTAAGATTCTCTCTCTCCCTCTCCCGCTGCCCCGCCCCTCCCTCTCAAATAAATAAATAAACAAATAAATAAATCCTAAGCTGAGGCACAATGAGGTGACGTACCTTCCCCAAGTTACTACCAGGTGTCAAAACCAGGTTTGGAACCCTGGCAGCCTGGCTCCGCAGTCCGTGCCCTGCTGCCGCCCCTGCAGCTCTGTGGTGCATGCAGGCCACTGTACAAGCTCACTACTGAAGTGTCCATCCTCCCGATGGACTTCTAGGTTATTTACCAGGGGTGCTGATCTGAGCACTACCACCAGGAAGCCTCTAGACTCCTCCTGTGTGCTTTCTTGTGCTCACGTATGGGAGGGCAGTTCAGGGGGTATGTTAGACACGCTGGGTCCTATCACAGGGTAGGAGCATCTTCAACTCACTAGAGACTGTCCAACTTTTCTCCCAAGGACCCATCTGGATGTACCAATTTACGTTCCCAGAAGACTACAGCCCCGCTGAGCCACACCCTCACCCCTGATATTTGCTCACCTGGTCAGTATGAAATTGTGTAGGACAGTTTTGATCCCCATTTCCTGATTATTTGTGAAACTGATCATCCTTTTGTGTTTATTAATCTCTACTTCTGAGAAATGCCTGTTCACATCCTTTCCCATTTTTCTGCTGGGATGTATTTCCCAGGAGTTGTATAAATTCTTTATATATTCTTGGTAATAAAACTTTTCTAACCATATAGTAACCCTCTTCATTTGTCCATTTGCTCTTCACCAAAAAGGCTATTTGATCTGATGCTGACATAGCTATACAACATTTTGTGGTTGGTATTTTCTGAACTTCTCTTTTTCTTTTATTTTAAATCTTTCTGTATCTTTTTCTTCCAGTTCAGTTTAACACTGTCTTTGACCTAGAATTGAGTTTCATTACATTCACGATTACTGCTATGTTTACATTTGTTTTTTCTCTATTGCTACAACCTTTGGATTATCTTTTTTAATTCCACATTTCAGCCACTCTGGTCTGGAAGTAATGCACTCCATAGCTACTCTATTACAAGCTAGCCTTTAAACTTTAATACGTACTATTTATGCTAAAAACCTAAAGTTAACATCTCTACCATCCCTCATAGGAACTTAACTGTTTTAGCCCCAATTACCTCCTTCCAACCACACTTAGTTTAACTTAACACTGGTGTTAAATATTTAATCTGCTATTGTTGTTGTTCTTACCTGCCTACCAAAGTAGATATGATCTGTGTTGTATACACTCGGTATTTTCTTATTTGTCCATACATTCATCAGTTCGTCTGCTCAGCCAACCCTACATCTCTATTCTTCCTTCTGGGACCACTGTCCTTCCAAAAAACATCCTCCTTCAGTAAAGATCTTTTGTAGAGAAGCTTTTGTTCGCTTTTCTGAAAGTGTTATTTTGCCCTGTTTCCCAACTGACAGTTTAAAAGAACATAAACTTTTAGGCTATTTTCCCCTCATTTTGAAAATATTGGGTGCCTGGGTGACTCAGTTGGTTAAGCGTCTGCCTTCAGCTCAGGTCATGATCCCAGAGTCCTGGGATCAAGTCCCATATCGGGCTCCCTGTTCCGCAGGGACTCTGCCTCTGCCCCTCTCTCTCTCTATCTCTCATGAATAAATTAAAAAAAAAAAAAAAAGAAAATATTATTCCACAGTCTTCTGACTTCTATTGTTGCTGGAAAGTCTGCTATATTTTAACTTTGCAGATACTCTGTCTTTTCTCTTTGGCTACTTTTCTTAGATCCTCTCCTTGCAGTTTCACTATGAGCTGTGTGTCTAAGTTTATGTTTAAGTTTATTTACACTGCTTGGAAAAATATACTTTTTATCCAATGATTCACCTCTATTATCAATTCTGAACAATTCTTGGCTTTTTATCAATTTGAGTATTACATCTCCCTATTCTATGATTCTGAAATTCCTATTAAAGTATATTAGACTTGGGACACCTGGGTGGCTCAGTCAGTTAAGCGTCTGCCTTCAGCTTAGGTCATGATCCCACAGTCCTGGAATCCAGTCCCACGTCAGGCTCCCTGCTCAGTGGGGAGCCTGCTTCTCCCTCTTCCTCTGCCCCTCCCCCCCAGCTTGTGCTCACACGTGCTCTCTCTCTCTCATGTGCCCTCTCTCTCTCAAATAAATAAATAAAATCTTTAATAAATAAAGTATATTAGACTTTCTCATTCTATCCAGTATTTTAACCCTGCCTTTATATTTTCCAATTCTGTAACTAGGCACTGTTAGGGATAATTCCATATGGCCTAACTTCCAATTTATTAATTCTCTCTTTAGCTGTGTCTAATTTGCTATTTAGCTCTTCTACTTAATTTATAAATTCAATTAACCCATTTTTTCATTTCTAGAAGTTCTATTTTTAAAAAAAGTTCTTGGTTGATTTTGATACTTCTGTTATTTGTCACACTTCCAAACCCCTATTTTATAATTCCATAATTTAATTTCTTGAACATTTATTTCTGCCACCTGTTAGTATGATGATTTTTCACTCATGGTATCTTGTTTCCTTGCGTGTTTGGAATTTAGCATTCTCATAATTTTGGATTCTGTTTTTGGATACAGAGCTTATGTTCATCAGGCCTCTACTGTGAGAATACTCGAAGGCCAAGTTTGAGGGGGCAACCTTCCAGAGATAATTTATGTTTTTGCTTCTGCCAAACTTTCTAGGACATCATCAATTTGGAATCACTTTAATTTCTCAACTTCGAGTTTCCCAGAGAACACTAGTTGGTATGAACTTCAACTGTAAGCTCATGTAAGCACACACCTATGGTTATAAATTCTCAAAGGAAACTACCTTGCCTCCCTATCAACCTAGGACAAGACAGTTTCATTTTATACTCCCTTTGTCAGCAAAAGGATGCTCCTTCTAGTCCATACTTTCACTGAAGGTATAACCCTATGGAAGTTTTATCATATGAGGGCCTCAGTCTCAATTTCATACCTTATCTCTCATGCTTTACACACCGCCATTAAACCTACACCTCTAAGTTAGGGAGAGGGGCAGAGTCCCCCTGGGAATCAACAACTTTAGCTAGTGGAGGTATACAGTTCTAATTTCCAGCCTCCTCTTGCTTCTCCCTTTCTTATATATGCAGCTGTGCATATCCATTTTAAAAGGACATTTATTATTATATCTTATCCAGCATTTCTACATGTCTTGCATGAGGAGGTTTATCAGCTGTTTAACTATTTCACTATTATTGCCGAAATATAAGTCCAGGAGCACTTTCCAAGGGTGACAGGAAGAGATCTATAAGCTTTCACAAGCCCAGCCTAGGAACAAGGAATCAAGCCAGGTCACCTCAATTCACTTCCAACTTCAACTCTGTAAACAAGTCCCTGGCACCATCCTCCCATAGAACAAAGTGTGGGTCCAGGGCCAACCTCTGGAATCCTTGTCTTTCTCCAAGCCCCATCATTTCTGAAGAATACTAAAGAGAGAGCTTCCAGGTAAAGGTTTAAGGATTATACACAAAAATTACTTTTGCCACCTTCTGTAATCTCATGAAAACCACAGCAAAGAGAAGTTTTTTAAAGCCTAAAACCGTAAGGACAAAAAGAACAGGAAAGAACCACGGAAATGAAATTCTGAAGCTGGAAAGCAGAAACGTAAGTGGTCAGTAACCACACAGACTCCTGAGTTGGCTGTGAAGAAAGCTGAAAAGCAACATAATTGCCACCACAGGAGCCTCTAAAACTCAGGAATTTGTGGCACCAAATGTCTCTGCAAGAGTGGGGTGAAGATGAGTCCAAAGACAAAAGGCTGGCCAGATCCTCAGAGCTCACTACCACTTGCCATGGCTGGGGGCTACCTCCCCCAACCCAGCAGAGAGTAGGTTATTTTCTAAAGAAGATAAAATAAAGAGCCTGGATAGGGAGCAGTGGGAAAATTTGAGGGCAAGGCACCATACTGAAACAAGAGGAATACAGAATAATATATGAAATACAGAAACTCCAGCTCTCTTCCCACCATGGCTCCCAGGATATTGGCAGCCAGGCCTATACCTACCCTTCCCCACCAATCCCCTAACACAAAGCAGAAGATACTTCTCAGGAGAATCTAACTAATGTCAAAAACAACCCCATCAGATCATCCTACAGTTGGCAGGTTCTACTCAGGAGTTCAGAGCTTTCAATCCGTATTCAGGTCCATCCTTAAAATGAACAGGTCTAGAAAAGCCACTTACCTGAAAGAGATAAAAACACGTAGGGGAGAAAAAAATCAACTTGAAGAATACAGAGATTATGTAGGGAGAATATAACTTCAAAAATTCTATCAATACCCTCAGAGAGCTAAAAAACCAATGCACCCATGAAAAGTAAATCGAATGGCATTGTTAAAAGACCAGAAAATGAAAGAAAGAGCTCTTGGGAATTAAAAAAATATATATATTATATATATATATATATATATATATATATATATATATATATATGGCAGAAATGAAAATCAACAGAAGGATTAAAAGATAACATTGAAGTAATCTCACAACCAAAGTCAAGTAAACACACAAGGATACAGAAAATAAGAAAGAAAACAGAAAAGGAATCTAGAGGCCCAGTCCAGGAAGTTCAACACCTAACTAACAGCAGTTCCAGAAGGAAAAAACAAAAGGGAAGAAATCAAAGACCAGCACAGTGCCCCCCAGCAAGGCCCATCACTGTGAAACTTCACCACAGTGGGGACAAGAAAAGATCCCACAACAAATGTCTATCAAGAGAGAAATATCACCTATAAAAAATTAGGAATCAGAATGGCTTTGAACTTCCTTGCAGCCAATAATACTTGGAAGCTAGAATATAATGGGACAGTGCTTCACAATTTGGAGGGGAAAAGATTTCCTATTTATAAGCTCATACCCAGTTAACTATTAATGAAATGTGAAGGGAAAAGAGAGAAAAGTAAGATCACAAAAATGTACCTCCTATTCACCCTTTCTTAAAAGGTAGTAGAGGATATGCTCCACCAAAATGAGGAAGTAAACAAAAAAAGAAGATACAACAAGGATACAAAAACCCAAAGATGCAACACAAGAGATAGTGACAGGTATCTTAAAGATGAAAAGCAAAGGAGATACAGGGTGACAGCCAGACCAGGATGGGAGACAGGTCTACATGTGAACTCTGTTCAAACTGCTGGCTGACCTTTAACTACACAGGCACCAATCACACTTCAAGCAACCAAGTAAGCCTAAAGGAACTAAAACAGACATTGCAGCAGCTACACACCACAGAAGAGTTTGTGAATTCAGCCAATATAACTACCTGCTAACACAAAAACCAAAAAAACAAAAACAAACTAACAAAACAAACTCAAAACAAGCAATGCTTTTAAGAGGAACATAACAAAATTCAGAGCCTCTACCAATTATCACTCACAATATTTAGATATAATCCAAGATTATATGAAAAATAGGTAGGGCGCCTGGGTGGCTCAGTCGTTAAGCGTCTGCCTTCGGCTCAGGTCATGATCCCAGGGTCCTGGGATCGAGTCCCACATTGGGCTCCCTCCTCGGCGGGAAGCCTGCTCTCCCTCTCCCACTCCCGCTGCTTGTGTTCCTGCTCTCGCTATCTCTGTCTCTGTCAAATAAATAAATAAAATCTTAAAAAAAAAAAAAAGAAAAAGAAAAATAGGTAATGTGTCTCATATTCAAGAGAATAGATAATCATTGGAGATTAATTCTAGGATGATCAGATGTTGGAATTAGCAAAGATTTTAAAGTAACTATCAGAAGTATATGTTCAAGAAAGTAAAGGAAAATGCATTCCAATGAAGGCATTGATAGGATATATCAGCAGAGAAATAGAACCTACAAAAAAAAAAAGGAACGAAATGGAAATTCTAAAACTGAATAACCTGAAACAAAAAATTCACAAAGACAGGTTGAACGTAAATGAATGGAAATAAATATACCATGTCAACATAGCTAGAGTGGTTATTAAGATGAAATTTTATAACACTAAGACACAAAAATGGATGATTTATTTCCCTATTGAAGCCCCACCAACTAGTACCACTTCCCAATATTGAAACAATTTCTCACACCTATGAGATATCACTTCAAAAGAACTGAAATGCTTCTACTCTTATGGGAAAAGCTGTCCATTTTCCAACTTCTGTGTTTCTTCTTTGTTTTAAATTAAGCATCCATATAGGCATGAATATATTTCTGGACTTTCTATTCTATTCCACTGTCTCTAGCTATCTAGCACCAAAAGCTTCCCATTTTATTTATTTTTTTAAAGATTTTATTTATTTGAGAGAGAGAGAGGAAGAGAGAGAGCATGAGCACGGGGGAGGAGCAGAGGGAGAGGGAGAAGCAAACTCCCTTCCAAGCAGGGAGCCCGATGTGGGGCTCAATCCCAAGACCTCCAGATCAGTACCTGAGCCCAAAGCAGATGCTTAACCAACTGAGCCACCTAGGTGCCCCAAAAGCTTCCTTCCCATTTTAATTACTACAGCTTTACAATGAAGCCTGAAATCCAGTAGGCACAACTTGGTTCTTTTTCTTTAAGATAGCCTTGACTCTTCTTAGTCCTTTGCATTTCCAAACTGTTTTACTCTGAGGATTAAAGATTAGACCCTACAGGCTTTTTCTGCATCTACTAAGATAATCCTATGGGTTTTTTTGCTCTGTTAACATGGCAGATTAGATTTTCAATTGTTAAATCAATTATGCATTTCTGAGATTAATTGGCCATGATATATATTTTTTTTTTTACATATTGCTGGATTCTATTTGTGAATGTTTTAAAGACTTTTGCATCTTACACTCATTAGGGATATTAGTTCTATTTGTCTCTCCTGCTCTATGTTCCCTTATCTCACTTTTATTGCTTTCAATTTATGAATTCTCTATTATTCCATTTGTCCCCTTTATTAGCTTGAAAGTTATCATCTTTCTATCCTTTAGTGGTTACCCTAGAGATTACAGCATGCCTCCTTGAATTATCAAAACCTAATATTAATAGGTAGTTTTATCCTCTTGGTGGCCAACGTGAGAACTTTTAGAACAATTAAATTCTATTTTCACTCCACTCTCCATATAGCATTGTTGTCATGTGCTGCTTTTTTATGTATTTCGAACTCAATAACGCACTTCTTTCATGTCCACATGCCTATCATTTTCAATATTCTTCATTCTTTTCTTCATCTCTGACCTCCCATTTAGATCATTTACCTTCTGCCTGAAGACCACCCTCTTTACTTGATACTTTCACTCTTTTTTTTTTTTTTTAAGATTTATGTATTTATTTTAGAGAGAGAGAGAGGAAGAGAAACAGAGTGGGGGGGAAGGGCAGAGAGAGAGAGAGAGAGAGAGAATCTCAAGCAGACTCCCTGCTGGGCGTGGAGCCCAACACGGGGCTCAATCTCACAACCCTGAGATCATGACCTGAGCAGAAATCAAGAGTCGGATGCTTAACCAACTGAGCCACCCAGGCACCACGATATCTTCATTCTTGAAAGACAGTTTCACTTGATATAGAAGTTTAGGTTGACAATTATTTCTTTTAGCCTTTAAAACTATCATTCCATCGTCTTCTGGCTTCCACTGTTTTTGAGAAGTTAGATGTCAATATAACCATTACTCTTTTGATTGTAAATATGCTTTTTTTTTTCTGGCTGCTTTTTAAGATTCTCTTCTTGGGGTTCAGAAGTATGGCTGGAATAAGAAGAGATGTGGAATTTTTATTTATCTTATCTAGGTTCACAAGGCATCTTGAATCTGTGGCTTGATGCCTTTCATTCATTTTGCAAAGTTCTCAGCTATTATCTCTTCTGCTTCTTTTATTTCTCAGTCATTTCTGTGGCTCTGATTACACGGATCTTAGATCTTCTCACTTCATCCTCTCTGTATCTTTCCCTCTCTTCTGTATTATCTTTTTCTCTTTGAAGGGCTTAGTCTGTATATTATCTTCTGATCTATCTTCCCATTCATTAATTCTCTCTTCAGTTTTACTTAACCTCCTGATAAAATCATCCACTGAGTTCTTAATTTCTGTCCACGTACAATGCAGATCTTTAACAGATTTTTCATTTAGCTCTTACATATTTTTCCAGCTCTCTACTGAAAGCTCTCCACTTTTATTTCCTTGACCATAGCAAGCACTATTTTTCAATATGCCTATGATAACTCCAGTCTGGAGTTCACCCAGGTTTGCTTCAGCTGTGATGTTTCTGATGGCTATTTATTTAAAATGATCATGATCACCCAGTAATGATACATGCAAAATTGTCTGTAAAATAATT
The DNA here is from genome assembly GCF_004348235.1 of Phoca vitulina. Classification (NCBI taxonomy): domain Eukaryota; kingdom Metazoa; phylum Chordata; class Mammalia; order Carnivora; family Phocidae; genus Phoca; species Phoca vitulina. Next base: position 45,666,073 of record NW_022589713.1, read on the forward strand.
TGAGGCCTACAATGATGTTATATTCCTATAATGATATTACATGTGCTTCTGGCAGGCAGCTAAGGCACCATTAATTCCAGAAGATCCTAATCCTGCTTTAGATTTGTCTTCTCTTGGTGCCCCCTTACCCCCAAGTCTTTGGGGTTCCAACTTGAAAGGAGGGATTCACCATACCTGCCCTCTGTTGAAAACTCCAATCCCTGTCTTCCTAGCCCCACAAGGCTATCAAATGCAAATGCAACCCTCTCGGTTGCCCACACGGAAGGGCTAAAAAGAGATTCAAACATCAAAGTCACCACCCAGGGCCTCTGTTCTCACACAGATCTGACCTGGTAGGTCTTCACTATCTTCTTAGCTGTACAGTGCTTTCAGCCAGAGATGTTTCCTCAATCTGTCCATCTTTTCCAGATGCCTTCAGAAAGAGGGCTGGTCCTGGTCATCAAAAGAGGAAGCCTCCATATCTACTTTTTACCCAGCTTTTAGACTATTTTCAGGAACACATAATACCCAAAGGGGAGAGGTCTACACATAACACAGAAACTGAAATCACCTATGTAGATAAGCCCGTTTGTGGAAGTGTTTAATCAGACCCTAGGGGCAGAGGCCTGAAAAAAGTAACTTCCATTCCAAAGTGTAACTCAAGAGGGAAATAGAATTCCCTTTCAACCAATTTTATTATTTCAGACTGTCAGGAACTGCATTGTGTCGTCCCCCCACCCCCAAAATTCTTACCTCCCAATGTGATTGTACTGGGAGATAAAGCCTTTAAAGAGGTAATTAAGATCAAATTAGGTTATAAGGGTGGGGCCCTAATCCAATAGGACTGGTGTCCTTAGATGAAGAGGAAAAGACACCAGGAGTGTATCCACACAGAGAGAAAAGACCATGTGCGGACAGAGTAAGTAAGCAGCTATCTGCAAGCCAAAGAGAAAGTCCTCACCAGAAACCATCCCTGCCGGCACCGAGGAGGACTTCCGGCCTCCAGAACTGTGAGAAAATACATTTCTGTTATTGAAGCCACCCAGTCTGTGGTATTTCAAAGCCATCCATTCTCTGGCAGCCCTATCAGTCTAATGCACAGACAGTGCACATCACCTGTACAATTTGGGAAAGCTGATTGGGACATCATTCATCCTAGAAACAGTACCATAAATCCACTGTCACCTAAATCCACAAGCAGAGCCTGACAAGTGGGCTTACGCAAGGAATCCCAGTGAAAGAGCAGTGAAACAGCAGACAGCATGATGGAGAAGGAGCCTAGGAAAGCACAGGCTCTGGAGAAAAGTCATCTCAAACGATCTTCCCTAGTTCTGTGGCCAATCGTGGCAGAAAGTTATACAAGGGAACACCGCACATGCTCAGACAGGAAATGAAGCTCACCAGCTTACTTTCTGTCATGAGAAGCTTTTCACCAGATTCTAAAATAATTCTTCTGCAAGTGTCTCCTATAGCCCCTACCACCATTATCACCTCATGTGAAATCAGGATCCTGCCATGCCACGATCCTGTCAAATGAACTGGGGTCACCAGTGGTGGTGTCCTGTTATGCACAGCTCCTCACAACCTTCAGCAAGTGCGTCAGTCTCTCTGGAGGGTGGAGGCCATGTAAAGCATGGCTGGTGAGCTCACATAGCCATCCCAAACCCAGACCAGCATTTACTGGCAAGTCCATTGCTACCTCTCCTCTATCAATACAGTAACCAGGAGGCTCAGACACAGGAAGGAGCTTCTCTGGCTCTCAGACACTAGACCTTGTCTGGGCACCCTTCATGAAGTGGGTTATTTCCAACCTCTGTAATCTAGCATTTTTGGAGGCTGGGCGGGGGGGGCGGGGGGGGGGGGGGGGGAGGCTCACATATTGCTGCAGAAGGCCACCTGCCATCTCACCCAGCTTCTGCCCCCACTGCCATCACCTGGGTAGCCTCGTGGGGGGAAAAAAACCACTATAGCCATTTCTCAGTACCTATTAAAATTTAAAATATACATGTCCTGGGGCGCCTGGCTAGCTTAGTCAGTACAGCACACAACTCTTGATGTCAGGGCTGTGAGTTCGAGCCCCACATTTGGTGTAGAGATAACTTAAATAAATCTTTTAAAAAATAAAATATACATGTCCTATGACCCAGAAATTCCTCTTGTCATCTATCCTTGAGAACCAATAAACTGTATACAGTCAGAAAATCCAACAGACTAAATAAAATGTAGTCTATATACCAACTTTGAAATTTCACACAGCTATTAAAAAAGATCAAGGTAGACCCATACGTATGAGAAGGATTGCCAAAACATATCTCTGACTTTAAAAGGCATGACATGCAACAGTACAGATGTTAAATCACAAACATGGTGAGCAAAAAAAAAAGATGGACACAAAACAGTTCACTCTGTTAGATTCCACTCATATAAAGCACAAAAACAGGCAAAACTAACGTGTGCTGTGAGAAGTCAGGATGGTGATTACCCTTAGGGATGTAGGGGTAAGACTGGAGGGAGCAAGAAAGGGCTTGGTGGGGATAGGGGCTGGTCAATTTCTGATTCTTGATCTAGATGCTGATTACATGGGCATATTTAGTTTGTGAAAATTCATCAAGCTGTCACTTATGATAATTACACTGTTCTACATGTATTTTATACCCCAATTAAATGTCTGAAAAGAGCAATACCATTTTAAGTTACAAAATCCAATTTCTCTTAAGTACTTCCACAGATGCATATAATGTGTGTAGAAGGACTCAGATGGGACCAGGTGGAGACCAAGAGTGGTAAAGGGCCCTGGTTTTATCTGTAACGTCTAACTTTCTGCAGTTGAATGTGCGCATAATTTGTAGAACTAAAAATTAATAAAATTTAAAATGGGAAAAGAAGTTATGGCCAAAGTGACCTCTACTCCCCCAGCTACACCCTGGTGCCTAACCAGGAGACCCCAGGGTAAAGAGAGGTTTGGGAGTGGTTTTTCAGGGCAGAACTGCATTGTCCTAGTTCTCCTTCCCCTGAGTGGCCCTGCAGGACTCACTCTGAGGTGGGGGGTTCACAGGAGGGGCCAGCCTGGTGGGAGGGAAAGCAGAATTCACCTCTATAATTTTTCTGCCCCTCTATTTCTAAGCCCCAGAGCAGATGAACCCTGATTCCCAGGTTCTCAGGCAGAGAGGCTAGATCTCCTTATGAGGCATGAGCCACAGGGCTCCTCTCTAACCCACTTCCCACCCAAGCCAGTTCTAAAGCAGGCCCTGGTCTGCCTGGCTATTGAGCACCTGAAGGGAACATCAAAACTTGGGAGACAAGGAAATTCCCATAAAGTACATAAAAGTACATGGGTTTCTCAACCCATGGCTGTCAGCCCAGGGCTCTGAGAACTCATGCATTCTTTCTGAATCAATGGGGGAGGGCAGGAGGTAGAAAGAGGGTTGTCAATGACATTAGACATTAAAAGGCATTGTCCTCATACCTGAAAACACTGTGCACCACTACACAAGCCAGAAGAAAAAAACATCCTGACATCAACATTCAAGAGAGTCAGCTTCCAAGTCAGCCTCCCATTTCCATTGGTTCAGGTTGAGGAGGCAACCCCACCCTCTCCTTGGATGGACAGACAACAGCTGGCCTGGTCACATCTTCCAAAATGCTTGACCACAAACTCCGGGAAGCAGCCTTCTCCATCCTCCAGCCAAGAGCTTGGGTTTCCAACCAGCCTTCCTTTTCCTTCCCCAGAACTAATTTTAGCCTCCTTGGTTGTCAGAGTGGAACTGAAATAGTCAGCAGAGGAACATTTGCAAACAAGAACATGAGCTCACCTCACAAAACACCTCTGCTCCGGCTGAGAAGCTGACTAGAGAAGAGAAGTCCCATTGTGTGGCAGGCCAGGCCCCTAGAGAAGGTCCCCTGGGAGAAGGGCCACACATCTGCCCAGTGGGGCAGGCTTCCTTTCTAACACCTGCTCCCAATAACCACACGTCCATGAATGAAAACACCCAGCTAGGGCTGCCAGTCCGAGTCTGAAAAAAAAGGCACATATGTGTCCAGCAAGAATGGAATAACCAGGGCGAAGCCTGGGGCTGTTCAAGGGCCAGAAGCCATGACTGATCCTAGGCCAGCAAGAGGCACAGCTCACCCCCAGCCCCTATCATCAGTTAGTTTCCAGCACCTTGGACATAGACATCACTGAGAAACTTAAGAGACTCAAAAGAAGGCAGCAGCATCTCCTCTCCCCCATTCCCATCCCCACCCCCAACTTGGGCATCCAGGAGCAGCGCCACCAGGTCCTGAGGAAACAGGCACCTCTGGGCTGGGCTGGGCCTGAGTCTGGTGGAGAAAGACCAAAAAAAGGAAGCCCCAAGAGGGTGGGTGTCTACAAAGAATTGGTGACTGGGTGGGAAGGAAAGTAGATAAAGAATTCCGAGAAGGCAACAAGATGGAACCAGAAGTCTCAACCCCAGTAAGAAGCCCTTTAAAATAAACACGACACACCAATGGTGTGGAGAACTTGGAAACGCAAGCGTTCAGGACTGCGTCCTCCCACCGTAAGAGCCCAGTCTGCAATCGGGTCCCAGGGCGGCAAGCTGTGCCTTGCTGAGCTCGAGATCAGAGAGGAGCCCCCAGAAAGCCCTCCCTAGCAGAGCCTGGAGTGGAGTACAGACGCGGGGCTGCCCACCTGCCAAGCCCGGCACACGCGCCCAGAGAGACCAACCCCAGTGCTGGCGCCCGTGCTGCCCACCCCACCTCCCGGCCCTGCCCGCCGCCTCCCAGAGGCCAGGGTGGAGGCCTGCGCCCGTACCTCGGGGGAGAGGCTGCCCCCCTGCGCTGGCGTCCCCGGGCTCGGCGGGGCGCCAGGTGGCCGGCCTGCTCGAGGGCAGGGGCATGCCCGCGTCCTGCTGCAGCCCCGGCGCTGCTCCGGCCAGCCTCAGCTCCCAGCCGCAGCTCGGGCGGCTCCCCGGCCGGCGGCCCCGGGGTTCCAGGCGGCGCGGCGGCCCCGGCAACACGCACTGCCTGACATTCTGCGCGAGTGGGAGGGCGAGGTCCCCGTGCAAAGCTCAAGGCGGCGGGCAGAGGCGGGTGGGCGGGTGCGGGCAGGCAGGCTGCCCGGCCACCCACGGCCGCCACCTCCCTGAAACCCGAACCACTTCTGGGAAAACTCAAGGACGCCAGGATTCTCGCTGGCTGGCCGAGGGACGCCTGAACCGCTCATTTCCAATCAAACTCTCAAGGCCGAGCAGGTTGAGCAAGCAGGGATCTCCCAGGCTTTGAGGAGACTCCAACCTCCCACCCTGAATCCGGGAAGGCGGGGTGCTGTGGGCAATAGCCATAACCCCACCTCCCACAACTGTCTCTTTAAAGCACCTCTAGGTCGGAGGTTCTCAACCTGAGGTGATTTGCAACCCCTCTACCCAGGCCACTTTTGTTGTCAAAATTAAAAGGACTACTAGCGGGGCGCCTGGGTGGCTCAGTCGTTAAGCGTCTGCCTTCGGCTCAGGTCATGATTCCAGGTCCTGGGATCGAGCCCCGCATCGGGCTCCCTGCTCAGCGGGAAGCCTGCTTCTCCCTCTCCCACTCCCCCTGCTTGTATTCCCTCTCTCGCTGTGTCTCTCTCTGTCAAATAAATAAATAAAATCTTTAAAAAAAAAAAAGGACTACTAGCAATTAGTGAACAGAGGCCGGGGATGGTGCTAAACATCTTACATCTTACAATGCACAAGACAGGTCTCGCCGCCACACCCTCCAAACACACACACAACAAAGAATCATGGGGTCCAGACTGTCCACAGTGTCAGGACTGAGAAACCCTGTCCTAGAATGAGGTCTACCCAGCCAGGACCCTGCCTGAGAGCTGTGCATCCAGTGTCATTCTCAAAAGTATTCCCACACCAGCCCCTCCTCACAGCCCCCAAATCTCCATCCACAGTAACAGGCCAGTATCTACAAGTGAATCTTAACTCTAAACTTGATGTCCCTTGGTCCCCAATTGCACTACCGTGAGCTCCCAGGAAGGGGCTGAATGCATAGGCACTCAAGGGAGGGCTGCCTGGAGGAGAAAAAGGAGGAGAGCAGGGCTGGAATGTAAACACTACACAGGGATCACAAAAGGCAGAAGTAAAGAAGTCCTGTCCAGTGGTTAGAAGCAATGTGGGAACAAGCCCAGTGCACCCCCCCAAGGGCAACAAGCTGCCCCTCAGGACTGGTACAGTGGCTATGTGTAGCGCAGCCAGGACTTCACGGAGTGCAATCCAGGGGGCTATAGGCTGCTGGTATCAGGGCAAAACAGCAAGTGTGCATGCACAATGCATGTGCTGGCTCTCTCACATGCACATGCTTTCTCTCTATTTGTATTCTCCTGGGGGAAGAGTCCACAGCTTTCATCAGATTCTCAGAGGGGCTCACGATACAAAGGTCCATGGTATAGAATGGGCACCCTTCACTGGGCTCCCTGAAAATTCCTTAGGTGAAGTGCCAGGAGAGGTCCAGGTGCTATTTGGGGATTCTCGATGCCCAGAAAGACCCTGCAGAGTAGTACACCAGAGGCCCACCCAAGCTGTGGGAGACTGTGGCATCCCAGGACTTGCTTATTCACACAGCTGTAGAGCCTGGAAGGCTGGGTGAGTTTCTGGTATCATTTACCTCAGAAGAGCCTCTAAGAGATAGGGTGTCCACTCCTCCCAAAAAGGGCAGCCCAGCCCTCCGGCGAGGATTACCCAGCAGGTACAAGGATAGGGAGCAAAGGATGCCTTTCCCTGGGGAATGGCACCAACAGCCCTTGACAGCCACCACTACAACAAGCCTGAGGCTCACTTCACTCATCACTCATACACATTTCTCCCCCAGGGAAACAGACAACATCTGTGGATCAGAGTATCCAGCCCATGAGGACAACTTGGGGCAGTCAAAGCTGACAAGAGTCAGGTCCTTCTCCACCAGTGGCTCCTGACATTCCACTCAGAAAGTCTCCACTCCACCCCCACAGGCCCTAATCTGAACCCCAAATACAGAGACAAATGTCAGAAGTTCTAAAGAGATACACAAGTGTGTCCAGGGTGTCCGTTGCAAGGCAAGAACCAAATAACTTATTTCTCAAGGATACTGAGCCAGGCACAGAACACAAAAAACTTGAAGAACTAAATGAACAGTGATCCTGTAACAAGCACCATGTGCCATTATTATACCATAAACTCCCCCCCCTTTCTTCTAGACCTGCACCAACCAATATGGTAACCACTAGCTAAATATGACTACTGAGCACTTGAAATGGGGAAAGTCTAAGTTGACATGTTCTCTAAGTATAAAATAAACACTAGATTTTGATGATAGTACAAAAAAAAAAGAATGTAAAATGTCTCTTTAACTGTTTTAATACTGATTACATGGTGAAATGATTACTTGGTATATATTAGGTTAAATAAACATACCATTAAAGTTAATTTCACTTTATTACAGACAAAATGTTTATTTTTTTATTTAAATTCAATTAATTAACATACAGTATGTTATTAGTTTCAGAGGTATAGACTGAATGTTTATATGTGTCCCCTCAAAATCCGTATATTGACATCCTAACCCCCAATATGATGGTATTTGGAGCTGGAGCCTTTGAGAGGTAATCAGGGTTAGACTGGTTCATGAGGGTGGGGCCCTCAATTTGGGGTTAGTAGAAGAGGAAGGATGATCTCTCTCTACCCCACCCTCCAAACACGAAGGAAAGGCCACTCGAGGATGCATGAGAAGGCAGCCATCTGCCAGCCGGAAAGAGGGCCCTTACCACAACCCTACCATGCTGGCACACTGATCTCGGACTTCCAGACACTAGAGCTGTGAGAAACAAATTCTGTTATTGAAGTCGCCCAGCCTGTGGTCTTTACATATAGCAGCCCAAGCCGACTAAGACACCTGTTTCTTTTTCCTTTTATTAACACGACTACTACGAAATTTTATGTTACATACATGGTTGGTGCTCTATTTCTGTTGGACAGTGCTGTTCTGGATCCTCCTCCTGTGTGCTGCAGGCGATGGGGTACTTCTAAACAGCAAGCCAAGAGCTTGACGGAAGGGCATCCATGAAATCAAAGGAACAGGAGGGGCAGCTCTCCCCCTCCTTGGGCTTGGGGCAGCTCTTCCCAGAGCTCCTCACAGGTCAGGGCAGTGGCCACCAGAGAACTGGCTGGTGTGACCACAAGAAACACCCAGCGACCCCATCTTCCTGTCAGGGCAGGAACATAGGTCCTTGGATTCCAGTCTGCCCCACTTTGCAGAGCACACTACTCAGCACTGCCCGAGCCGGGCTGCGGGGGGAGCGGAGGGAAAGAGGGAGATACAGTCCTTCCAGGGGCCCCATCCCACCCTGTCCTGCCTCATCAGGGAAGGAGATGAGACTGTTGAGACGAGACTGAGACAAATTAGGATGAGGGTTCCAGGTCTGAGGTGCCCTGTCATAGAAGGAGGTCCGCTGTGCAGGCTGGGGCTTGGAAGAGCACAGGACCTTCAAGAGGAACCTAGACAGCCAGGTGGGCTACTGCGAGCCTATTAAGTCCGCTTGCGCGGCCCTATCCTCCGGAGCGCAATGCCTTCCTTTCCTTCAGAAGCATCTCAAAGCAGCACTTAAAAGGCAGAGGGAGCAACGAGCTCAACACCACCACTTTGCTTCTACCACACGGGAAATGGCTCCAAAAGAGCCGTGACGCCCCCTGCTACACTGTGACCAAATACCAATAAGAGGGTCTTCATCCTCTCCTCCCTGCGCTCAGGCTACGCAGCTCCAAACTCCACACAGACAACTCACTTGCTTTGGGTGTAGACAACTAAGCCACGCTACGTTAAAAGGAGGCCGAGAGTGGGGGTGGGATAGGATGGAGATCCCCCATCGCCACCCCCGCAGGAGCGCGGGGATCCCTGCCCCGCCCCTGCACGCCAGGCCCCGCCCTTCACGGGTTTCCCAGACTCCGCGCTGCTGCCACCGCGGGCGGCAGGGGACCCGCGCTGCATGTGTAATGGGGGCTGGGAACAAAGACGCGCAGGACCCAGGGCACCGGCTTCCGCGCACCAACCGCCCCGACCTCCCTGGGCTTCTCCCTGGAGCTTCAATGCGCGGCTCCCCACGCTTCCCAGGGCTACCTGGAGCCATCCGAACCGGAATGCGGGGCCCATCCCTGCGCGCAACCCGAGTTGGGCGCGCCCCAACACCGCTAGAAGAGGAAAATCACTGCTTGGGCCTTGGGGAAAAGCGCTTTCCCAGCGGAACTCCGCGTGTATACACCCGCACCCACACACCCTCAACCACAGGCACGCGAGCTGAACGCTAGCCCTGCCGGTCACCCACCCCCGCCACGTGCTTCTCAGAGGCAGAAACGGACCTGTTAATTCTTCTTTGCACCCCACCTCCCTTCTCAGGGGCCCCGAACAAAGCGGTCCCGTAGGGTGACCGCACCTCGCGTCCCGGGGCAGCCGCAGGGAAAGCGAGCGTAGGTGGGAGCTGGCGCCAACCGCCCGCCTTGAGGGGAACACAACGCAGACGCCGGTGGGATGGGGTGCAGGAGATTCCTGGCTGTGTGAAGCAGCCCCCTTCCCTTCGCTACACCTAATGGCTCTGAGGGTCGCGTAGTCCTGCCCCCAGCCCCTCCTGCACCTACGATCCCGCCACCCCCGGGTTAGATCTGGCCACCTTCCCCACGCTTTGGTTTTCCTCTCACTCTCCCTAGGTTCCACGCGCCCGAGTAGCCTGAACCCCGACCCTGAGGCTCTGGATCCCGGCCCCGATCATGGGGTCGCCAGGCCGTCGCACAAACAAGATCGTCCCCCCATGATCGGCGAGCGCGGCGCCCAGCGCGCCCCCAGTCCCCGCCCCGGGAGGTGCAAGCTGGGTGCAGGTGGCGCGGCGAGGAGGCCACGGGCCCGCCCTTTGTTGGTAAACACCGCGCGGCGCCCTAGACCGTCCCCGCGCACCCTCCCCGCGCCCCCCACGCCGCGCCCAGTCCTTACCCGCGCACAGCGATCCCCAGAGGAGGGCGAGGGCCGCCCAGGGCGCCGTCATGTTCCGCGGCGCCGCCCCGCGGACACCCGGAGCCCGCGAGCAGGGCCGCGCGGCGCTCCCGGGGCGCGCAGGGCCCAGCGGCGGCTGCGCTTTTCTTCCCGCTTCTTCCTTCGGTCTCTTTCCCCGCGCGCTTCCTGCGCCTTAGTCCCCGGGCAGCGTGCAGGCTCCAAGGGCCGGGCGGCGGGGCCGGGCTCAGGGCAGCTGCGGGCGGCGCAGGCTGCGGCCCGGGCTCCGGGACGACGCGGGGGCCGGGGGGCGGCGGCGGGGCGCGGGCCGGGGCGCGCCCGACTCAGGCATAGCGCGGCGGGGCTGGGCCCGGGCCCCGGGCGCAGGGGCCGAGTCCGGAGGGGCCATGAACGGGGGGGAGGGGTGGGGGGAGGGGAGCTGAACCGAGTCCAAAATGGCTCCTGAGCCGCGGCCGCGGAGCCGAGCCAGCGGGGAAACCCGGATGTTGGATACAAAGAGGCGGGCGAGCTGGGCGGGGAGGGGGAGGGGAGGCGGGCCCTCCGGCCGCGTGGTCCGCGCCCCCCTCAGGGGCGGTGCCCCGGAGAAACAACAACAAGGAGGCTCCGCCCCCAGCCCGCGCCCTCCGCCCTCTGGGAGGTCGCGTACCACCGCGGGATTGGAGGGCGAGGCAGGGCGCGCTGACAGAGGTGGCGGCGGTGGGCCCCGGGACCCCGTGGCCGCCGCACCTGGGACTCTTGCTCCGCGCTAGAGCCCACCCTCCCGAACGCACGCTGCCCTGCGATGCGGGAGTGGGTGGACAGCCACTGGACTTGCCTGGATTCCCTCCCCGCCCCGCGCCTCCGTTTCCCCACCTTTGAAATGTGGGTCAGTGTGAACCGTGGGAGAGTCGTGTCTTTCGTGCCGAACTAATCGGCAGAACAGGTTATCTTCTCTGAAATGACAGGTAGTCCTCCACGTCTGCAACCCTAACACACACACTCAAAGGCACAGATGGGCATCCTGTAGTTGGACCCACCTGTCTGAGAGAGGGCGCCGAGCCCCTCCCCGCAGAGGAGCAGCAGGTGGAAAAGGACCAAAGGCAACTGGCTTCCCCAACCTTACTCTAGTCCTCAGCACTCCCACCCCCACCCCACCCCTGCTTCAGTCTGCACCTTCAAAACTGTTCTCAATTGCCTCCAGTCCACCCAGTTGAAGATCTTGTCTGGCGAATGGTTCTGCTGTCCTCTTCACCTGCCACGTTCCTCCTTGGGGCCCCTTGTTCTTCATCTCAGATTCCACTCTCCTTATCACACAACCAGAATTTAGGAAGGTCACGATAGGGCTCCCAGCTAAAGATGGAAAGCCCATCACAACTCAGGGATGAGATGCAGGACCCTTGGATACAGAAATTGTCCTCTGGCTTCTCCTGACTTGCCACAGCCTTTCTTGGAGCAAGGCAGGAGCAGGGCAAGGACAACCAGGAAGGAGGTGGTGCCTGGAAATCTGAGTTATTTCACTTCTCTAAGCCTGTTTCCTTACACAGAAAGTGAAGAGGTTAGATTCCTCTGCTTTGCATTTTTCAAAAAGCAGAAACTTTATACAAACAAAATATTATGTAAAAGTCCACCATACAGAACAAAATTGCCTTGATTGATGTCGAAATGAGGGCCCACCACCCTAGTTTCAAAAGCATCAGGAGCATCTGGGTAGTGACTCCAAAGTGTGGCATCTTTGGAGTCCAGAAAGATTGAAGGCTCTAAAGGTCCCTTCCAGGTCCGGAAAATCCTGTGGAAAACGACAGCACCTCCTTGCCACAATCCCTGTATGGGCCTTTTAACACAGGATTGAATGCTACTGTGTGCTGAGCAAGAATCAGTGTGGTATGGGATACCCTGGTTATGTATCAGGTATTTGGTAATCCTACAGGAGGCTATATCGACAGACACATGATGGCAGGGGAAGCAACTCCATATTCAGAATAAGTGGCTTTTCTAGGAAAGATAAATCGATGCCTTCTCCCTACTGGTAGGTATCAACTATAACCCACTGTGCCAACAATTAGATTGGCTGTTGCCTCTCTTCTACTCCACGCCAGGAGAGGTATCACAATAAGGGCTCAGGGTGCAGTGAAAGAGGGAAAGTAATTATATTCAGGCTTTTAAAACTTCTACCAGATTCCAGGAAAGTGGTAGCTCGGTTGGTGGCTGCACAGTTTTTGAATTCTCCCAAAATCCTCACAGAGCAACTACATGAAAACAAAAACAAAAAACAGAAAATCCATGTGCATTTACAAGAAAACTAGGTGACAAGGTTTCATCCAAAACACCAAAAATACAAGCAAATGGAGACAAACTACAAACTACCAACGGCAATAAAATTTACATGGACCAGCATCTATGCAAGGGGAACCTGAAGAACACAACAAGGTAGATAAGGTTCATGAGAACAACAGAATCCCTAAACAGCTAAGAGAGATTCATTGGAAAGCATGGCTCAATAACTTAAGAACAGTAGGTGAAACTGGGAGGGGCTTCCCCAATCCGACCACAAGTGAATGCAAGGAGACTCTTTTAAGAATAGAAAGAGTTGGAACAGTTTGTCCCTGTGAACTTTTAAAAGTGATTAGCCAGGGATACCCTAGGGTGGTTCAGTCAGTTAAGCATCTGTCTTCAGCTCAGGTCATGGTCCCAGAGATCCTGGGATTGAGTCCCGCATCGGGCTCCTTGTTCAGTGGGGAGCCTGCTTCTCCCTCTGCCTGTCGCTCCCCCTGCTTATGCTCTGTCTCTCTCTCTCTCTGACAAATAAATAAGATCTTTAAAAAAAAAACTGATTAGCCAGGCCTCTGTTTTAGATCAGATTCCTACACTGAGGAGAAACTGCTAGAGGTGGAATCAAAATTGAGCTAGATAAGGTTTTTTCTTCCGGCCATCACACAGGAACCGGAATCACATTTGCCCTTCTACCATAACAAGAAAAATGGACAAGCTATAGGAGGCAACTATTTTTGGACATTACACAAGCTGTAATCCCTGAGAGAGAAAAAAAAAAAATGAAGGGAGCCTTATGATTGCCCCTGCTTTCTGCCTGGAGACAAATTCCAGTCCACAATGCAGGAAGCATATCCCAAGCAGAGCCTGGCAACCTTGCAGAGTTGAGAACAGAAAGTGAGACTGAAGATGGAGAAGGCTACAGCAAATTTAAGAGCAAATTTTACTCTGGCAGAGTACCAGAGAGGAGGGAATTACATAAAGAAAGCTGGGCATCTGCAGAGGAGTCTCCTTGGGTCTTTTCCTGAATTCTGAATTGTACATACATACAATGAAACTCCATGGGGTGAAAGAAAGAAAGACAGAGGAGCTATAAGCTGAATAGCACCAAGAACTCACACAGGAAAGGTAAGTTTTTATAGTTCTAGCCATCCAGAGTGGAAAGTCCTGATTCAACACCCAGGACCCTCAGAGTGGAAACCCAAAGGGTCATTCCATATAGTAGTGGAGGTAAACTAGCCAAGAATAAAGGCTCCCCCTGTGAGCCCACAATATCAAGCCTTGAACTGATCCAGCTGATACATAAGTAACTTAAGTATTAACCAGACAAAAGTTTAACACTTTTAAAAGGAATTCAACAAGTTCTGACACTCTGCAATAAAACATGAACAATGCCCAACATCTAATAACAATTTACTAGACATGAGAAAAAAACAGGAAAATGTGACCCATTAGCAGGAGAAAAATCAGCCAATAGAAAAAGAAAAGAGAGGGGCGTCTGGGTGGCTCAGGCGTTGAGCGTCTGCCTTCGGCTCAGGTCATGATCCCAGGGTCCTGGGATCAAGCCCCGCATTGGGCTCCCTGTTCTGCGGGAAGCCTGCTTCTCCCTCTCCCACTCCCCCTGCTTGTATTCCCTCTCTCGCTGTGTCTCTCTCTGTCAAATAAATAAATAAAATCTTAAAAAAAAAAAAAAAGAAAAAGAAAAGAGAGATGATGGAATTATCAGTCAAGGATTTTTTTTTAAAGCCTGTTATAAATATACTGAAAGATTTAAGGGAAATATGAACATAATGAAGAGAGAATGAAAATATTTCAAAAATGGACTTCCAGAAATAAAAGAAATATACTATCTTTTTTAAAAAAGATTAACTGGATGAAATTGGCAGCATATTAGACACTATGGAAAAATAAGATCTATGAATTTGAAGACATAGCAATAGGAACTAGCCAAATTAAGTATGGGGGAGAAAAAAAAATGGAAAAAAAATTAACAGAAACTCTATGCCCTGTGGAACAATATCAAATTGTCTAACATGTCTAACTGAAATCCCAGAGAATACAGCAAAAATATTTGAAGAAATAATGGCTAAACTTTTTTCCAATTTCATGAAAACTAGAATCCCACAGATCCAAAAAGCTTAGTAAACCCCAAGGAGGATAAACACACACACACACATACACACCCCACATCCTGCAGCAAACATGCAGTTTATCATAAAAAAAAAAAAGAAAATCATCTCTTAAGATCAGGAATAAGGCAAGGATGATTGCTCTTCCCACCTCTATTCAACATTATACTGGATGTTCTAGCCATTGGAACAAGGCAAGAAAAAGAAATAAATATTGGAATGGAAGAAGTAAGACAGTTTTTTTTTTTTTCACAAATGACATGACATATGTAGAAAATCCTACCTATTCTACTAGTGCAAAATACCACCAGAACTAATAAGTGGATTTAGTAAGGTAGAAAATACAAGATCAAACAAAAATCCATTTCTATATGCTAGCAATTATACCACAGAGCATTTCTATAAGCTAGCAATAAACAATTAAAAAATGAAAAATCCTTACAACAGCCTCAGAAAATATTAAGTATATATGAATGGCCAATAAGCACATAAAGGTGCTTGACATCACTAGTCATTGGGGAAACACAAATCAAAACAATGAGATACCACTTCACACCCATTAAGATGGCTATTATCAAAACAAAAAACCAAAACAAGACAAAAACAGAAAACACCAAGTGCTGACAAGGATGTAGAGAAATTGGAATCCTTGTGCATTGTTGGTGTGAATGTAAAATAGTGCAGCTGCTGTGGAAAACAGTATGGCAGTTCTTCAAACATTAAACACATGGGCCACCTGGGTGGCTCAATGTCTTAAGCGTCTGCCTTCAGCTCAGGTCATGATCCCAGGGTCCTGGGATCAAGTCCTGCATCGGGCTCCCTGCTCAGCGGGAAGTCTGCTTCTCCCTCTCCCGCTCCCCCTGCTTGTGCTCTCACTCTCTCTCAAATAAATAAAATCTTTAAAAAAAATTAAAAACACAGAATTACCATATAATCCAACAATTCCACTTGCAAGTACATGCCCAAAAGAAATGAAAGCAGGGACTTAAACAGAAATTTGTACATCAATATTCACAGCAGCATTATTTGCAATATCCAAAAGACAGAAACAACTCAAACATTGAGCAACCAATGAATGGATAAATGAAATGTGGAGTACACATAAAATTATTCAGCCTCGCTACATGAATGAATCTTGAAAACACTTTGCTAAGTGAAACAAACAAGACACATGATTGTTGTTGTCTGATTCCACTTGTTGTGGATTGTTGTATGTTTCCACTTATATGAGGTACCTAAAATAGGTAAATTCACAGAAGCAGAAAGTAAAATAGTGGCTATCAGGAGCTGGGGGAAAGGGAATGGGAGTTGTAGTTTAATGCTAAAGAGTTTCAGTTTGGGATGATAAAAAAAGTTCTGGAGATGGACAGTGGTGATGGTGGCACAACATTGTGAATGTATTTAATGGCCTTGAATTATATACATAAAAATAGTAAGTTCTATGTATATTTTTAGCACAATTTGAAAAGCATTTAAATAACGATGAATTTAACAAAATACATGTAAGACATGTACACTAAAAATTAGAAAACTTAGGGATGCCTCGGTGGCTTAGTCAGTTAAGCATCTAACTCTTGATTTCAGCTCAGGTCATGATCTCAGGGTGCTGAGACTGAGCCCCATGTTGGGCTCTGCATGGGGCATGGATCCTCCTTAAGATTCTCTCTCTCCCTCTCCCTCTGCCACCTCTCATTTTCTCTCTCTCAAAAAAAAAAAAAAATTAGAAAACTTAGCTGAGGGGAATTAAAGAAATAAATAGAAGGAAAGAAGTAAATAAAAATGCCCCATGTTTGTGGAATCAGTACATACAGATCTTCCTTATTCTTTTTTCTTCTGTACCATAATCCATTCAACTGGTCCTATGTTAATCAATATTTTCTTTTTTCCAAATATTTTGCTTTATTAATACTTTCACGCAGATTCTTAGTGAAACTGTTAGATCACATTCATATTTAGTTTTGTTAATTGCACTCATACCAGCTTCACAGCCTTGGTAACAGAGCATTTTATCAAAATTTTGGATGTTTGTCAATTTTGTAGATGAGAAATGATACTATGGAGGAGGTTGAACATTTTAAAAAATGCTTAAAAAGTATTTATTTTTTCTGTCCATAGTTTGTTGTTGTTTGTTGCTGACAATTTTCTTTTTTCTTTTTTTTAAAGATTTTATTTTTTATTTGTCAGAAAGGGAGAGAGAGAGAGAGCACAAGCAGAGGGAGAAGCAGACTCCCTGCTGAGCAGGGAGCCCGATGTGGGCCTCAATCTCAGGACCCTGGGATCATAACCCGAGCTGAAGACAGGCGCTTAACCGACAGAGCCACCCAGGCGTCCCTTGCTCATCTATTTTTACACCTATTTTATCTATTTTTATACCTCTATTTTAAGTATTTTAACTTTTTTTCTGCTGCTGTAAATGGGCTCTTGTCCTTCACAACATATAATTTTTATTGATTACATATGTAAACACTGCTTTTTTTATATTAAAACTTTATGTTCTGCTACTTTACTGAATTTTCTTATTTGCATTATTTTTAGCATTGATTCTCTTAAGTTTTATCTCTTCCTTTCCTATTCTTATGCCTTGGTTTTCTCTGGTCTAATTGCACTGGCTGCTACCTTTAATACACTATTAAATAGTAGTGACGGTGGTGGACTTCCTTGACTTATTCCTGATTCTAGGAGGAATGACTCCAGTGATTCCTCATTAAGTAGATGCTGGCTTTTACCAGGTTTTTTTTTTTTTCTTTCTAATCAGAAATGAGTGTTAAGGGACACCTAAGTGGCTCAGTGGCTTAAGTGTCTGTCTTCAGCTCAGGTCATGATCCCAGGGTCCTGGGATTGAGTCCTGCATCAGGCTCCTTGCTTAGCAGGGAGCCTGCTTCTCCCTCTGCCTTCCACTCCCCCTGCTTGTGCTCTCTCTCTCTCTGACAAATAAATAAATAAAATCTTAAAAAAAAAAGAAAGAAATGAGTATTAAATTTTGTCAAAAGACTTTTCAACAGCCACAATCAAATTGCTTGTCTTCTTAGATCTATTAAAATGGGGAACTGTATTCATTGATTTCCTAATACTGGACCACTCAGGAATAAGCTGCACTTGATGATGACATCATCTTCAATGCCCTATTGGTTTCTGTTTACTGATATTTTCATTTGGGATTTTCTTATTGATATTAATCCAATAATACTTGATAAACTTATCATTTATAAATATGATTTACACTAAATCATAGACAATTTGACAAAATTGGTAATAATTTCATTGATATTAATAAGAGATTGATATGTAGTTCCTTATTTTATATAATCTTTATGAGGTTAGGTATTGTAGCAGTTATCTATTGTTAAAATAATGCTGCCTAACAAGCAGCCAGAAAGCCTGAGGCTTACAACAGTAAAAGGTTTATTGCTCATGTGACTGAGGTGATTCTGATATGGGCTGGGCTAGCCTACACATCTGCAGTTCAACCAGGTGTTGGCTGGAGCACCTGGGACAACCAGGCTCTTTCCATGTGTCTGTCACCTTCTCATGTTATCATGTAATGCTGTTTTTGCAAGAAAAACTCACTCATGCAAGTTATTTCAAGCCTCAGCTTGCATCTCATTTACTGATATGGCCAAAGCAAGTCACACAACCAACCCTGAGTCAGAAGGGGAGAGCGTGGCAAAGTTGCATTTCTGCAACTATCTCAGTTTTCCCTCATGGCCGCAGTTATACACACCACCCCACATGTAAAATATGCACATTCCCATCCCAAAGCCCTGCAAAATCTCAATCAGGTTTAGGATTTCACAATCTAAGTAAAGTCTGGTTGTGCCTACTCTTGTTTTTTTTTTTTTTTAAGAGAGGGAGAGAGAGCATGTGCATGTGCACAGTGGGGACTGGTGGGAGAGGGAGAGAGAGAATCCTAAGCAGGCTTCACACCCAGTGTGGAGCCTGATGCAGGGCTTAAACTCATGACCCTGAGATCAAGACCTGAGCTGAGAGCAAGAGTTGGACACTCAACCGACTGAGCCACCCAGGCACCCCCGGTTGTGCCTACTCTTGATCCAAAGACATATGAACCAAAAAGTCCAATTATTTGTTTCTCAAATAGCCAACATAAGTGGGTGGAAACAAGGACAAGATCATTGCAAAAGCACTATCATTTGGTAAGTGTAGGAATGAAAGCAAATAGCAGTCACTTGCCCATAGCAATTCTAAAATCCCACTGGGAATGTATGAGCAGGTTCCCCTGCTCTAGAGATGAGGAATGGTTTGTGATTAAGGCCTAGTTCCTTGGGTATATGAATTATCTATTGCTGCATAATAGTAAGTAACTACTGTTATAACCACAAACTTAGTGGGTTAGCACAACACCCATGTATTATCCGAGTTTCTGTAGGTCAAGAATCTGGGTATGATTTACCTGGGTCCTCTAGTCCTCTGCTTCAGAACCTCTCACTAGGCTATAATTAAGATGTTGGTCAGAGCTGGGGTCTCATCTGAGGCTTGACTACGGAAGGATTCACTTCCAAAGTCATGTGAATTGCTCCTTGTGAATTGCTGGACTGAGGGCCTCAATCATTTGATGGTCATTAGACAGAAGCTGCTCACTTCCCTGCCATGTGGGTCTCTCCATAGGGCAGCTTACTTCATCAAAGGTAGCAAGGGAGAGTCATTAGAGTCTGCTAGGAAGATAGCAGTTATACTTATATGTAACATAATTACAGAAGTGACATACCATCACCTTGGCCATTTTTTATTAGAATCGAGTTATAGGTCCTGCTCACGCTGAGGAGGTGGGAGTTACACAAGGGTGTGAATACCGGGAGGCAAGGATCACTGCAAGTCATTTTAGAGTTTATCTGCCACACTGAAAGTGGCATCCCAGTCCATTGTTCTCCGTGGCTCTTGGCTTCACCCTCTACATCTTTCACTTTGCATGGCCCTCCTTAAACACTTCTGAAGAGGGCATTGGAAAATATGCCTTCTGAACAACTTCCTCAAAATGCTTCCTGTCCAAAGAAAGTTGGGGGCCCAGAGTCTTTTTACATTTAGTCCCTTTTAATCTAGGTTGATGTCACTTTTATTAGTATACCTCTCCAAAAAGTTCTGTGGATCTTCTGGGTCTGATTTGAATCCACTCTCTACACCAAAAGCCATATCCAATCATTTTGAGATATCACTTGCTCTCTGGGCTTAATCACTGATATTTTAGGTATCAAGCTGCTGTGAGACAAGAATCTTATATTTCCAGGAAGTCATTTTTAATCAACTGGAAAAGTCTGTTAGACAATGCCTTGATTCTTTCAGAGGTCTTAGCCAAGTGTCTTTCAGCCCTTGATTTTGTTTTTACCTAAAGCTGTATCATAAGTCTGATATCTTTATTGGCTTAAAGGGATGGAGATGAGGAAGTTATTGTTCTAGTATCTTTACATTCCATCTAAATTCTACTTCAAATCTGGCTAGTTCTTTTCTGAGTAATAGTCAGCTGACATTTTCAACATTCTGCCTAGAAATGTCTTCTCTCAAGCCCAAATGTTCAGGAGGTACATTTTCTGTCTTCCAAGTTACCACAGGTGCTCAGTTTCTTTGCATTTTTCAGCCTCCTAAAATAATTTTCTCACCATTTTTCCAAGCCCCACCCACAGCCCAGCTCCAATGTCACATATAATTGTTTTTTGATTTGGCACCAATTTCTATGTCAGTTATCTATTACTGTGAATAAATCACTTTACATCTCAATGCCTTAAAATAATAAACATGTATTTAGCTCATGAATCTGTAGATTGGACTTGGCTGGGCAGTGCTTCTGGTCTCATCTGGACCCACTCACATGTCTGGGATAGTCAGTTACCTTGATGGCTTTGGCCAGGCAAGGTTAGGCACAAACATTTCATAATAAAGACAGAGCAAAATGAGAGAAATCTCAATTGCATAAGGACTTTCCAAGCCTATGCTTGCATCTTGTTTGTGAAAATCCCATTGATCAAACTTGCATGGCTGAGCCCAGAGTCAGACAGGGAGGACACAACAAAACTTCATGGCCAAGTATGTGGATATAGGGATAAGTGAAGAATTAGGGCTATTTTTGCAACCTAGTATTGGGAATCAATGTTATATTTGCTTCATAAAAATCTGGAAGTGTCGGGACGCCTGGATGGCTCAGTCATTAAGCATCTGCCTTCCGGCTCAGGTCATGATGTCAGAGTCCTGGGATCGAGCCACGCATCGGGCTCCTTGCTCAGCAGGAAGCCTGCTTCCCCCTCTCCCACTCCCCCTGCTTGTGTTTCCTCTCTCGCTGTGTCTCTCTGTGTCAAATAAATAAATAAAATCTTTAAAAAAAAATCTGGAAGTGTTTCTTCTTTTCCAATGTTCTGAAATACATTATATAGCAAAGGGATTAACTGAACAATGAAGGTTTGGTAGCATCCTCTTGTGAAACCATCTGAACTAGAGCCTTTTTCATATTATAGGTCTTTGATAATCTTTTCTATTTCCCTTAATGAAAATTAGTCTGCTTAAACTTTCTCTATTGGAGTCATTTTATTTTTTTTTAAGATTTTATTTATTTACTTGATGGAGAGAGACACAGCGAGAGAGGGAACACAAGCAGGGGGAGTGGGAGAGGGAGAAGCAGGCTTCCCGCGGAGCAGGGAGCCTGACGTGGGGCTCGATCCCAGGACCCTGGGATTATGACCTGAGCTGAAGGCAGATGCTTAACGACTGAGCCACCCAGGCACCCCTACTGGAGTCACTTTAGTACCTTAGGTCATTACCATTTCATCTAGGTTTCCAAATTATTTGCAGAGTTGTACAAAATAGTCCTTAAAACTAAAAATTATTTTGTTTTAATCTTAATTTTTCACTGTCATTTTTATTTTTAATATTTCTACTTCCTCCCCCTTTTACTTAAGTTAGCTAGTGGTTTGTCTCTTATTGTTTTTCTTTTTTCCTTTTTTAAGATTTTTAAAATTTATTTGAGAGAGAGAGTGCGACCAGGGGGAGGGGCAGAGGGAGAGGGATAAGCAGACTCAGTGCTGAGCACAGAGCCTGATGTGGGGCTCCATCTCACAACCTGAGATCATGACCTGAGCCAAAATCAGTGGGACACTTAACCAACTGAGCCACCCAGGTGCCCCAATTGTTTTCAAATAATAAAAATGTTCTTCATTAATTTTATTTTTTCCTGTTTTCCTAATGTGTGATTTTATCATTATTTCTTACATCCCTTCTTTTGTTCATTTTGTCCTTTTTTTTGCTTTTGAGTTGTATTTTTATTTAAGTTTTATTCTTTCGTCAATGTTACAGTATTTTAAAATTTTTATTTGAGTATAGTTGACACGTGTTATAGTATTTTAAAGCTATATTTCACCTATCAATGCTTTAATTATTTCTCACAGATTTAATTATCAATCTTTTTTTAAAAGCTCTGAAATTTTGGTTTATATTTCCCCTTTGCCCCAAGAATAATTCATAAAAGTCTTTCTCCAGGTGAAACTTAAAAATATATATTTTATTAATTTCTCATTTTATTGCATTGTGATTAAAGAAGATTGTATTACCTCTATTTTGTGGAAATTATACATGTTTTCTTTGTGATATAATAAATGGCCAATTTCTGTGAGTGAGAATAATAGGTGTATCCTCGATTATGTATTATTATTCCTTGTTATAAGATGCAAAGTTCAATATATATTCAGAAGATATATAGATTCTGTTGGAATTTTTTTTTTTAAAGATTTTATTTATTTATTTGACAGAGAGAGACACAGCGAGAGAGGGAACACAAGCAGGGGGAGTGGGAGAGGGAGAAGCAGGCTTCCCGCCGAGCAGGGAGCCCGATGTGGGACTCGATCCCAGGACCCTGGGATCATGACCTGAGCCGAAGGCAGACGCTTAACGACTGAGCCACCCAGGCGCCCGATTCTGTTGGAATTTATAGGTGAAATCAAAGAAAATAATTTAAAGTTGAAAAATGAAATAATTGAGGCTGTAACATTTGTACTAGTATACCTTCATTGTGAATTGTGGCTTTTAGCATTATAGTGTCCTTCTTTGATTTATCTAGTTGTCTCCTGAATTCCACCTTTGTCATATATCAATATTGTAATCTTGCTTTTTATGATTTGTATTTGCCTGGTATATTTTTGCCCACCTAATTTTTAGCTTTTATGGGTCAATTATTTTATTTATTTATTTTTTAAAGATTTATTTATTCATGAGAGACAGAGAGAGAGAGAGGCAGAGGCAGAGAGAGAAGCAGGCTCCCTGTGGAGCAGGGAGCCCAACGAGGGACTCGATCACAGGACCCTGGGATCATGACCCGAGCCAAAGGCAGACGCTCAACCGACTGAGCCATCCAGGTGCCCAGATCATTTTAGATGTGTCTCCTATAAATAACAGATAATAAGATGCTGGTTTGTGAGCCAATCTGAACTTTTTTTAAGTTTTTATTTGAATTCCAGTTAGTTAACATACATATACGTATGTTAACTTATATATAACTAATATTAGTTTCAGGTGTACAATATAGTGATTCAACACTTCCATACATCACCCTGTGCTCATCACAAGTGTACTCCTTAATCCCCGTCACCTTTTTTCACCCATCCTCTTACCCACCTCCCCTCTGATAACCTCCAGTTTGTTCTCTATAAAGAGTCTATTTCTTGAGGCACCTGGGTGGCTCAGTCAGTTAAGCATTCAACTTTTGATCTCAGCTCAGGTCTTGATCTCAGGGCTGTGAGTTCAAGCCCTGCATTGGGCTCCATGCTGGGTATGGAGCCTACTTTTAAAAAAAGAGAGAGAGAGTTTATTTCTTGGTTTGCCTTTCTTTTTTTTTCCCTTTGCTCATTTTTGAACTTTTTTTAATAGATGAGTTGAGCCTTTTAGTTTATTAATTTGACTCTATGCTTATTTTTATTATGTATTTACTATGTATGATGCTACATTCACTGCATGTTTTTCACTATGTGATTTATTGCTTTTATTATTGTTTCTTTGGGCATTGAGGGAGATTTCTATCTTCTAGTGATTATCTTTGTACCTTTATATAATTCTTTGTCTCTTTTTTTCCTTACTTAAGCCCCAACTATTTGGTTTGTCAACTTTAAATGATGCCCTTTGCCTTGTACAGACTGCCTTTGCAACAAAGACCTCTTTGAACTGTCCTCCTCCTCTCTCCCTTCTTTTTCATTTATTTCATTGTTACTTCTACCTTGTCAAAGAATATCATTTGATACTATTCTTTCACCCCATCTCCTCTTTCATTTTGGTTTTAAATCTGAAACTAAAGATACTCAATGCTCACCACCAGTCCTTTTGCTGAAGTTCCCCAATCATCTCCTAGTTGGTTGAAGCTTGTCTTTTAGTAAGATCCTAAGGGGTTATGAGTACAATATTTCCTGAGCTCTCACATGATTAAAACTTACATGTATCCTTGATACTTAAAGGACAGCTTAGCTTGATACAAAACACATTCTTAGTTCCTATTTTTTTTCTTTATACTTCTTGAAAATGTTGCTCCACCACTACTTGCTTTTTGAGAAGTCTGATGCCAACCTGACCTTTCCTTTGTAAGAGACTAGCTCTTTTGGTCTAGTCTTTTCCTCACCTTCAAAATTTAATATTTTGCCAGGATATGTCTCAGTTGATCATTCTGGGTCAATTTTGCTATGTAAGAAAGGGGCCCTTTCAAGATAAAGATTTAGGTTTTCTTTTTGCTTTTTCAGAAATTTCTCCTGGGGCATTTTTTTTTTTTTTTTTAAGATTTTATTTATTTATTTGTCAGAGAGAGCGAGAGCACAAGGACGGGGAGCGGCACGCAGAGGGAGAAGCAGGCTCCCTGCTGAGCAGGAAGCCTGATACAGGACTCTGGGATCATGACCTGAGCCAAAGGCAGACGCTTCACTGACTGAGCCACCCAGGTGTCCCTCTCCTGGGGCAGTTTTAAGTATTAAGCAATTCCACAGTCTTCTTTTTTGGTAGCTTCTGGGAGCTCCAATTTTGCCTGTGTTACTTCTTCTTTACCTATCATTTTCGTTCTGGACCTTTTCAGCTCTTCCTCTGTATTTTTTGCTGTCTTAGCTTTTGACATTCCCAACTTCTATATGCTTTACTGTAATTGTAGTCATCTCTATTTTTATTTGAATATGTTGTGATTTTGTCTTCATATCTATGATGGTTTTAATTTTTTGTTCAAATTGTTTCCCAAGCTTGGTCATTTCTCTTTTCACATATCCCTGTTGCTTTTTCATTTTTTTTTTTTAAGATTTTATTTATTTACTTGACACAGAGAGAAAGACAGCGAGAGAGGGGACACAAGCAGGGGGAGTGTGAGAGGGAGAAGCAGGCTTCCCGCGGAGCAGGGAGCCCGATGCGGGGCTCGATCCCATGACCCCGGGATCATGACCTGAGCCGAAGGCAGACGCTTAACGACTGAGCCACCCAGGCGCCCTGTTTTTTCTTTTTTCTTTTTTTTTTTTAAAGATTTTATTTTATTTATTTGACAGAGAGAGAGAACGCGAGCAAGGGAACACAAGCAGGGGCAGAGGGGGAGGGAGAAGCAGGCTTCCCGCTGAGCAGGGAGCCCGATGTGAAGCTCAATCCCAGGACCCTGGGATCATGACCTGAGCCAAAGGCAGATGCTTAATGACTGAGTCACCCAGGCGCCCCCCGCTTTTTCATTTTTATTCTGAGTTTTAAATTTTCTGAACTGTGGTATCTTTCATATCCACAATTGTTTCAAAATTTAGACTTCATGTTGGAGGGTTGTTACAGTTTACTCTCTTTTGTTCTCTTTATTCTGGAGTATTTCATCAGCTTGAAAAGTTATGATTCTTTGTTTTCTTCCTGTATTTGTATACACAGTGAATTCCTTGTTCTATTTATGTTGACATGCTTGCAATAACAGGCAACTCTATGAGGGCAGAGGTAAAATGGGAAATGGATTGATTGAGTGGCTTTCGCTGTTTCTTGGTCCAAGAGAATCTTTTTCTGTTGGTCAATGTAAAATTTCTTTAATGAGTAATGTCTAGGTAGTAGGGGTGGGAAAGTTGTCCATTTTCTTCTGAATCTTTGACTTGCTATTGATAGGCTGTTATCTTCAGCTTTCTGCTTTCTTTCTCCCCTTCATCCACCAAGCCTGCTAGGGACACCACTTCCTTTCAAGATGACTTCATCTCTCTCAGAAGTGATGCTGCTGGTCCCACTCATTTTCTAAACCTCTTCCTTTGACGTCCCCCTCTCCACTGCCTTGATTGACCAGGTCCCAGACCTGGTTTGCAGCATTTTTCCACTCTGGATGGAAACCACAAGTAGTCTGGTTTAACCGAAGTTCCAGTTTAGGCAAGGGCTTGCAGCAGAGGTAAAATTTGAGGGATTCTGCAGGAAGCAGATCACACAGGACTTTATTTGTAGGCTTTTGTGATACATTGAGCAAGGAATAAAAGGATCCAAAGTAAAACGGGAGGGAAGGAGAGAAAGGAACTGCTTTAGGAGTTAACAAAGGAATAACCAAACTCACTTGGTGACTGATCTGACGTGGGAAAGGGAGAGGACATCTGCATTTGAGGTTTGGGTTCTTCAATGAATGGATGGATGAACGGTGGTGCCAGTTCACTGAAACAGGAACACGAGAGGAGGTTTGGGGAAGGGCAAGGGAAGATAAGTGGAGTCTGAAGTACCCCCCTGAGAATTCTAATAGACTCCAAGGAAAGTTCTGGATGAAAGCATAGGTCTGGGTGTTCCTGGCATAGAAGCAGTGGTTGAAACCCAAGAAGAGATGAAATTATCCAACAAGAGAGGATAGAATGGGAGAGAAAGAGAGATGAGGATAAAAATTTGGGGACCAGCAATAATTAAGGACTACACAGAGCATTACTATCAGTAAAGAAGAAGGAATGAAAGCTCAGGAAAGCAGAAGAAAAGTTGGGAAGAATGACTATCAAAAAAGAAGACAAGGACAGAAATAATTACTGTAATGGATTAAAATACATAAAATATATTAAATGTATGGTATTGACACTAAAAATAAAAACCTACTTGCTGTTAGAGGATGCTTGGGAATCAACCCATTGTTTTGAAAACTGGTGAACAGAGGAAAGTATTTATCCAGCATCTCCTAGCTCTTTTGGGTAATTGGGCAGGGAATGTCTCTCACACAGAAGAATCCCGGGTAATAAATGAAGAGGAATAACAAAACGGTATCCCTAGTGAACTAATGGAGCTAGGCTTGAACATCCCCCAAATGAGATAAAACCAGACATATGTGCCTCCCAATGGAAGAACACAACACCATTTTATGAAATTGTCTGACATAAAAAGGGAAATAATCCCACGTGCATCAGATCAAGCCTCTAGGTCAGTGGTTATGAACCAGGGGCAATTTTGCCTTCCCATCCCCACCAGGAGATAATGTGGCAATGCCTGGAGACATTTTGGATTCTCATGACTTGGGGAGGGCGTGCTACTGGCATCTGGTGGGTCGAGGCCAATGACCCTGCCGCCCCCCAACAACCAAAACTTACCCAGCCCCAAATGTCAATAGTACTGAGGTTGAGGAGCTCTGTATTAGATCCAATCACCAATTTATAGGAAATACAGAAGATAGAGAATATGTTAAATGACACCCCGGAAAAAGAATCAACAAAATCCAGAATTAGAGAAATGCTCCCTGAAGGAAGGGATGGAGGGAGGGAGGTGCTGCCCTGTACTACCTGGGAGAGGGCCCCTGCAAGTGGTCTCGTGTGCCAGGGAGTCAGGCAGCCTGTGGGCAGAGCTGATGGGAGGGGACAGGAAGCTTGGTCATCAGCCCTGTCAAGCTTTTTGGGTGGGAGGTAATGAGCTAAGGTGGGCATGGGGAGGGAGGAGAGATCACAGAGGATGAGGGGACAGAAGCTGGGAGGTGAGAAGGGCAAAAACTTGATGGAGGGGTTAGCACAGGGAAGACAAGAAAGGAAGACACTAGGAAGCCCTTCAGACACTGAAATGAGGAGCGAGGAAGCAGCTGAGGGGGTCAGCGTTGGAGGAGGGAGGATGGACCACAGGGTCACAGTATGGGGGGGGCAGGTGGCTGTGGGTTACAGTTTGAGGAGAAGTAGCCAAAGAGTCAAGAGTTGGGGAAGAGGTTGCTAGGGTGGGGGTATGGGGGATAGCTTTGTCTCCCCTGTTCTGCTGATTAGGTCCCTATATTAGCTTTACTTCTGCATTTGAAAGAGGAAAAGTCACAATTTTTACTGGACATATCCCAGACTCACTGTTTTATCTTGCCTCCCAAGATAAAGGACAGGAAAAGACAGATGCTTTCCTGCCCCAGGCACAAGGGCACAGAATCAGCCCATTTATGTTCAGGAAGATGTGCTAAGGTGGGTTTCAGGTGGTCCCGGGCAGGGCTGGAGCACCGCAAGGAGTCAGGTGGGCAGGCAGAGTCACTCAGGACAGGGAAGAGGATCCCTGCTGTCCAGGAGGAGCATGGCTCAAAGTGGGATCAGTGAGCCTGGGCAGGCAGGGCTAATAGGGGTGCCTGGGCCTGAGGAATTCACTCTGGAGGCCCCCGGGTCTGGGACAGGATTCTCTGCTCAAGCTCGGCGTATTGCGGGAGAAGGGCCTCGTAGACCTGGAGGGGCAGAAAGAGCAGTTTAGAATGGGGAGGGAGAGATGCCTCTCATCTCTTAGCAACTTGCAATTTTTAAAATTTAGCATCCCATTTACTTGCAATTTAAGTGTTTGTGCTGGGCAAAGGAAAGGAAGCATCAAGTCTCAAAAGAGGAAAAGCTAGTAGTTCTCAAACCTACACTTTAAGATTTTCAAAAAATGCAAATTAGGACTAAAAAATTTGTTATCAAATCTACAAAATTTTAAAAAATTCTGGTGAAGGTACCTGGAAATGCCGGCTTATCGCACAGCTGGTGAAGCTGGTGGTGCAACCCTTCTGGAAATCAACTTGACTGTACGCTGGTATTAAAGGGCTTGAAAATGCCCCTAGCCTTTGACCCATTTATTCTACTTCTGCAAAGCTCTCCTAAGGAAACCATCCTAAATGTAGGGTGCCACACCTGACTAACCGTCCAGTCTCCTAAGACTACCCTGCGTCACACCCTGGCCCTCAACAGGATACACTGGGGAAACATATCAGTTGGTACAGTGGCTGCAGTGCTTCTCTTCAATGAAAGACCACGCAGCGGTCCTTATAGCGGTTGGCACAAGTGTCCAGGAAAGGGTCTCCCTGCCCCCCATGTCACGGCTCAGGTGCAAGGAGGTGAAACCCACATCATACAGATGTAAGAACCACCCTGGCTTTGAAACCTCATGCCACACAGGAGTGTCTCTTGTAACAACTCCATAGGCAAGACACATGCCCATGAGACATCACTGGACGCAGGGAAGCCCTAAGTATGACTTCCCCTCAGGTATATATGGTTTTCCCACTCCAGATGCAGTGCCCTAAGTAAAGGCCATTTTTACATAAGCAATGCTGTGTACCAATACTGTGACATTCCAAAGGAAACAGAGCTAGAAATTTAACTGAAGTTCAAATTCTCATGCAGAATAGGAAAAGGTTTTGTTAACCTTTTACCCACATAATTTCAACTGCAGTAATTAAAAGACTAGAGGGGCACCTGGGTGGCTCATTCGGTTAAGCGTCTGCCTTCGGCTTAGGTCGTGGTCCCAGGGTCCTAGGATTGAGCCCTGCGTCAGGCTCCCTGCTCGGCAGGGAGCCTGCTTCTCCCTCTCCCTCTGCCCCTCCCCCGCTTGTGCGCGCTCTCTCTCTCTCTCTCTCTCTCTCTCAAGTAAATTGGTAAAATCTTTAAAAAAAAACAAGCAAACTAGAAGCAACTGCTCTAAGACATATAAAAGGCACAAGTAAATTATGGTTCATTAGCCAGACAGAATATTATGCAGTCATTAAAAATAATGTATATGCTCATTTTTAAGAATATAAATACTCATGTTGTACTGCAGTGTTTTTTTTTTTTTAAGTGGGCTACAGAATTATATATACAGTGTGCTGGGTAATGAACCAAAACCAAAAACCAATAAGGGACAAAGGTTTTTAAAAAGATTTTATTTTTGAATAATCTCTACACCCAACGTGGGACTCAAACTCAGAACTCCGAGATCAAGAGTCCCACGCTCCACCAACTGAGCCAGCCAGGCACCCCTCACAACACCACGTTCTTAACCTTCCTTCCCCCCTCCTTTAAAAAAAAAAAAAAAAGCTGTTTTCACTTGTGACGCTATAAGCCTTGCCTGAGAAATGTGGGCACTTCAGGTTAGCACATGGTGTCTTACAGACAAGGGACCCAGATTTCCTTGCGACTCACAAACGCCACTACTAGCTCATTCTAATCCCACTCCTTCATTTGGCTTAATTAGCTCCAAACTTTAGTAACTGATTTTGCACCCAGGGCCCACTCTTGGCACATCTGGGGCCACTCGGTGAAGGAGACAGAGAACAGAGAACTCACGGGGAGCTTGGATCTCGTCTGTCAGGAGGAAACTGCAATATTCAGCTGAGCCGAGAGAAAACACTGGTACAGTTTTGAGTTTCTACTTGAGCACAACCACTGCTGTACGTGCCATAGAGAGAACACAGAGGATGCTCCCCTGCTCCCAAGTTTACAAACCAGTCCTCCAATAGGTCATTACACCAACAGTCATAGACTGCTGCTGCTTGCAACCTGGTGTTACGAAGGATTCTGAGGTTGCACTTGGGTTGACGGGTACGGAGTTCCAGGAGCCCTTAGTGACTTTGGTCATGGGCGAGCCAGGGAAGGTGGGGGACACACACAGAGTGTTTGCTGCCTATAAGGAGACAGGTGCAGCTGCCCTAAAGCTTTTCCCAGCTACCTTCTCCCTCGTGGGCCTCCTTCTAGAGGACAAAGGAGCCAGAACCTACCCTAGCCTTTCTTACAACAAAGGGTGACCATATGACCAAGTGGCCGTCTGGTGGGGGAGTTGAGAGAAATAGACCAGGATTCTCTCCCTGATGAGCAAGAAGTGCATGAGGAGGGGCTGCCCAATGCCACGCTCTCATTCCTGCCTATGGATACAGTGGTGGGGGAGCGGGATGTTTGGAGAAGCGGAAGACATCCTGTGATCATCGAGAGCACATCTAAAGTGGTGCCACCCAACACCGTAGCCATAAGTCATATAAGCCTGGGAGCACTTGAACTGGGACTAGTGCTACAAGTCCAAAATACACCTCGGATTTCAAAAGCTTCATACAAAAAAGAGGAATGTAAAATAGCACATTGGCAATTTTTCTTATTGATTACCTGTTGAAATGGCAATATTTCAGACATACTGGATTAGATAAAAAATATCTTTAGTCATTTATTTATTTTTACTTTTTTTTTTTTTTAATGAGACTACTAGAAAATTGGAAATGACATAGGTGGTTCTCAGGGTGCCATTGTCCGTTGCTGATCTGTAGAATTGCAGGGACTATGACCCAGAGCCCTGACATTGTGGAACCACGGAACCAGCCCCACAACTACCTTCAGACTTCTTGTTACATAATAAAGCCATTCTAATTAGGGAGTCTTTCCAAACTTCACAATGAGTGGGTTAAAAGTAGGCAGGACCAGATGTTGTCCCACTTCACAGATGCAGAAACAGGCTCAGAGATGAGAAATGCTGTTCAAGGTCACATGAAGGTCATATGCTGAAGGAAAGGCTGGATAAGAATGAAAACCCAAAGGCCCTTTCTATCAGTTTAGGGTCTTTCTACTGCATTGAGTTGGCTCTTAAAGGTAAGGACACACGACAGAAGGACAAAGTAATAAAAGCTTGGGCACACCTATGCGTGTGGGTTATGTAGTCACCTGGAAACTGGGAGCTTCTGCTCCCAGATATGTTGGGAGACAATTCTCCATGGTGTTTCTACGTGACTGGTGACAGCTTTTGTTGCAGACTATCTTTTCAATGTTTATACAGCAAGTAGCATTGGAAGATAGAGATAGAGTCGTCCTCTGGGGCAGACGGAAAATTTATTTGCTGATCAGGCTAGTACACATAATGTCTCCCTCGAGGGCAAAGGTTGGGAAGACCTGCTTGCAGCTCCTTTGTAAGTTGGGAGTTTCCTAAGCTTGGGGTCACTCAGTTTTGACGCAGACACAGCGTGTGCACAGTATCCTCCTGGGCCCACTCCACATCGTCCAATGGCACTTCAGGGCCAAGGAAACCTGGTGCAAGCATGAAGTTCACACTGACTGCTACATCAGTGATAATGCCCTCTGTCTGCGCAGCCCTGCCGCTGGGCTGCAAGAACCTTCTGGGAACAGGAACAGAGGTACGGTGGAGGCTGTGCCATACCACCCACACTGCCCTTCAAGAATGAAGACCTTATTCTCCCAGCCCTCGGCTGACGGCCCCCTTTGGGGATGGCTTTGGCTAGAGAGTGCTGCCTTACCCCATCCTGGGGTGGCCTGCATACACAGACTGGCTGACATCAGGTATAACGGCCCGGCCCCCTCACCCCAGCTAGGTTAAAGTCCAAAGAGTCAGCCCAGCTTCATAACTTCCTCTAGGACTGGCTGAGGGCTCCAGGGAGATTGCCCTGTGGCTCACCTCCTCCCTCTGCCCCATCCTGCCTCCTCGTTTCCCCCTCCACAGATACAGATCCCACGAGCACCCCCAATAAATGTCCTACACCCTAATCGGCATCTCAGGGTCTGCTTTCCAGAGAACCCAAGCTGTAACAAGCGGGGTCTGCCTTCCCAGGGATTTCCTGGCCTGGGGAACCGCACACCTGCCTTGGATCCAGACTTCAGATCTGAGGGCTAGAAACGCAGCACTTCTTACGCTTAAGTGACAGAGTCTTTCTGTGGCTTCTGTAACCCGTGAAATGTAAGGGCCCGTCCTGAGGCATATGGAACACTGAAGATACACCCAGCAATCGATCTGACCCCTGGGGCTATAAAATCAGCAGTATCTATAAATCTCAGCTGACAACCTGGCTCCCTTTTGCTCTGTTTCCCTGACAATTAAAAACCAAAAAGTAGGATTTCCCCATTAGCTGAACACATCAACTTTAAGTGACAGAGCAAAACTTACCTTTTGGAAAAAAAGAACCTACAGTTGACCTTGAACATCATGGGTTTGAACTGTGCAGGTCCAAGTACAGGTGGATTTTTTTTGATAGAGTAGATGGTAAATGCATTTTGCTTATTATTTTCTTTTCTCTAGTTTATTTCATTTTAATAATACAGTATATAACACATACAATATATAAAATATGTAGTAATTGACTATTTATGTTATCAGTAAGGCTTCTGATCAACAGTGGGCTATTAGTAGTTTTGGGGGGAGTCAAAAGTTATATGTACATTTTCGTGTCTGCAAGGGGATTGGCACCCGTCACCCATGTTGCTCAAGAGTTAACTGTGGTTGGTTTTCACAATGCAAAGGCTATGACCAAATTCTGATGGTCTCTCACCTGAGCAGCTCCTGGGGTTGGGGTAGCAGCTAATCTGGGATTTGGGGCTAACTTCACAACCTCTGAAAAGGGCACGTCTGTTCCAGCTGCAAGGCCCAGAAGGGAAAGCTCATTTCACATCAGTGCATGTTGCAAATGAAGACATTAACTGAAAATAGCATCTTATCTCTGGGGTGATAAAATATTCTAAAACAGGATTATGGTGATGGTTGCACAACTCAGTAAATTTACTAAAAAATCACTGAATTGTACACTTAAAATTGGGTGACTTTTATGCCATATAAATTGTGCCTCAGTAAAACTGTTCGAGAAAAAGAGAGAGACAGAAGAGAGAAATTTGATGTGCAGACCTCTCCCCAGCAGGGCCTAGTTTGTCTTGCTCAGCGGGACAGCACCTGTCACAGCAGGGCGGCGGGCCCCTGGCATCTGACAGGAGGACTTACCTGCCTCTCCTCCCTCACCTGGCCCCACTCCCCAGGGCTCAGTGCACCGAAGCCACTCCAGGCTTCTTAGGATTCCTTCTACCTCAGAGCCTTCTCACTGTGTCCAGTGTCCTGGTCTCCTCTCTTCACAGACCTACACTCTTCTCAGACCAGCTGCCGCTCACAATGTCCCTTGTTCCGAGGCTCCCTAACCCTCCACCCCTAAGTACCATCAGCTGTCCTCAGAAACTTTGTACAATTTCTGGCCCCAGATTTAAGGTCCCTCCCTTGCTGAGCCCCCAGAGCTCTGTGAAGCCAGGGACTGGGTCTCCAGAAGAGCCCTGGGGCCTCGCACACTGCCTGCATACCCGAGGCCCTCAATAAATACTCCCCAAGCAAATGAGCGTGGGGCTGGAGAGGAAGGGAGGCTGCTGTCGGGCTGGATGGGGGGCAGGAAAAGTGAGGAATTTCTAGGCGGGTTAAGGAGTACTATCAGATAGGCAGGGAAACACAGGACCACTGCGAGTGAGGCAGGGCCCGGGCAAGACACGAGGTTTCCAAGCAGATGTTGGGATATCTCGGCTCAGAGCTGCATGGGAACGGGGTGGGGGAGGGGAGGCCAGCAGAGAGACCAATCAAAAGACACTGGTCCCTTGGCCACTCATTCAGAGACCGCCTATGTGTGAGGTTCAGCCTGGATGCAGCTGGGGAGAACAGATGTGAAGTGGCTGAGACACCTCAGGGTGGGGACCGGTGTGCTCGGATTAGCTTGGGCTTCGGTTTTGGAGGGCAGAGTGGGCAGTACCCCAGATAACCTCTGGCAACGCAACAGGCACAGAAAAGGAAAAATAAAAAAGAAACGCAGTGCCACATAGCAGCGGAGTCCCGGAAGGGCAGTGCCTTTCCCGCTTTAGCAGAAGAAGGAGTGGGAAGTGGGCTCTGGGCTTCTCATGGGCAACACTAAGGGCCAGAAGATAATGGAACAGTATTTTCAAGGTGCTGAGGGAAAGTATTTTGAAGTTAGAGTCCTTTGCCCAAACAAGGTAACATTCCTTTTTTTTTTTTTTAAGATTATTTATTTATTTGAGATAGAGGGAGAGCACAAGTGGGGGGAGGAACAGAGGGAGAGGATGAAGCAGACTCTCCACTAAGCAGGGAGCCCGACATGGGGCTCAATCCCAGGATGCAGGGCTCGATCCCAGCCAAAGTCAGATGCTTAACCGACTGAGCCACCCAGGCACCCCACAAGGTAGCATTCTTTTGGAGGGTGAAACAAAGCCCATGCTGGACATGTAAGGCCTCCAAAATTATCACCTACTGAATTCCCTCTTAAACTTACCTAGGTTGTAGAGTCCAACAAAACTATCATGGAAAAGAAAAAGGAGAAAGAAACTGCAGGGAATTAGGAAGAGAGAGAGGAATTCATAGGGAAGTGCAAATAAAAGCCAATATGATGTAAGTTTAATTAAAAACACAACCTGGAAATAAATTACCCAGTGATCTTGACACAGGAGGTGGCATGAGGTGGGGTGAGGAAGACAGGGTAGACAGGGAGGGGAGTAAAAGAGTGAGAGGTTAATTATTAAGAGAAGGATCTGGTCCCTGATTAATTCTCAGTGTTGATAGAAACATGTAAGTTTAAATAGGTGTGTTAAAAAGTGAAGAGTAAATGCATGAAGAGAACTGCCAGAGGAAACAGAGCCCTTGAGGTAAATGGGCAGCTGGAGGAGCAGTCTGAGCAGGCAGGGGACAGGGCAAATTGACTAAATGGGCCCCTTGTGGGCATGGGCAGCTCCCAGGAGAACCTGCCTAGATGGGGGAGGTCCAAGTTTCAGCGAGGCTGCCATCAGAGCGATGGGCCCCCATGGAGCTGTCCAGGGTACTGGACTGTTTGGCTCTGAAGCCTTCAGCTTTGTTTCCACTTCCTGCATTTGCTGAAAAGATGGCCCTGGACTTCATCCACCTCTCCTGCCCACCAGCTGTCCAGACCCACACCCATGTGCCCTCAAGCATGTCCTGCGTTCTTTCCCAATGTCCCTGTGCTGAGCCTGCCCATGACCAAGTCTCATTCAGTTAGGAACCTACTTTTCTTTGCCCACTTTAAGTACAGAATAAAAGAACAGAAGGTTTGGGTTGGTTCTTGCCTGCTGGGAGGAGAAAAATGAAACTAAAGCCCAAGACTCCAATGTCCCTAAAGACTGGGAACATTCCAATCTCCCCTTTCTATCCTCCTCAGCCCCGCCAGTGCCCCAACTCTTCCAGAAGTCTCTGTTCCCCATCCCTCGACCTACCGTGGAAAGCTCGGTATGCAGAGCCCACACAGGCCGAGTTGGCAGTGTCTGTGACATACACTGGGGCACCAAACACATCTGCAAGCACCTGGAAAGGAGGAAGGTTCATACTGTAGTAAGCCATTCCTCGGGGGGAACACGGACATTTGGCACACATGCTCTACGCTCTCTTTCCTCATGTGTCTTCTGATGCCTTCCATTCCACCTCTACTGCCTTAAAGGAAGTATACTCAGCCATGCCACCCTGATAATAATAGAGTCAGGATGATCTGGGGGAAGTCTCCAGTGGAGGGCCACAGCTCTCCAGGTTGTCCCTGCACTATGTAACCATTTTATCAAAGACAAGGAGGAAGATTGAGGAAGTATACTTAGCAAATGGTTAAGGTGGAGATGGCTGGAGGTAGAGACTAATGTCAACAAGCTCAAACAAACCCAAACTAAGAGGACATGTCTAATAGGAATAAGGATAAATTTTTCCATTTAGCTCCCCAAAATAAATTGCATATTTTAAAATGGAGGACTTCTACTCAGTGGAGCTCACATGGAAAAGACTTGGGAGTCTTAGTTGACCGTAAATATTACAGTGGATGCCACTGATGCCCCATCTGGATTCCATTACTGGACTGCTGTGCATCTCTCCCCCAGATGCTGTGAGTATCGGCTGCTAATGGCTTACAGCTGCCCCTCCTCAAAGGAATTGCTCTTGGCTGAACAGAGGATGCCTCTCATAGGAGGTTATTCTCACCTCTCTCCAGGTTAGCCACTTGGCCCCCTTACCCAAGGTGGAACCAAGTCTGTGGTACAGTTCACGTTTCAGATATTCCCTATGGGATGGAACCGAAGCTGAAATCACATTCTTGCTTATCATTTCCCTCGGCGCTACCTGCCCCCCTCACTCTCTTCTGGGAGCACCTTCTCAACAATCCACTTATAGAAGAATTCCCATCTCAGGCTCTTCTTTTAGAGAATCTTACCTAAGACAGGTATATTATAAGTCAATAGTTGATACAGCCTCAGGCTACATCCAAAAATGCTCAGTGTCCCAGTAAGACCCTGGCAGCCCCATGATGTGACAGCTTGACTGTCAGACATCTGCAGGAGTGGGAACAGAGGCAGTCCTTATTGGACAGCGTCTGGCTCTTAGAAGTAACAGACATGGAAGAGGTCCTACTGCTTGGCCTATCACCAACACATACCTGTAAGATTTCTCTGTTGCGAGATGCCCCTCCAGTGGCCAAAATCTTTGTCTTGGGCACTGCAAGGAAGAAGAAAACACTGATGGCTGTAACAATCTCCCCAAGACAAAAAAGACTTTTCTAGAGTTCTTCAGCCACAAAGGGCTTGTACTGGGCCAATGCCTCTTACTCATCACACAGGACTCAAGGAGAGCTCCAGAGCTGGCGTTGTCCATGCAGGCTTGTCACAAGTAATTTGTTTGTGAGGCTGCTGCCCCACTGACCTCTTACTGTCTTCATTTTTTTTAAATCATTAAAAAAAAAAAGAATCTGTCAACAAACCAGGAACAAAAGGGAACTTACTTAAATTAATAAAGGCCATCTATCCAAAATTTATAACAAACGTCATTCTTTTTTTTTTTTAATTTTTTTTTTTTTAAGATTTTATTTTATTTATTTGACAGGGAGAAAGACAGCGAGAGAGGGAATACAACCAGGGGGAGTGGGAGAGGGAGAAGCGGGCTTCCCACTGAGCAGGGAGCCCGATGCGGGGCTCGATCCCAGGACCCTGGGATCATGACCTGAGCCTAAGGCAGACGCTTAACGACTGAGCCACCCAGGTGCCCCTAACAAATGTCATTCTTAATAGAAACATTTAGAAGTATTTTCTTTAAGAGTGGTGTGTCTCCCAGACCTCAAAAAAATGGCCTCCAAATGATCCTTGCCTCCAGATATGTTTACGTTCATGTCGTTCCCTCTCACAGTCAATAGGGCTGACTCCTGTGACCAGTGGGATATTGTGTAAATGGTGGAGTGTGAGTTCCAAGAGTAGGTCATAAAGGACATTGAGGCTTCTATCCTGTTCTGTTGCAGATCACTCTCTTGGTTCCCTCACTTTGGGGACTCCTACCAACAGCCGTGTGAGCTGGCCACCTGGGGAGCAGATCCTACAGCCCGAGTCAAGCCTTCAGATGACTGCAGCCCCAGATGACATACTGACTTCAACCTTAGAAGAGACCTCAGCCAGAATGACTGAGTTATGCTAATCCCAAATTCTTGACACACAGAAACCATGTAAGATAATAAATGTTCATTGTTGTTTTAAGCTGATAAGTCTTGAAGTAATTTGTTACACAGCAATAGATCGTTAATAGTAAGAACAAAACAAAGACTCATACTATCCAATACACTGTCACATAGTACTAGTTTTACTAGCCATGCCTATAAGGCAAGAAAAATAAATAAATATATAAGGATTGAAAGAAAATAAATAAAACTACCATTATTATTTACAGACAATAAACTATCTACTTAGAAAAATTAAAAATAGGCAAACTAAAGTTTAATAAGGTTGCCAGATATAAAAAAGTCAACTTACAATAATCAATGGCATTTCTAGCAATAACCAATTACCAAATGTGATAGAAAATAAATTACCATTCACAATGGTAACCAGAAATATAATGTAGCTAGGAAATACCTTAGCAAAGAATTCAGAAGCCTCTATGAGGAAAAAGAAAATGGAAGATGTTATTAAAGTACAAAAAGG
This sequence comes from Phoca vitulina, assembly GCF_004348235.1. NCBI lineage: Eukaryota > Metazoa > Chordata > Mammalia > Carnivora > Phocidae > Phoca > Phoca vitulina. The sequence continues at coordinate 45,704,285 of NW_022589713.1, forward strand.
AGTATCTAAGTAAATTAAAAGATATTCCATGGTCTTGGCTGGATTTGAACTAACATTATAAAAGTGTCAATTTTTTCAAACGAATTTATAAATTCAATGCAACCTAAATAAAAATTCCAACTGGATTTTTTTTTAAGGAACTGAATCAAGTTAGTATAAAATATTTATGGAAAAATAAAGATCCATAAATGGCTAAGACAACACTGAAAAAAGAAAAGTGAGGGGATGAATTGCTATATTAGACATTAAGACGTGTTTTGGGCTGAACTGTGTCCCTTCAAAATTTATATGTTGAAGTTCTAACTACTAGTACCTTAGAATGTAACTGTATTTGGAGATAGACAGATACATGTTTAAAAAGGTAGTTAACTGGGGTGCCTGCATGGCTCAGTTGTTAAGCATCTGCCTTCAGCTCAGGTCATGATCCCAGAGTGCTGGGATCGAGCCCCGCATCGGGCTCCCTGCTCCGCGGGAAGCCTGCTTCTCCCTCTCCCACTACCCCTGCTTGTGTTCCCCTCTCGCTGTGTCTCTCTCTGTCAAATAAATAAATAAAATATTTTAAAAAAAGGGTAGTTAACTGAAATGAGGCCATTAGGGTGCCTCTAATTCAATATGGCTGCTGTCCTTATAAGAACAGTCTATTAGGACACACAGAGGGAAAACCATGTGAAGACACAGTCAAGGAGAGAGACCTCGGGAAAAAACAACCATGCTGACACCTTGATCTCAGACTTTTAGCCTCCAGAATTGTGAGAAAATTAATACCTGTTGTTTGATCCATCCAGTCTGTGGTACTTTGTTATGCAGACCTGGCCAACTAATACATACTACAAAGCCATAATAATAGTTTGTCCCCAAAACAGACCAATAAACCAATGGAGTGGAAAAGGGGATGGGGAGAGAGACCCACATATATATAAAAACTTGATAAATGATAAAGAAGGCACTACAAGTAATGGAGGAAAAGAGAACTGGGTCACCATGCGGAAAAAAAATTAAACCGGACCCCGATTTACACCATTCACAAAAGTGAACTCCAGAAGGATCAGAGTCCTAAATGTGGAAGTTACACGAACAACAAAATGTACCAAAAAAAAAAAAAAAAATTTCTGTGGCACTGAAAGAGGGGAAAACCTTTTCAACAATATCTCAAGAGCATAAAATTTAAAATGAAATATTGGCAGGTTTAATTTAATCAAAACTCTGTTCAGTTGCCAACACTATAAATAAGGTTAATAGACAAATGACAGAAGATGCTTGCGACACAGAAAGCTGACAAGGATCTAGTAATATTCGAAGTATCTGATAAACTCCTGCAAACTGTTAAGAAAAAGATGGGAAATCCAATACGGGGGAAATGGTAAAAGATAAAAACCGCCAATTCACGGGGGAAAAAAACCAAAGTTACAAAGAGCTGTTCAAAGTCATTATTAATGAAAAAAAATGCAAATGAAAGTAACACTCCGATACTAGTTTACATCCATCCCTCAGATTAGCAAAGGAGTCAAAGGTGCTTAATGCTAAATGTTGGTGGGGATACGGGAACACTCATGCACTGACAGTAGACCGATGATTTCAAAAACGCAAGACTCTGAGCCTGTCTGTCTCTACCCACTTCCACTGAGCAGCAGCGGCATCTGACCTCAAGCTAAAGAACTGCCCTCCAGCCAAAGTGAGCATCTACCTGGGGAGGGTGCCTGGGGGGCCTGAGGGGAATCAGAACTTGCAGTACCACTGAGCTGCCTGGGCAGACGTGGAAAGGGACAGACATGCACCCATCATAGAAATAAGCTGCATTCATCTTCCAACCAGAATAAAAACCTGCTGATTTTGGCATGTGGAGAGCCTTCGTAGGGAGGACTCCAACTTTAACGCTTGTACAGTGCTCACAAGTTTCAACTTAAATCTGCCTGTTGTCACCCCATCTACTTCCCCAGCCTGGAAAGGGCAGGTGGGGTGGGGCAGGCGGGGCGGGGGTAGGGGGCACTGGGAGGAGGGACCTTGCTTGCTGTCTCCACTGAGAACCAGTTACTCATTCAGTACTACGAACCCGCAGCCAAGACAGTTGAGAAAAATCAATGGTGTGAAAGAGAAAGATCAATGTGAACAGACTACCTCAGAAGGAAAAGAACCCAGGCAACAAAAGGGCAAATTTGAAAAAATGCCAATATTTTATCCTCTGGTGTATTTGAATGGGTATAAATCCATAAAAAGGAATAAACCATTACGAAGAAGAACTGGGAAACAAGAAAGAGTTCTAAAAATTAAAAAAAATGATATATGAGGGGCGCCTGGATGGCTCAGTCGGTTAAGCGTCTGACTTCAGCTCAGGTCATGATCTCAGGGTCCTGGGATAGAGCCCCACATTGGGCTCTCTGCTCAGCAGGGAGTCTGCTTCTCCCTCTTCCTCTGCCCCCCCTCCTGCTTGTGTTCACTCTCTCTCTCAAATAAATAAAATCTTTAAAAAAAAAAAAGATATATGATTACAAACAAATTTAGGTGGAAAAACTAAACAGTAGAATAAACATGGCCATATCTAATATAATAACCTGAAAGATACAATCCAGGAAATTCCCTATGATTTAAAGTGATAAGGAAAGAGAAAGAATAAAGTTAGAAGACACAGAATTCATTTATCCTTTTAGAGTTACTCAGTCTACAAATATTTAGGGAGAGCCCAGTTGCCACCTGGTAGTGGTTTAAGAAGTGGGAATAGATAGTTTAACAAGACAGATGAGATTCTTCCTCTCAGAGAGCTCATATTCTAGTTGAGGGAGGACAGACCATAAAAAGATAAATTTAAAAATAGAGCATGAGAGTGACAAGTTCATTTTTCAAAAATTTTATTTACTTATTTATGTCATCTCTACACTCAACATGGGGCTCAAACTCACGACCTCAAGATCAAGAGTCGCATGCTCTTCCGACTGAGCCAGGCAGGGGCCCCTGAGAGTGACAAGTTCTATGACGAAATAAAGCAAAGTGCAATTAGGGCCAGAGAGCCAACATCTGGTCTGCATAAGACAGGGTTTCTCAAGCTTGGCACAGCTGACATTTGGGCTGGATAATCATTGGCTGTGGGGGCTTGTTGCACACACTGCAGAATGTGCAGCAGCATCTCTGGCCTCTGCCAGTGAGATGCCAGGAGCACTCCCCGTTTGTGACACCAAAAATGTCTCCAGATATCATCAAAAATCCTCTGGGGGGCAAAATCACCTCTGTTGGAAACCACCGGCCTAATATGAATTCTAGTAAAAAGAACAGAGAAAATGAAGGGAAATAAATCATCGGAGAAATGATGTAATAAATTTTCCCAAGGTAGAAAAAGTCAGATATATTCAGGCAAAAGGGGCCAGCAGGTGCTTGGCACAATGAAGACATAAGGCCTATACCCAGACTTTAGTTGAGAAATTTCCAAAATCCTAAGAAAGAAGATTCTAGAAGATTCTGTAGAGGAAAAAAATACCATTCAGATGGGCTTCTCACTGGCAACGCTAAAAGTCAGAAGACAAAAGAACATTATTTTCGAAGTTCTAAAATAATATGATCTTTGAATTCAGAATTCCACATATTATAAAAGTAGCATTTAAGTGTGAAGGCAAAATTAAACCATTTTCATACAGTCAGAGACCATTCCCCTTACCCCCACCTCTACATGAAAGAATTAGTCAAGGATGTCCTGAAGCAAAGATGAAAGCCAAATACAAAACCACTTAGATGTGTGATATAATAAATAGTGGTAATCAAGGAAAGCCACCAAGTGTATAATTTAAATAATTATTGATGCGTAATGCACACTGAACAGTAACATCCTGGAAATGGAAAATGGGAGGTAAAGAAGAGAGAAGAGGGGGCGCCTGGGTGGCTCAGTCAGTTAAGCATCTGCCTTCAGCTCCGGTCATGATCCTGGGGTCCTGGGATCGAGCCCTGCGTCGGGCTCCCTGCTCGGTGGGGAGTCTGCTTCTCCCTCTGCCTGTAGCTCCCCCTGCTTGTGCTCTCTCTCTCTTTCTCAAATAAATAAATAAATAAATGTGGACTGGGCTAGTGAATGGCAGCCCCTGTGCCGACCGGCGCCTGAGTGAGCAGGCCCGCCCTAAATGTATTTGATTAACAAAGTAAGCATTATGCTAGCCAAACATGACAAGTTCCAGAAACAAAATCCACCCACTCAGGTTGTCAGTTTACTACCAATACCTATTACACAGAAGAGATGAAGTAAGGAAAAATCAGCCAAGGGCCTGCACAAGACTGTTCCTAGCAGCGCGGTTGGTAACACGTGCAAACGTACATCACAGAAATGGTAAATGGATCATGGTACAATCACGATGGAACCCCACAGCACTGTGAGAGCTGACAACTGGTAGCTACGCTAATTCACACGGGCGAATTCATGAACATAACGTCGAGTTATAGAAGCAAGTCACCTAAGAACACGGGTCAGCCGGGAGAATGATGCCTCACGTTTGTGCAGCCCTTCTTGGTTCCAAGCATGTTCATTTATGTAATCTTATTTGAGAGGAGGCCAGCAGAGCTAGCAAGACAGGTTTGATACTGCCTTTAAGTCTCCTAAGAGGATAAGTAATTTTATGCGGGTTTGCACAAAACTGCTTTAAAGGCTGGGAATGATGGCATGATTCCATCACCCCTCCAGTGCCCAGGAGGACCTCTCTGTTTTCATTGCCTCTTCCTGCACACTGTTGGGGCCAGCCACCGACAAAGTGCCACCTTCTGCTGGCCAGAGGACCCTTCATGCAGGGCACTGGGTGACGACGTCAGCACCATCCCAGCCCTGCTCACCGATCTCACTTTTCAGGGGATTCTGAAATCTTTGGAGACCTCTGGGGGAATGTCTTTCTTTTTTTTCTTTTTAAGATTTTATTTATTTATATGAGAGAGAGTGGGAGAGAGAGCACGTGCAGGGGGAGGGGGAGAGGGAGAAGCAGACTCCCCACTGAGCAGGGAGCCCGACACAGGACTCGATCCCAGGACCCTGGGATCATGACCTGAGCCAAAGGCAGACGCTTAACTGACTGAGTCACCCAGGCGCCCCTGGGGAATTTCTTTTTACACTTTGAGTGATGGAATGGAGAGAAATGGAAATGTTTATCATGATCATTTTATTTGTTTTAAAATTTGCGGTGAACACACGTACACCCTGAAAAACGTAGGTAACACCTCATAAGTTGACAGCTTGACAAATTTTCACAAACTCAAGACACCCATGTAACTCAGGAAAGGACCACCACCAGCATCCCAGAGGCCCTCTTCCTCTGAAAGGTAGCTGTTCGCTGCCCTGGCTTCCAGTGACAGTCTGGTTTTAAACTTGATGTACACAGAATCTTGCCACACGCACTTCTGTGTCTGCCTTCTCTTGCTCTGAGTGACATCTGTGAGATTCATCCATTTTGTTGCCCGTGGTGGAGGCTGGTTTATTTTCATTTCGGTGTAGCATCACATTGCACGAATATCCCAGAATGCATGTCTCCTGTCTACTACCCATGGGCGCTGGGTTCCAGCACGGGGCCAGTAAGCACCGTGCCATGATGAATGCTCTCCTGTACGTGTTTAGAGACCATGTGTACACATTTCCATTATGCATGCGCAGAGAGACGGGGCTGCTGGGGAGGAGTGTGTGTGCAACTTCTCAGAAGGCTTACCTAATGCTGATTTCTAGAGTATGCTTGCACTTGGTTGGTTCAAAGACAGAAAACATACTACACAGAGCTCAGATTGTCCATAAAAGTGTCATGAGGAGGCGCTCAAGCAAAGAGGCTTCAGGGGTTTTCTACCCTCTCTAGTGACAACAGCTGCTGCCCAGGGGGACAAATACATCTTAGAGACCCGGACTCCACCCTCCTGGCAGAAGCCCTCGCCCCAGACCATTCCAGGGCCAGCAGTAAGGGGAACTCACTGCCCTCCTAAAGCTGCCCATTCCATAGCTCAAGTTCTTAGAAATCCCTTTTTCCCCACAGAGCCCCCGCCCCCCAACCTGCCCTGCCCTGCCTTTCCATTCCAGACCTCTCAGATTGGACAGTGGTTCTGCATCCCCACTCTTCCCCATCCAAGCTGAAGTGCTCAGACTGTGCCCCACAGGCAGATGGCCCCAGCCTAGACCTTTCCCATCTGCACTGCCCATGTCCTCAGGGTCTGGAGCTTGGGACACTGCATCTGCACGTTGGAGGTCTGGGTTACAGAAAGGTCGCTAAGTGCTACAGTTACGCGCCAGAAGGTCAGGCTACTGGGGACAGAGCAGAGAAGCAGCAACAAGCTGCCTCCTCGTCCCTGCCTGCCCACATGGGCCCGCTGACTCACCTTCTCCCCAGCCACCCACGGCCGGGCTCCATCTCCCTCCTGCCCCGGGAATGGAGCCTCAACAGACAGCGTCATGCGAGGCCTGGCCTGAAGGCCGGGAAGCATCTCAAGCACCTCAGGGTGTGAGGGTCCCCACCCCAGAACACAGCCCACCAGCAGCTCACTTACTGACTCGGTAGCCCAAGCCCTCGGCATGGATCCTCTTGGCCATGAACTGCCCTTCAATCAGTGCCCGGATCTCCACAGCCCTAGGGAATGCTGAGACCTGTCCCCAGGAGAAAGCAGGCACAGTGAAAACTCCTTGGTGTCCCTTCATTGTATGTGTGCGTGCACGTGCGTGCATGTGTGTGAGTGCATGCATGTGTGTGCATGAGCATGTGTGTGCGTGTGCATGTGTGTGCGTGTGTATGCATGTACATGCATGCGTGTGAGTGTGCGTGCGTGTGCATGCATGCGTGTGAGTGTGTGTGCATGCATGCATGCGTGTGTTGTCTTTTTAAACAACAGCCCAGATTCAGAACTCATGACTCAGGCCTCCAGGGCAGCTCATACACAGCTGGGGCTCTTGACCCACTAAGCACCTGCTGCACATGCTCACACGAACACATCGCTCACACATACATGCCCCCAGCCTCAGGCGTGCTCACTTCGGGGACACAGAGCATCAGAGAACTCAGTTTCAGGCCACCAAGGGTTCAGCTCTGTGACCTCGAGTTAAGTTAGGTAAATCTTGCTGGGATTTTCATTTTCTTCCTTAACAAAACCGAGGTCATAGTGGTACCTGTTTCAGGGTGGGTATAATGATCAAATGAGACAACAGAGCCTGGTCTAGGTGTGTGATACTAAGTGAGAACCCACAGCTGAGGAGTGTCCGTCAGGCTAATGCTGATAGGCGTCAACCCCAGCTTCGCCCATGCCTTAGCCCCTGAGACCAGTGACAGACCCTACCTTCTCCCTGACAGACCCCGACGGGTTTATGCAAAGGGGAACAGGCATACCTTCTCTGTATGAACAACAGAAACCAAACAGACCCTTCATCAGAAGACTGAGGTGAGCCCCCCCCCCATAGTTTATATAAAGCTTTCCACTTACAACCCAATATGTCATGACTTCATCAGCCACAAATCTGATGCCAACTCTAACTGTAACAGTTACTAGACAGAGGGACTTACTCAATCCCACATGCACGGTGGAGGGGAAAGGAAACAGTGCTTTAGGACCAGGGAGGACTGGGTCTGGAGGGCGCCCTGCACCACCCAGGCCCTGGTGACTTGGGCACATGATTTAGCATCTCTGGACCTCAGGATGCTCTGAGCAGTCAATGAGGGACACAGGGAACCACCAGCACGGTGCTTGGAGCCAAACAGCACACAATAAATGTTAGTGCTTCCTGTCCCAGAGGCTTTTGATCAGGAAGAAATACCCGATCTGGGGACAATGTGAGTCCTTGGGGATGCAGGATTAAGCTTGCCAAGGGAACAGGTTCTATGGCTTTCAGTGGCAGTCAGTGTGGACACGGGTCAGCCCAGGGGAAAGCCCCGAGGTATTCTACACTCCTCTTTGTGAGAATCGCGTCTGTCTTAGATTCTGCGGATTCCCCAGCACTAAAACGCACGCCGGCACATCAAGATGTTTGCGTTAGCAAGAGCGGAGTAAATGAATGAAGTCCCTCAAGTAGCAGAACTTGGGAGGCAGTTGTTAAATTCAATACTCGAAACTGGAGCCAATTTCTCTCCAATACGAATACCACACGTACCTGTCGGTTTTCTGCACTAAACCGATGGCGCCCAATAATTTCAGGGGTGATCTCCATTACGTCAAAATAAAAACCTGAAACCAGACCAGGAAGAGAGTCACTGTCGGTAATCAAAAACAAAAGATAAGCCTCTCAAAGACTTAGGACAGAATAAGGTGAAATGACCCCATATCTCTGTCCCCCAGAAGAGTCAGGAAAGACAGGAACTGGAAGGGCCTGGGCTAGATCCTCCTAGAGACAGTTCCGCCTACTCTTACCCGACAGCCCAGACCAGAGGCAGCTGCCCCACCAGCCCTGAAATACCAGTGCAGGTTTGATCGAGGGCCGCACGTCCCCTCCCTGCTCAGAAGGCCTGGCCCAACGCTGGGCCCTCTTCCGAAGAGAACCCTGCATCTGGGGCAGAAAGCTACATACGGGTGCACACTAGGGTAGAGCAGGAGCCGTGGCTGCCCTCCCTGAGGCTGTCACCAGGGGCTCTGAGGGGGACAGAGCCCTCCACTCAAAGCATGGAGAATGGCCCTACCTTGCTCAGATCATTGGGCCTCACACTAGTTTGGAAGACCCACGGAGCAGAAGGACAGACAGCTAGGGCTCCCCCTGGCTTGCTCCGTGGCCCTCCTCTCCCCCTTCCCCTGGGGCCCTCCTGTCAGCAGCTACTCCCCTTCACAAGCCTGGGCATCACCAAACAGCCTACCCAGATTCCCGCCGTTGCCCATCTCCGTGGACCGCAGCGCCTCGGAGAAATCACTCCAGGAACAGGAAGCGGACTCATCACGGATCTTCTCTCTCATGAGGGAGCCGTTTTTAAAGCTGCAGAAGTGCACACAACCCTGAGGGGGTACCCACTGCTTGCTGACTGGACCCATGTGTTTTGGTGAAGAGTCCCAGGTCGAAGGGCTGCAGGTCAAGCTGGACCACAACCCCCAGGCAGTGGCTGGCAGAGATCTGAGGTTCTCCCTCAGGTTATCAGGCCCAGCGAAGGTCCCTGGGAATCACTGGGGAAGGCTTGTCTCGGACTCTGTTTACAGAGGTTGCTGCAAAGGCACCCCAGGAAGAGACGGGGAGCTGTGGCTTCTACACGTTATACCACCTGGACGATGGAACAGAGCTGGCTAAATATACTAGACCTACATATCCTCCAATGGTTCCTGGGGCCTAGAGGCTCAGAAACTTCCCTGAGTAGCCTCTGGTGGGTTTCCAAAGGCCTGTCATCAGGGTGCAGAGCACACCTCCTCCATGACAACTGTCAGGGGGCAGGATGTCCTTCCTACTATTGTTGAAGGTCTAGCACATACTAGGCATGTCCTAACACCATGAAGCAAACCTTTCATTCTTCACATTTGATGAGCAAAGTGTGGCTCACGTGAGCCATGGGGTCTGCCCCGGGCCACACAGGATATGGGTGTTGAGGATGGGACTGGAATCTGGGTTTGGCGAGGACTCCAGGTCCGGGCTTCCTCCCCACCTAGCTCTGCTGTCAGAAAAAACCCAGAGTCCCAGGGTCTCAGAGGCCACAAGAGCCCGCTGAGCAGGAGAGCCTGCGGGCTCCACACGGTGTCAGACCTGCCCACTGCCCACCAAGCCTACCACAGGAGCGCCATGTAGTGCTGGACATCAACCGGGTTGCAGAAGACGTGCCCTTCCAGGGCGGGCACGGGCTCCTGGAGCCAGAGAAATAGGGTGTCGCTGGTGCCCAGGCTGACCTGGGAAGAAATGGGCAGAAATGAGGCGCCTCTCTCCCCAGCTCCGCCAGCCCTGACCCCCTTCGTTTCACTCCTCATGCTGCAGATTAAATGCCACTTCCTCAGAGAAACCTCTTCTTCTAACCCTCCCACACTAGATGAGTCCAAAGTTAGCAACCAGATTTAGGCTCTCATGGAAACTGTGGGCCGATTTTCTAGAATTTACCACAATTGCAACTAACTAATGGTTTGGGTGACAACTGGTTCCCAAATGACCTTCCCAGTAGACCCAGAAGGGCACAGGTTATGTTTTCTTTATTCATCCGGGGAGCTCACAGTCCTCTGGCCCAATGTCTCACCCTTCCACCACTGTACCCACCAAGACTGGCCATTGTCAAGGGGACCTGCCTACCCGGCAAAGGCCATAACCTTCTAAGCGCAGGTCCTGGGGCCTGGGTCTTCCTATCCCCTCCCTCAGCTGCCTTTTGGGACCGGCAGACCCTCTAAGAGGCAGCAAAGATGCTGCTGGGGCCCTCGTCCCCCAGGGCACAAAGAGCTGGCTTTGCCTGTGGGCGTGAGAAGTTACCTTACCGCAATGTCACCCTCCTCCAGCCTCATGCCTGCCAGCGACGCTGAGAAGAGAGGAGGGGAGCCTCTGATTAGCTGGAGGTCACACAGAGCCACAAAGCAAACCACAGTCACCCCCAGATGGGAGCCAGCCCTGAACCTCCCGCCCCAAGCCACATGCTAGGGTAGAGGCGGGAGCAGGGTGAGTTGAGGGCTCAGGATGGCCCAAGGGGAGGTCCCAGGGGTCAAAGAGTAGAGTCCCTGAGGTCAGGGCCTCCGATCTGAGCTGGGAAGCCTCTTCCAAAAGGGTCCAAACGCCCCACCATCAGGTGCTCCCCAGAGTGCAGAGAAACAAGGGGGCCAAGTCAAGACACCAGAATACACATGGCAGAGAAAGACAGGGGTGAGGCAGGAGTGTAAAGGGGGCAGAAAGTAAAGGGCAGTGTCTGTCCCCCTGAGACATGAGGCCCAGAACAGCAATCCGCATCGGCCTGGCTCACTGATGCACTCTGGAACTGAAAGAAGTCTGGCATTGACTGGGGGCTCACTAAATGTCGAATGACTGACTGGGCGAGTGAAAGGAGAAACGTGGAAGGGACAGGTGGTCCTCCACCATCACTGCTGTGTGTGTCAGAGCCTTGGATCCAGGAACCCTACCTCGGAGAACTTAGCCTGTAGGGATGAGGGACAGGACAGGGTGTGAGCGTCAACACCGTTTGCATTGCCCGAGCACTGGAAGCCCCACTGAGCTCCACCGCAAGGGACTGGGGAAAGAAATGTGGAGCAACTGTCCCTAGGCAACCGTTAACATGATGCTGCACAAAAATATTGCCTGGGTTAGTTAAAACAAAATATGTTTACTTATGAGCACAGAAAGAAAGGTGGAAGGATAGCCATCAAAATTCTAACTGTGGTTATCTCTGGGTTAAGAGATTATGGATGATTTTTACATCCTTCCTTTGGTTTGTCAGTATTTAACAATTTTTTTTTTCTGCAGTGAAGAGGTATCCCTTGTGAGTAAGAAAAAGAGCGTGAGCCTTGGTTAGTCTGCTTGCTTGTTGTTGTTGTTGTTTTAATGAAGGAGCAATTAATGCGTGACTTAACTCAAGGTCAAACTTAGGGAGAGACCGACTGAGGGCTACCTGCCTGGTATCACCAACATTCAGCTGGAAACGAGGTCCAAGAGGAAGGATTGGAAAGCTGCTTCTTTGTCATTCTTGCTCAATCATGCCCAGAAGCTCACTTTAGTGGTTAAAAAGGCCCATTCTTCCCCCTGACATTCTTCTAGTTGATAGAGGAGGTACAAGATACATTGCCTAATGAGACTCAGTGAAGTTATTTTCATTCTGAAAGTGTAGAACTTTCCTAAGTTGGTGCTCCTACACCAACCGTTCTTCTTTGAGGGAGGCTGGACCTCCCAGCTTTTAGGGCGGGTGGGAACTGGGGCCTGGGTGTCCCCTGGGAGCCTCGGGCACCAGAACCCACACACTGCAGGCTGGAGCCGCCTCTCAACCCAGGGGACAGAGCTTGGGGCTTCATGCCTTGCCACTGTGGAAATCCGGCCACTGTCCACCAGCCCCTGCCTCCCCTCCACTTTCGGACCAGGAACACTGGGATCCCTTCTCCAAAACCTGCTTTGATTGGTTCTGTGCTTTGCCAACAGGGTTCCACACGCCCGTCTCCAGAAATTGCTCAGGGATAGGAAAGGCCCTTGTCTGGCTCCTGGGGTTCCCTCCAGATGCCAGAGCCAAGCTGTCCCAGGAGGGAGGGGTCACAGCCAGGACACTGATGTGGCCACAGGTGTGGTGGGGACGTGCTCACTGTGCCCTCAGCTCCAGAGCAGACAGGCCAGAAGCGGACCAAGGAACACCACGAGCGTTAGCGTTATTCTCAGTGATAGCTGTAATAATAGTAGCGACTTCAGTGTTTTTCCTGACCACAAAAATACAGAGAGACAATGCAGAAAATACAGAATCTAATAATAACACTGATAATGTACCTATTGCCATTAAGGATGAATTTTAACAAGGACCACCCACGCTATTTCGAGGCATACAACGCTACTCCTAGACATATGCGTCTCTCTCTGTTTATTTATTTTGGATGCCCCTGTCCTGCTCGTCTACATAGCCAACAGGAGGAAAGTACAGAGAGGCTGGTGGGTGTTGAAATCAGGAGGAGTGCTGAAGGCAGAAAACAACTGAAAAGAAATGTGTCTCAAAGGAGAGCAAAATAGAAGAAATAGAGAGCCACGCTCCCTGACCATAGAGAGAAGCAGGAGAGGCTCTAAGAAGGAAGTCAGCCTCCCTAGGACAGCAGACCCTGGCCCCACCCGGGCAGCAGCCCAGGTCCTCTGCCACGTACTTGACACTTCCTCAGAGCAGGAGCTGAGGATGCTGATTTGGAGTAGAGTTGCCAGAAAAAATGGAGGACGCTCAGTTAAATTTGAATTTCAGAGAGATATACTTTGGGCCATACTTACACTAAAAAATCATTTGTTATGTGAAATTCAAATACTGCACGGGATGCACTTATCATACTAATTATTCATCATTCCTCTGAAATTCAAGGCACACTGGGTGTCCTGTATCTATCTGTATTTGCATTTGCCTGGCAACCCTAATTTGGTGGCTCTTTAGGAAAAGGGCCGCAGGGGTGGGGCTGAGGGGCCGCAGTCTGATGGCACAGTGTGGCCACCTGGCCTTTCTTCAGAGACCTGATGACACTTCCCGGAGTGGCTGGGGGAGGGACAAGGTATTCGGATGAGGAATAATTCATACCCATAGATCAAATGACAGGAAGGAGACCCAAAACCATGTCCTAGAGGAAAGGCTGGAGGAACCGAGATGTTTAGCTTGGAACAGAAAAGGCAGTTAGGGAGGGGTGGGCATGACCGCCTGCCTTAACCGCTGATCATTCTCACCTGGGGGCGGGGGGATGGCAGCAGCCCTTAGTGGCTCCAGAGGGCAGAGTAAGAGCCAAGGTAGGGCAGGTACAAGGAGTCAGATTTCAGGCCAGCAGTGTGGCAGGCGGCCAGGGAGGAAGGGCCTGCCACAGAAGGGTTTCCAGAGGCTGGACTGGCATTCTCAAATGTCCAGCACGGACCAAGTCAGGCTACTTGGAGAGTGAAATCCTCCAAGGTACTCACCAGGGTTGTCCCCAGTGAAGGCCACCACTTTGCATCCTGGAGGAAATCCATAGCACTGGATGTAGTAGGAAGAAATGGCTCCCTGAGGAGGAAAAGCAAGCATGCCCTACTGAGGCAAATCTGACCTACTGTGCACAGCCCTCCAAGCCTCAGGTCACAAGAGTGCTTGAAGCTCCAGGTCACTGGGCCTGCACTCACATCAGTCCCTGTCCTAAACCAGGGATGTCCCTCCCGTTCACAAAAAGCCAGAGGAGCCCAGCACAGGCTTGGAACCACAAATATTAGGTCATCCCAATGCCTTGAACACCACTGGATTTTGAGAGGCAGCTAGAACAAACCAATCCCCAACTTGTACTTGTTTTGCAAGCTCCAAATTCTGAGATAGCATTAGTGGGAAATAAATAACAAGGGGAGGGCGCCTGGGTGGCTCAGTCGGTTAAGCATCTGCCTCCGGCTCAGGTCATGATCCCAGGGTCCTGGGATTGAGCCCCGCATCGGGCTCCCTGCTCAGCGGGGGGGGGGTTGCTTCTCCCTCTATCCCTCCCCCCTGCTCATGATCTCTCTCTCTCATGCTCTCTCAAATAAATAAAAAAATTTAATAAAAAAATTTTTAAAAATAGGTAAAAGAGGACACACAGGAAGCAAATTCATGGAAGAAGATAATGCCCCACACCCTTGCTCTATCAGCCCAGCAATCTGATTAACCAAACATGTAAGTGCACAGGCCAACGTTTTAAAGAAAATAAACCAAAAATGGCAGTGTGGGGGAGGGAACACCCCTGGGGAAGCATGGCCCCCAGGGCTCCTCCCAGGGCAGCTGTGGGACCAGACAGCAGGGAACCCTCTGAACAGACCCATCGTCTTTAGAGAGCATAGCCATAAAAGAAAAACACTGTTTTTCCCCTTTCCCTGACTTTATCTCAGTTCCAAAAGTTTAAAACAAATGATGGGCCGTCCTGGTGTGTGGAAAGAAAATTTTGCTCCTTCCAGGAAAATTTCGGATTTACATCAGAATAAGCCTTCTCCTGGGAGAGAAATGTCTTGGCCCGGGTTGCCTCAAGAAACAGAGACTGAGTCAGGGTTTGTGTGCAGGTGGCTTATTTGGGGAAGTGATCCCAGGAAACAAGAGGGGAACTGGGGAGGAGGGAGAGCCCACCCAAAGGTTAAACTGTCAAGCTGGTCCTCGCTGTGGGCAATGTCCGAGGAGCTGTGTGTGAAGGATCTGGGGGCTGTCCACCTGGGGACGGGACGGGGAGCAGCTCTCCACAGGCTTCCACCGGTGAGGGGTGCCCCGTGGGGTGTTAACTTCCTGGACCTCCAGGTTTGCAGGGCGCAAACATGGAGTCACAGAAGCCGCGGGCAGAAAGTGAGAGAAATGAGATAGAGCTGGGGCAGGGTGCTGCCGGGTGACACCTGCGTGAAGCCACAGCTGCTGGCAAAAGAGGCGGCTTAGGAGGCTGCGAGCCGGGGCTGGAGAAGCATCCGATCCCATATGTCCCAAATACTTGCCTGCAGGAAATGAGTAAGCTGTCTGGGCACTACCTGCAGAAGAAGGGATCATGGCAAACATGGATTCGGCTTGTTTTCCCCCGTCACGTGGGTACATATGTCACAAAGGAAAATACCCTTTTCAGAATCGGTTCTTTTCCGCTCCTCAAGCTGCTAGTCTGTGCACGGGCTCCCTCCTGGAGGATGCGTTCCTGGCATAAGGCAAACAAAGCCTGCTGCCATGGACCAAACACTGCTCTCCAGCTCACACAAAACCAGAAGCCGTGCATGGAATACCAATCCCAAAGGCTTGGCCGTTTAGTTTCCTGTTTGCCCTTCCTTATTCTTTCTGCTGGGCTTCAGCGGGCCTGGGTCCTGAACTGTCCCTTGAACTCCCCTCCAAGGCTGGGGACACCCCTCCCTAAGCTCTGTGCATCGGAATTGATCTCCAAAAAGTGGCTGGGACTTGGAACGGGCAGCACGAGCGGGCCTCAGGGACCTCCTTCCTTCCCACCAGCTCTCAGAACCACCTAGAATTCTCTCTCTTCTCAATGTCTGGCATGTGCTCCCACCAAAGGGCCCCTAAGGGCAGGGCCCAGGTCTCCCTCTACTCCATCCTCCCCACAGAACAGCCATGAACGTAGTTAACTAGGGGACACCAGTGTCCATTCTGAATGGGGGTGCCATGCTATTTTGCCTCTTTTGCTATGGAGTTGAGTTCTTTATAGATTTTGGATACTAACTCCTTGTCACATATATGATTTTTAAATATTTTCTCCCATTCCATAGGTTG
This sequence comes from Phoca vitulina, assembly GCF_004348235.1. Lineage (NCBI taxonomy): Eukaryota > Metazoa > Chordata > Mammalia > Carnivora > Phocidae > Phoca > Phoca vitulina. Next base: position 45,720,031 of record NW_022589713.1, read on the forward strand.
CCTTTTTGTTTTATTGATGGTTTCCCTTGCTGTGCAGAAGCTTTTAAATTTGATGAGGCTCCATTTGTTGATTTTTGCTTTTCTTGCCTTTGCTTGTGGTGTCAAACCCCAAAAATCATCACCAACGCCTGTTTTCTTCTAGGAGTTTTATGGTTTCAGGTCTTACATTCAAGTCTTTAATCCATTTTCAGTTAATTTTTGCATATGGTGTAAGTTAGGGGTCCAATTTCATTCTTTTGCATGTGGCTGCCCTAAATGTTTTTAATATTACCCTTGGGACCAGGCACTATCTTAAACACTTTATCTGTTTTTACTCTTTTTAAAAAAATTTTTTAAAGGTTTTATTTTTAAGTAATCTCTACACCCAGTGTGGGGCTCAAACTCACAACCCCGAGATCAAGAGAAGCATGCTCTACCGACTGAGCTAGGCAGGCGCCCCTATCTTAAGCACTTTAAATGCGTCAACTCATTTCTTCTGCACAACGGCCTGATGACATAGAAAGTATCATTGTTCCCATGTTTCGGGAAAGATGGAAATGATGGGGAAACTGAGGCACAGATTAAAGTCACAGAGTCAGTGAGTGGCCGAGGCAGGGTTCCAGCCCAGACAACCTGGCCCCAGAGCCTGCACTCTCCCCAGCTCGTTCATATTTCTTTCTATTTTCTCCAGACTGCCTGCTTCAAGCTTCAGAGGTAGTTCCTAGCCCTAGAATGTCAACATTCTGTGCATTTTTTCCTAAAGTGTGCAATCACCCACCACTTATATTTTCCACTTTTCTTCCTGTTCTAATAAATTTCTAGTGGAATTTTCCAAGGTCCCCCTTACCGCACACCTCACCGCCACGAGGCAGTCATCCGTACGTGCACCTGAGCACCTGCTAAATGCAAGGCACCGATCCAGGCGTTTGGCTTTGATGTACGTCAAACCCTTCTCATACTAGCCTGACAATCCCGAGTGTGTACGCCTGTGTGTAAATAAATGAATGAGGGTGACTGTGTGTGTGTGTGTTCTGCACTGCTCGGCCCAGTAGCTGCCAGCTCTGAAACGAGCCGCGTCACCAGCAAGGGGACCTACCACCACGGAGCACGACGGTACGGGTGCGCCAAGCTTCTCCTCTAAATGAGGCGCACACGCGCCAAGGCAAACCTGCGACCAGACTTTGTCCTGGATCTGCAACAAATTCATTCCAGAACCTAAGGAATGAAGGAAACAAGAAACAGAAACATCTCTGAAAAGGACCTGTTGTGGACATGCACCCAGCTGGCAGAAAGCCGACTGTCTCTTGCAGCAAACCCGGACCTGGAGCTCTTTCCCAACGGAATGGATACAGAGTGCCTGGCTCATTATGCAACTAGAGGGCCAGAGAACCAGAGGTCAGCAGGGCCCTCGGAAACACATGGCCCCACCACCTCCTCCAAATAGTCCTCACGTCAGCCTGGGAATCTGCAGTCCTAAGACCCGACACTACACTGACGAGGAACTGTTCTCCGCGTCCCCTGGGGTCCAAGGGGTCTGCTCAGAGGGTCCTGTGCCGATGTGGGTCAGCCCTCAGGCTTCCCCAATCACATCTAACTTTTAAAGAAATCACTGAGATCAGCTCACAAAGTGTGTCTGAAAACAATCTACATCTCCCAAGGCTTTCCTGAGGATGGCAAAGGGGAGAGAAGCCAGAGCACAGGAGGACGGCTCTCCTCTTCCTCCCCCACTGGGCCCAGGTGGAGGCAGACAGCCGTCGGCCGGGATGCTGATGGCGTCACGCACCCAGGTGAGGAGGTGAGACGGCTGGGAATCAGGGGGTGACTTCTCAGGTGAGTGAGGAGAGCGGAGCGGAGGGCCTAGCCAAGGCTGTAGAACCCGAACTTTGGAATGCCCACAGGAGCGGGGCCATGACGTTTCCCAGCAGCACTTCACAGCCCCGGGGTGGACACGGGCTATTCCAGGCTTAGGGCTCTGCTGGCCTGACTTGTGTGGAGCTACCTGTGGGAGTCCTTTCTTCTCCAGATTGTGAGTGAAGCTGGGGGACCACCGCTTGGGCACCTTACTTTCTCTCCCTGAATGCTAGAATAATATGTGGCATATGACAGCACTCGGACAACTCCAGATGGATTCCCAGGAGGCTCTGAGCATTCCGAGACTCTTCTGAAGCCACGCAAATAGGTCCGGGCTCTCGCTCTGCACTCGGCTCCCCTCTGCACTTCACAGGCCTTCTAGCTTGGCCTCATGCAAAAGTGCCTTTGGCAGCCTCCTCCCAGCTCTCCTTCCTCACTGGCATCGCTTACACTAATTTTTGGCAAGGTGTTGACTCCAGAAACCACCACTCCCTTGAGTTCTCCAAATGTGAACACAACTTCAAGAAACAACTCCTTGTGGGAGCCAGGCTCCAAGATGGCTCATGCTCATCGCCAAGCTCCGCTGTTCACACCTAATGAGGTCCCTGCCTTCCTGTACCTGGGTAGGTCTGTGCGACCAGTAGGGTGGGCCACAAGGGATGGCATATCACTTCCAAGGTTAAGATGTAAAAGATTCTGTGGCCTCTGCTTGGCCACCCTCTCCTCTCATCCCTCACTCGGGGTGGGGGGGGGATCCAGCTCCAGTATCATTGGTGTCCTATGGGACGCCCACATGGTGAGGGAGTGAGGCCTCTGGCTAAGAGGTCTGGGCCCTGGAAGTGGATCCTCCAGCCCCAGTCGAGCCTTTTGATGGCTGGTCCTGGTTGCCAGCTTGAATGCCACCTCATGAGAGCTCCTGAGCCAGCACCACCCAGCTCAGCTGCTCCCAGATTACAGACCTGAAGAAATTCTGTGAGATAATAAACACTTGTGGTTGGGGCGCCTGGGTGGCTCAGTCGGTTAAGCGTCTACCTTCGGCTCAGGTCATGATCTTAGGATCCTGGGAACAAGCCCCACATCAAGCTCCCTGCTCAGTGGGGAGTCTGCTTCTCCCTCTGCCCCTGCCCGCACTCATGCTCTCCCTCTCTCTCTCTCAAATATATAAATAAAATATTTAAAAAATAAAGTTCCTACTCTGCTAAGCAGTGCATTAGACAAAAAAAAATTAAACAGTTGTTGTCTTTAGCTGCTAAGCACTGGGGTCATTTGTTACACAGCAAAAGATAACTAATACACTCCCTTCATGGCAAAATATGAAAGGGCTAGAAGTCTGGCACCCACCCGGGGGGATGAGGCCCACACCACCCACACGCATGCATGTCCATACTGAACAGGCACACCCCCCAGGACTCTGAAGGCTTACCATCACTGTAGTCGATAGGGGCATAAGACCCAAGGAAGAGGGAAGCAGCAAAACTACTGACCAAAGAAATTCTCTGTGAAAGAGAGAAACACAGTGAGATAGGCCTCATTTCCATAAGCAACTGAATACACTGGTACGCACCACCCGAGAAGAGTTTTAAACTGGGGAGGGAAGCGGAAACATTGAGTGAGATGCCCCAGTAATGGTGGTGACTGAGTATCCTGGATTCTAGAGCATTGGAGTATCTGGAATACCAAGAACTGAGTCCTTGGGAGAGCACCTACCTCACTCTGCAGTTTCTGACGGGCCAGAAAACTATCAAGTCCAACAAGGAGAAAAGAGCAACAAGGCCTAGGAAAAAGCCGTGCTTAAGGAAGTGGCTTTTCCGCCCAGCATCCAGGGAGCGTGGTGCCTGATTTCCTTCCTCCGTTTCTGTGGTCTTTATAGCTAGTCCCAAGGGAAATGGGATGTGTGGCCACAGGATTCAGAACCAACAAAGATACTCTCGGGGGTTCAGAATAAATATGAGTGAAAGTTGGCCCCTCAGAAGCACCAGAGCCCAGGCATGAGCTGGAGAAACAGATTTCAAATATCCCCCTGAGGTCCGTGCTTCCACATGGGACTCAGGGGCCCTTGGACCACAGCAGAGAATGCCAGCACCTCCTGTCCCCCCCTCAGGCCACCTTTGTTCCATACACAGTGTGTGGAGAGGGTTTTTCATCTCTGCCCTTACCCACCCCGGCCCCGGAAATCTGCACGGCTAATGCCGCAGAGTAATCTGGAACCTTGAGTCGTCACGTAATAAATGGGATGTTGTTAACGCCCCAGATTAAAAAGACACTCTGGTTTAACATGCGCTGATCATTTTCTAATGATCCAGAGATGAAAATCACTAGCCAAGTTGTGGAGCTGCTTCCCAGGTGGCATTAAGAGCTGGCTTGCAGCACCTGTGGATGGAGGACCGAATCTGAGCTCCTGGGACACAGGCTCTGGCTGAAGGGCCACGGCTGGGGACACATGGGTCCAGCTTTCCCCATTTCCAAAGAAAACATTGAGCCCATGCCCATCAAGAGCCTGGTAGCCATCCTGCACTAACCATGCAGGAAACTGAGGAGACAGACACTAGCAGGCACCCGGACCAACGACTCAGGTGGCCCCAGGAAGACACCAATCCCCACAGCTCCCACCCTGCCCTTAACCTCTGCCCCTGACCTCTGCCCCACCTGGTCAGGAGAGGCCCTGACTTCTCTTTCCCACAATTCCATTCTCTCCCTTCTCTTTGGAAATGGCTTGCCAGTGAGAAAAAAGCAAACTGGATATATACCATTTCTAATGTCTGCTAATCGATGTTTTTGGCCAGTGCACATGAGATGTATTTATGCTAAAGGTAAGTATTATAAAAGAAATTCAACTGTGACTTAAATCAAATAGGAACGTTTCACCAACCTCTGTCTGTGAGTAGGCCTCGGGATTCTGCTGGTAAATCTTTGCAATTTGGTTTCCTGTAAAACGCTGGAAAAAGACTGCAAATTCTTAAAAACCCAACTCCTACATGCAATGATCATCTCTAGAACTTGAGGCTGGCGTAGCATGCTCTGTATATTGAATTTGTATCGTGAAAGCTTTACAAAGGCCTCAAATCTAGAAATGTCGGCTGAACACCCTTAGCGAATAAGCCTTGCTCCTCACCCGGCACAGTGACCGTGCAGGCCAAGGGCACCGGCGCAGAAGACGCAGGTCCGCTCCCCACCCCTCCCTGTTGTTTTTAAGGCTGGTGGCCCAAGAAGGGTCACATGACCCAAGCTGGGCCAATCGCAGCCAGCCCTGTAACGGTGGCCAAAGCCAGTGGGAAAGAGGCATTCTTTTTTTTTTTTTTTTTTTTTTTAACTTTTCCAGGAGCTGCACTAAGGGCCTTGCATACATTGACTCCTTTCAGCTTCAAAATTGCCCGAAGTGTAAGTGCTATTTGTATCCCAGGTTAGAGGCTGACGTGGAGGTGACATCATGACCCCGCACAGAGCACAGCCAGGGTCACACCTCAGCTCCCCGCTGGGCAACGAGGAGGCGCATCCTTGCTCGTGGGCAGCAGAAGGAGGCAGGACAGCCTTGAGCAGAATCGGGGGCCAGAGTGCCCAATCCTGGCTCTGCAGCGTGACACCCACAGGGCCTCATGTGATCCCCACTGGGGCAGGTCACCAGCTGTGTCCTCCCAGACACCCAGGGACAAGGGACCAGAGCCAGCAACAGGACCCTCCTCCCGGGGCCAAACCCAGCCCCCAGCCCCAGCCCCCAGCCCCTGGCGGGCGCTGCGCACCTCATAGGCACGGGAGCCAGTGAGGCAGCTGAGAGCCTGGGCCCCGCCCACGGCGGCCTCCAGCCCGCGGCATTGGGCTGTGGTGCTGGAGTCCATCCACACCGGGCTGTCCCTGATGGAGAAACAGGCCTGGAAAGGAGGAACGAAGGCACAGGTTTGAATTCTGCCTGCTGACTCTGGGAGCCCCCTGGCTCTGGCGGTTCCACGGCCAATCACAGCAGGTATGGGCACCTCCTCCCTGGATGTGACCTTGGAAGACCCGGGGGCAAGCCCTTCCAGCCCAAACCTCGGCCTGGCCCAGTGGCGTCTCTCCCCAGAAAGCTCAAGGGAGAAGGTTCTGATGAGGACACCTGAGCACCACGGGCAACACTGGGGATGAGCTGGGGAGGGCTAGAACTGCAGCAAAGTGCAGTTTCCCAGGGGCCTTTACAGCCCGGAACCATGGAGAAGACAGAGCCTGCCTTCCCAGCACCACCAGGAGACATCATGCCCCAAGGGGAGATCTCTGAGGGGGAAACTAGCCAGAGCCACGCCTGGCAGGAAGGGACCCGTGAGGAGGGCTATGCACCCAATCCTCTGTCCAGACACCAGCTATTTCCACCTGGAGGCAGGGCAGACCATGTCTACCACACTACGGCCAAGCCAAGTTCTTATGCCCTTGACAATGCACAAAAGCCCCAGACTTCCAGGCCCGCAAAGGCTTGGGCCCTTCTCCCCTCGGTTACCTGTAGCTGCTTATGTAACAGGAGGTCTGGTGACAGGCTTGTCAGCACCCGGCTGGCCCCAGCCTTCCAGTATACACTTCCATGTTGCTGTCAAGGCAAAACCCAAGCACACGTTCACACGGCCACACACTGGGATCACCTCCCAGAGACAGAGAAAGACTCCAGACCACACCCCAAAGAACTGGCTCCAAGCCTGCCCCTGCCATTTTTTACTCACAGAACTCATCCCCTTTCTGAGACTTGGTTTTCACCTCTAGAAAATGAGAACTCTGCCCTGTCCACCTCAAAACTTATAGGAAGGGTCCAAGAAAGAATTAGTGGTTTGGATTTTGGTATCCTTGTAAAATTGTATTTAAATATATTGCTCATATTACCTGAAATTCATTCCTTTATTCAGTTACCCATTCATTCATTCAACAAACATTTCCTGAGCACTTAGATCGTGCCAGGTGAGGGGACAGATGAATAGAATAGTACTGTCCCTGTTCTCTACGATATTGTCTTTGAGTCAGGGAGAAAGACACAAACACACAATTACAAAACCCTATGGATGTGCAGTGGCAGGGCAGTGGGGACACAGAGGAGGGGCATCGAACGAGCTGGTAGAAAGGACATTATTAGCAGGGAAGGAGCTGGAGTTGAGTGTGTGGGTGCTCCACGCAGAGAGCAAGCACAGCTGAGAGAGCCTGGCAGGTGTGGAGAGTGGTGGTATTCCACACAGTGGGCTGAGTCTCCGGCGGGAGGGCGGCGGTGAGGGCTGGAGGGGGAGGTGGCATCCTGAGCACCAGGGCCTGGACATACATGCTCAGGAGGTGGGGGCTTATCTTGGAGGTGTGGGAACTCTGGATTAGCAGGGGAGTGACATGGCCAGGGCTGAATGTATGAAAGGGTTTGGGGGAGTCACAGAGAAGGTATGTGGGAGGCAGGGAGGCCCAAGCAGAGGACCAGAGAAAAATCATAGATATTCAGCCTGGGGCAAAAGAGGAGGATTGGAGAAGAGGTGGTAGATTTAAGAGTCATGTAACAAATCAACAGGGCATGGGGACCCCTTGGACATGGGTTCGAGGATGACAGGTTGTGGCCCTGGGGAAAGATGGAGCACTCAGTCTAGCACATGATAAGCTGGAGGTGTTCTTGGGACACCTGGCCATGGGGTTGGGGGATGCCCAGGAGGGAGAGGGTATCCCAGCCTGGGGTTCAGATGAGAGAGGTGGACGAGATCCCCCAGGGAATCTGTTTCTGTTTAACAAGGACAGGAGCGTTAAATTCCTGTTAGGTTGGAGGGTAGGGGAGAAGAGGTGGCTTCAGAAAAATTAGTTAGCGCTCTCTAACGAGGATGTGAAAGCAGGCTAATCCACCATGGAGTGAAGTGATTCAGATGGTAAGATTCAACTTGGGTCCTGACTCCTCCTCCAGGCAGCTGTGTGACCTTGGGTAAGTGACATCACCCCTCTGTGCCTCAGTGTCCCCATGTAAATGGCAATGATATTAAAGGCAGTAGCTAAAACTTAAATGAAGTTTTTATGCACTATGTATTTAACATTCACATCGACCCTAAGGCAGATGAGGGCACAGAGTCACCAGAAAGTTCGATGACACTGCTTTTAAATGGCAGGCCTGGGGACAGAGCCAGGCAGCAGACCCAGAGCTCCCATGCTAACCACACCCCGACACCACCTCATAAAATCATTGTAACCATTAGGTTAAATAGTATACCTAAGAGGCACCGGGGTGGCTCAGTTGATTAAGCAGCGAACTCTTGGTTTTGGCTCAGGTTGTGATCTCAAGGGTTGTGAGCCCTGTGTCGAGCTCCGCACAGGGCGCTGAGTCTGCTTGAGATTCTCTCTCCCTCTCCCTCTCCCTCTGCCCCTTCCCCTGTTCACACACACTATCTCTCTCTCTCTTTCTAAAAAGAAAAAAAAAAACAGTATACATAAAACGCTCGGCACTGCACCTGGCCCGTACTAAGTGCTCAGTCAGTGTGTTTTGTTATTATTTTTACTAATAGTGCTACTACTAAAACTGCTATCATTAGGAGTATAATTTCTGACTTTGCCTCTACTTCCTGGAAACAGAACAGCAATGCTAGTGCTCCCAGACAGCCATCATAAATGCACGTCAAATGCTTCCTCCACCCCGTTAGAGGACCTCTCTCTGGTTCTTCCTCACCCAGTGTCCTGTTCTGTATAATGCTTCACAGTCCCAGCCGCCTCAGATCCTTCAGCAAGGAGGCAAGCTCTACATCCTCAAGGTAGAAGAGTGGCAGGGGTCTTTACCAACGACAGAAAGCATGCAGCGGCTCTCAGGAAGCAGCATTTCCTCCAGGGGAGCCCCGCACCCCTGCCCGACGGCTGCCCCGCCCGCTGCACGGAGGCTGCCACAGACAAACCTGGCCCGCCCCAGACAGGGCGAGGACTTGAGAGAAGTCGAAGCCCGAAGCCTTCATCCTCTCCAAGATGATATCCAGAGCCTGAGAAGACAAACGGAGCCCACCGTGACTCTCTGGAACCACTGAGTCATGCAAACCCACAGGCCTCAGCACTAAAACCCAAGTGCTTGCCATTACCCTGGAGATGCGAAAGAGCTGATGGCTTGGGATAGATAAGCCCTGGAATAATTAATTAAAGTAGGCACCCATCAAATAAAAAGGTGAACCCTGGTAAAAATAGCTTAAATAGATGGAATCAGAAACCACTGGTCCCTCAAATTCTGCTTCTCCAATTTGTGACTTCCAAGCACTCAGGAAGAACAAAAACAAGGTGGATCAAATTGTGGTTTCTTTTATTTGCATTTTCAACCCACTGGACTAGTGGTGTGACTTCACTGCAACAGAGAGGTGAAGAGCAAAGTAGACAGCCCCCATCAGAGAGGGGCCCAGGCCTAGACTCCGTGTATCCAGGAGCACCAGGCTGGAAGGAGTAGATAGAGATGGTGGCCATTTGTCCCAATCCCCATTCTACCCTCCACCATCTGGGTGTAATCTTTCTTGCAAGACCCCAGGTGTGGGATAAATGGAGCTGCCTGCCCAGAGCTCCCCTAAGATTTCAGGGCAGGAATCAGAGAGTCACCCCAGGCTGCTGGAGCTTTGACCTGACACCACCATCCCCACCCTCTGCTGGGAGGGCTCCTCTCGAAGCCCTGGCTATGGCTGCCAACTCGGCCCTCCTGGCGAAACCTTGAGCAGGGAGTGGGGCATGGCTGGAGGGGAGACTGGCAAAGCTAGAACAGGCCCAATCCTGGGGGGCTGCTCATAATTAGAAATCATGTGGCCCCACCCCCAAGTCTGACTCTCTATCCATTGCTCATCACTCCAAGTTAAGGCCCCAAACTATCGAAAGCCCTGACATTATCACTGGGACTTCTAGACACTGACTCTTGCCTGTCACCCCCACTGCCCCTTGGTCTGGCTAGCCCTAGGAAGTCCATTCTCACTGGCCTGTCTGGTGGAAAGCTGTGCTTTACCCCAGTCCTCCAGTATGAGTCAGGGTCAAGTTGATTAAAAAAAAAAATTTTTTTTTTTTAAATTACACTAGTTATCTTAACAGAAAGAATTTAGGAGAGGGAATTACTTAACCAGGTATTGGAGGACTGAACCAGCTTTAGCAGACGCACTGAGCACTGCCTTTGGCTGGCTTCCAGTTTCAGTGTCTCGGGACCCCCGAGGCAGACTCAGCCCTATCATGCTGGTCTGTACTGGCCATGCCCCTGGTCCCGCGGCTCCATGGGTCACCCATGTTTGGCAACAGGCATCTTCCTTTCTTGTTGGTCCTGAGCAGGCAGGCCTGGCTTGGAGTCCATCTGAGCCTGAACACTAAGACGCCAGTGCTGTGTCTGGATCTCAGGGTACAAGGGTGGCCAGAGGGCCTCCTGCAGAGTGTTTGGCAAGGTTTTGGGAAAAGCGGTATTCTGAAGATGGCTACTTCCTGGCAGGGCCTGCAAGTGCTCTAGCAACAGACCTGCAAGCCCTCTCAGGCTCAGGAGTACTGACACCAGCCAAGGATTCGTCTAGCCTGAGGAGCCAGGCTGACTCCGTTTCCCAATGAGGACCTGGTCTCAACAGAGGGTCAGGGATCCCTGTGCTTACCTGGACCCACATCAGGACGGGAGAGGTCACTGTCAGCCCGTCTTCGTGAACATGAACTCCACCCTGAGTCCTACAAGGAGAACAAGACAGAGTGCTGGACAGGGCCTTGGGCGGGGGCCCGGTGGGGACAGACCCTGGATCCCTCCAATGGAAAGAGAAATGCCCCTTCCCCAACATCGGTGGGAACTCTAAACTGAACAAGACTGAACAGTGCTGGCAAGATGGAAAGAGAAGTCCTGGAAATTGCTCAGGGGTGACAATTCTCAGAAAACACCAGCAAAAACAAGCCTTCTAACTATGAGGGGCCTGCCCTGGAAGGCAGGCATGGTGTCACTTGGCGCTGTGGCCATGAGGGAACTAGGGGGTGCAGGGTTGGATTAAAGCCCTCCCAAACCCACTGGGTTTGGAGAGGTAGAAGGGATGCACTACAAAGAGGTGCTGCATCTGCAGGAAAAGTTCTTGGCTATCAGACCAGGGAGTCCTTGGATTGCAAGCCTGGAAAGTTGCCTGGACCGCTCTCCCTACCCTCATCCCCCCTATAAGGCCCTCGTGTAAATAACTGATTTGACAAAATCCAACCCTTTCAATGATGAGTTTATCTTTATTTTTAAAGATTTTATTTATTTACATGAGAAAGAGAGAGAGCACAGAGGGAGAGGGAGAAGCAGAACCCCTGCTGAGCAAGGAGCCCGATGCCGGGCTCCATCCCAGGACCCTGAGATCATGACCTGAGCCAAAGGCAGATGCTTAACCGATTGAACCACCCAGGTACTCCTCAATGATGAGTTTAAAACAACAATAGCAACAACAACAACGGGGCGCCTGACTCCAGAGTCAACTCAGGTGTCTCTAAGCAGGTGAAATGTATAAATCGTGGTGTGTGTGTGTGTGTGTGATGGAGTACTACATGATAATAATAATAAAAAAGTGAACTATTGATACACACACCAACAGAGATGAATCTCCAATGACCATGCTGAATGAAGGAAGCCAGGCACAAAAGAGTCCATATTACATGATGCTATGTATATAACATGCTAGAAAGTGCAAATCCACCTGTTGTGAAAAAGCAGGTCAGTGGTTTCCCAAGTCCAGCGGGAAGGAAAGGATGGAATGCAAAGGGGCACAAAGAATCTTTTGGGAGCGATGTAGACAGTCTGTATCTTAATTTTGGTGGTACTTTCCCAGCTACAGGTCTGCCTCTATCAAGATGCACTGAATTGTATATTTTAATGGATGTCCTTTTTTTATACACAAATGATACTCAATAATAATGACATTTTTAAAAAGATACTATTAGGAAAAAAGTGAAAAAGAGCAGCAAACTTTCCCATAGACAATAAAAACCATCAGAAAAAAAATGTTGCCTTTACAAAACACATGATAATTGCAACCAAACAGTCCACATGTATTTAGCAACTTAAAATGGGCAATTCCTGCTAGGAGGGAAGACCAGCACTCCCCACACCTGCCAAAGCACCAGGCCCAAATGGTTTCACAAAACAGTGCTCTGAAACCTTTAAAAAACAAGTATTTCTAATATTATTTACCTTGGAATTTTCCAATTCTTTTTATAAAAAAAAAATAAAATCAACACCAAAACCTAACAAATACTGTACCAAAGTACAAGCAACAGAAGAAAAAATTGATTAGACAACCAAAATTTAAAACTTTTGTTTCAAAGGACCATCAAGAAAGTGAGAAGACGGTTCTTTTTCGCAACAGGTTTGCCGCCAGAACACAGGTGTCGTGAAAACCACCGCTCAACCTAAACCAAAATGGGAAAGGAAAAGACTCACATCAACATCGTCGTCATTGGACACGTAGATTCGGGCAAGTCTACCACTACTGGTCATCTGATCTACAAATGTGGTGGGATCGACAAAAGAACTATCGAAAAATTTGAGAAGGAGGCTGCTGAGATGGGAAAGGGCTCCTTCAAGTATGCCTGGGTCTTGGATAAACTGAAAGCTGAACGTGAACGTGGTATCACCATTGATATCTCCCTGTGGAAATTCAAGACCAGCAAGTATTATGTGACCATCATTGATGCCCCAGGACACAGAGACTTTATCAAAAACATGATTACAGGCACATCTCAGGCTGACTGTGCTGTCCTGATTGTTGCTGCTGGTGTCGGTGAATTTGAAGCCGGTATCTCCAAGAATGGGCAGACCCGTGAGCATGCCCTTCTGGCTTACACCCTGGGTGTAAAACAACTAATTGTTGGTGTTAACAAGATGGATTCCACTGAGCCACCCTACAGCCAGAAGAGATACGAGGAAATCGTTAAGGAAGTCAGCACCTACATTAAGAAAATTGGCTACAACCCCGACACAGTAGCATTTGTGCCAATTTCTGGTTGGAACGGTGACAACATGCTGGAGCCAAGTGCTAACATGCCTTGGTTCAAGGGATGGAAAGTCACCCGTAAAGATGGGAATGCCAGTGGAACCACACTGCTTGAAGCTCTGGATTGCATTCTGCCACCAACTCGTCCAACTGACAAGCCCTTGCGTCTGCCTCTCCAGGACGTCTACAAAATTGGTGGTATTGGTACTGTCCCTGTGGGCCGAGTCGAGACTGGTGTTCTTAAACCTGGCATGGTGGTCACCTTTGCTCCAGTCAATGTTACAACTGAAGTAAAGTCTGTTGAAATGCACCATGAAGCTTTGAGTGAGGCTCTTCCTGGGGACAATGTGGGCTTCAATGTGAAGAACGTATCTGTCAAAGATGTTCGTCGTGGCAATGTGGCTGGTGACAGCAAAAATGACCCACCAATGGAAGCAGCTGGCTTCACAGCTCAGGTGATTATCCTGAACCATCCAGGCCAAATCAGTGCTGGATATGCACCTGTGCTGGATTGTCACACAGCTCACATTGCTTGCAAGTTTGCTGAGCTGAAGGAGAAGATAGATCGTCGTTCTGGAAAAAAGCTGGAAGATGGTCCCAAGTTCTTGAAATCTGGTGATGCTGCCATTGTTGATATGGTTCCTGGCAAGCCTATGTGTGTTGAGAGCTTCTCTGACTATCCTCCTCTGGGCCGTTTTGCTGTTCGTGACATGAGACAGACGGTTGCTGTGGGTGTCATCAAAGGGTGGACAAGAAAGCAGCTGGAGCTGGCAAGGTCACCAAGTCTGCCCAGAAAGCTCAGAAGGCTAAATGAATATTATCCCCAATTCCTGCCACCCCAGTCTTAATCAGTGGTGGAAGAACGGTCTCAGAACTGTTTGTGTCAATTGGCCATTTAAGTTTAATAGTAAAAGACTGGTTAATGATAACAATGCATAGTAAAACCTTCAGAAGGAAAGGAGAATGTTTTGTGGACCATTTGTTTTTTTGTGTGTGTGTGTGGCAGTTTTAAGTTATTAGTTTTTAAAATCAGTACTTTTTAATGGAAACAACTTGACCAAAAATCTGTCACAGAATTTTGAGACCCATTAAAACAAAAATTTAATGAGAAAAAAAAAAAAAAAAGTGAGAAGACAACCACAGAAACGGGAAAAAAGTTTTGAAATCATATGTCTGATAAGAGACTTGTATCCAGACTATCTAAAGAACTTTTACAACTCAGTAATAAAAAGACAACGCAGTTGAAAAATGGGCAAAGGATCCAAGTGGACATTTCTCCAAAGAAGATACACCAACGGCCAAACATACTCAACATCGTTGGTCATTAGAAAGATGCAAATCAACACCACAACGAGCTACTACCATTTCATGCCCACTAACACGGCTATAATCTATAATCAGAAGAATAGTAAAAAACAAATGTTGGCAAAAACATGGAAGAATTGCAACCCTCCTATACCACTCGTGGGAGTATAAAATGGTGCCGTTGCTTTGGAAAAGTCTCTCAGTTCCTCCAAATGTTGAACATAGAGTTACCATAGGACCCATTCATTCCACTCCTAGGTATACCCCCAGTGGAAATGAGAACACATGGCCACACAAAAACTTGTACACTAGATTAGTCAGCTTGGGCTGCCATAACCACAGATGAAGTGGTTTAAACAACAGGCATTTATCTGGTCACAGTTCTGGAGGCAAGAAGCCCATGATCAAGGTGCTGGCAAATTTGGTTTCTGGTGAAAGCATTCTTCCTACGTGCAGACGGCTACCTTCTTACCGTGTCCTCGCATGGCCCTTTCCTCTGTGCATACTCGGGCGGGGGGGGGGGGGGGGGGGGGGGGGGGAGAGAGGGAGAGGGAGAGGGAGGGAGAGAGAGAGAGAGAGATCGTCCTCTTAGAAGGACACCAGTCCTATTGGATTAGAGCCCCACCCTTAGGACCTCATTTAACCTTAATTACTTCCCTAAAGGCTCTATCTCCAAATACAGCCACATTGGAGGTTAGGGCTTCAACATGCTTTTTCAGGAGGCGGGAGAAGGACACAATTTAGTCTATAACATCCATGAATGTTCATAGCAGGATTATTCATAATAGCCAAAGAGTGGGATATCTGGCAACTGATGTATGGATAAACAAAATGTGGTAATATCCATACAATGGAACATTACTGCGTATATTATAGAAAGGAATGAAGTACTGATAGCATACAACATAAACTTGGGAAACGTTATGATAAGTGAAAGACACTTGCCAAAAATGACCACATAGTGCATACATTCATTTATAAGAAATGTTCAGAATAGGCAAATCCATCGAGACTGTGGTTGCCAGGGTTGGAGGAGGGGCATAGGGCGTGTACTGCTAGTGGGTACGGAGTTTCTTTTTGAGGAGATGAAAATGTTCTAAAATTAAATAGTGGAGATTGTGACATAGTTCTATGAGTATATTAAAAACCACTGAACTGTACATTTTAAAAGAGTTAATTTTTTGGTACATGAATTCTATCTCAATAGAGCTTTTAAAAAAAAAAGATATGATGGGGGGGATGACCCTGTATTAGTTAATTTCCATGGCTTGACACAGTTGAAGGTTA
Organism: Phoca vitulina; assembly: GCF_004348235.1. Taxonomy (NCBI): domain Eukaryota; kingdom Metazoa; phylum Chordata; class Mammalia; order Carnivora; family Phocidae; genus Phoca; species Phoca vitulina. The sequence continues at coordinate 45,735,351 of NW_022589713.1, forward strand.
GTTCTCACATAAAGCATCATCAGTGGTGTGCTGGGGACCAGGAATGCGGGGGGCGGGGGGGGGAGCTCTGTTCCCTGCAGTTATTCAGGGACCCAGGAGGACGGGGGCTCTTCTCATCTTCCAAGTGGTTTCCAAGGCTGCCCTGGACACTCACATCCAGCCACAGGACCCAGGAAGACACAGGGCAGAGGATCACAGTGGGGGTCGTATGGTCTCGTAGAGAGGCCTGTTCACTTTCTCTCATGTTCTGCTGGTTAGGACTCAAGTCACACGGCTGAACAAAACTGCAAGGAAGGCAGGAGTATGCCCAGGAGGAGAAGGAAAGAAGTCTGGTAGATCACTGGTTAATTGCTACAAAAGTCCCCATTTACATTAGTAAAAAGATACAACAGTCAGAAAGAAGTTTAAAATGAATTATAGGTACCAGGTGGTTTTGCCCTGGTAGTGACCTGAAACTACTAAGCTTATTTAGCTCACAATTCTGTGGGTCACTGGGCTGAGCTCAGCCGGGCTCCCTCTGTGTGTCGGCTAACAGTAGCTAGAGGGCCAGGGGGCTCTGCCTCTGGGGCCAGCCGCTGCTTCTCTTAGCTGGGGATACAGGGCTAACTTGGCCACGTGTCTCTCATTCTCCAGCAGGCTGGCCTGAGTTCGGTCACGTGGTGGCTGGGCAGGGTTCCAAGAATGAGAGCAGAAGTCAGCAAGGCCTTCTTGAGGCTTAGGTCTAGAACAGCACAATGTTATTTCCCTCACGTTCTACTGGTTAAAATCCAGAGGTCAGGAAATAACTCCCATCTCTTGACTGAAGGAGCTACAAAGTCACACTGCAAAGGGCCTGGGTGTAGGGAGGGGTGGGGAAGAATGGTCCTTTCTGCAATATATCCCAATGTGCACGATCCATATGTCAAACATATCAAAACCCATGTGAAGTATTCAAAAGAAGCCTTGAGTTAAGTATCTGCCTTCGGCTCAGGTCATGATCCCAGGGTCCTGGGATTGAGCCCCACATCGGGCTCCCTGCTCAGTGGGGAGCCTGCTTCTCTTTCCCTCTGCCTGTGCTCTCTCTCTCTCTGACAAATAAATAAATAAAATCTTTAAAAAAAAAAAAAGAAGCCTTGAACAAACGGAAAGACAAAACATATGCCTTGATAAGAAAACTCAATCTCATAAAGTTGCCAATTCTCTGCAAGTTAATTTATAAATGTAATATGATCTCAAAAAAAATATTAACAATTTCGCTTTCTGGAACCTTAAAAGCTGATTCTAAAGTACATATCAAAAAAGAACAAGAACGTCCACAGACACTGTAGAAGAGTCAGAGGGGACCAACAATTCTAGATATTAAATCATACTATAAAGCTGGAATAACTAAAACCACCCGTCACTGGCTCATGAACAGACCCTCCCAACCAACGGCACAAAAGAAAATGCCCAGAAATCGACCTAACCGTACACAGAAATTAGCATATAAAGCTGGCATCTCAAATCAGTGAGGTAAAGATGGGCTTCTAAAAATATGGTATTAAGACAATTGGAGAGTCATTGGGAAAAAACTGGAGCTGGATATAAATGTCATGCCATACAGCTAAACTCCAAACATTTTTATATAAGAAAACTGAAACCTTACGAGAACTAGAAGAAAACATAGGCAAATTCCTTCACAGTCTCCAAATGAGGAAGGCCTTTCAAACCGTGACTCCAAATCTGGAAGCCACAGGAAAAGGCTGAGAAGTGCAGTAGCACAGGAAACAAAACCCCGTGTTGTTTGCCACCACCCACAAGCAAGTCAAAAGCAAACTCAAATCTGAGAAACATATTTGCAATTCATTTAACAACAAAGAGCTCATTCCTCTAATATACAAAGAGCACCTAGAAATAAGCAATCCAACAGAAAAATGGGCAAAGGTCATGAAAAACAACTTCACAGGAAAAAAAGTTCAAGTAGCCCTTCGACATTTGAAAAGATGCTCACCTTCTTTCATAATAAGAGAAATACAAAGTAGATCCACATAGACGTACCATTTTTCACCTCTCTGACTAGCAAAGAACAAAAGACTCTTTAACACCCACACTGCATTGCAGTGCTGTGGGAAACAAGCACTCACACGCATTGCTGGTGGGGTGTAAATCAATACAATCCCTATGGGAGGCAATCTGGCCATATCTTCCAATATTATAAATCTATTTGCTCTTTGATGCAGCAATCCTATTTCCAAACTTTTTTAAAAAAGATTTATTTATTGGGATGCCAGGGTGGCTCAGTGGGTTAAGCGTCTGCCTTCGGCTCAGGTCATAATCCCCGGGTCCTGGGGTAGAGCTCCGCATTGGGCTCCCTGCTCAGTGGGGAGCCTGCTTCTCCCTCTCCTGCTCCCCGGCTTGTGCTCTCTCTCTGTCAAATAAATAAATACAATCTTTAAAAAACTAAATTAAAAAAATAAAAGATTTATTTATTTATCTGAGAGAGGGCACACACATATTCACACGTGTGCGGGGGGGGGGGCAGAGGGAGAGAATCTTCAAGCAGACTCCCTGCTGAGCGTGGAGCCTGCCTTGGGGCTCGACCCCATGACCCATGAGATCATAACCTGAACCAAAACCAAGAGTCGGATGCCCAGCTGACTAAGCCACCCAGGCATCCCCCTATTTCCAAACTTCTATCTTACAGATAAACCGGCACATGTCTATAATGCCATATGTAAGGTAACTTGCACATCATTTTTCACTGCAAACAACCCAGCGTCCTTCAATTTCATCTACACAGTGGAATACTATGCATCCTATAAAAAGAACACAGAGGGTGCCTGGGTGGCTCAGTCCATTAAACAACTGACTCTTGGTTTCAGCTCAGGGCATGATCTCAGGGTTGTGAGATCCAGCCCTGCGTCAGGCTCTGTGCTCAGCAGGGAGCCTGCTTACGATTCTCTCTCTCCCTGCCCCCCTACTCCTCCCCCAACTCGAGATCACACACTCTCTCTCTCTCTAAAAAAAAAAAAAGACAACACAGAAGCTCTATGTACTGATGTGGAAACACAGCCTAATTATTGTGAAATGAATAAAACAAAGTACACAATGATGTGTACAGTAAACTTTCTGAAAGTGGTTGCCAGGGGGCTTGGGGTAGGGAAGAGGAATAAACTCAAAGGGGCATGAGAAAGCCTTTGGGGTATGGCAATGTTCATTATCTTGGTTCTGGTGATAGTCTCATGGAGGAGCATCTATGTCAAAACTTACAAAGTTGGGGCGCCTGGGTGGCTCAGTCAGTTAAATGTCTCCCTTCGGCTCAGGTCATGATCCCGGGGTCCTGGGATCAAGCCCTACATGGGGCTCCCTGCTCAGCGGGGAGTCTGCTTCTCCCTCTCCCTCTGCCCCTTCCCCAGCTCATGCTCGCTCGTGCACGTGCTCTCTCTCTCTCTCTCAAATAATAAATAAAATCTTTTTTAAAAACTTACAAAGCTGGGGCACCTGGGTGGCTCAGTCAGTTAAGCGGCTGCCTTCAGCTCAGGTCATGGTCCCAGGGTCCTGGGATCGAGCCCCGCATCAGGCTCCCTGCTCGGCAGGAACCCTGCTTCTCCCTCTCCCACTCCCCCTGCTTGTGTTCCCTCTCTCGCTGTGTCTCTCTCTGTCAGATAAATAAATAAAATATTTAAAAAAAAAAACAAAAAACTTACAAAGCTGTACATATTTATTATATGTTCAGTTTACTGTACATCAATTATATTTCAATAAAATTATAAAAAAACACAGTGCAGGAGGAATGAACTAGATCTTAAAAATGTAACTGGGTAAAAAAGCAATACTAAACAATACTGTATTTTGGGTAGGGGTATCTTTTTTTTTTTTTTCCTAATGGAGAGGACTGATAGACTCATCGAGTCAAAAGAGAAAGTGAGGTAGAATTTAAAAATTTAAAAGAACAGAAATCATATGAAGTGTGTTTTCATACTATAATATGGAATTAAAGCAAAAATCCAGAACAGAAAGATCACTGGAAGATCTGGAGATTAAGCTATATCCTTCTTTTTTTTTTTTTTTTTAAGATTTTATTTATTTATTTGACAGAGAGGCACAGCAAGAGAGGGAACACAAGCAGGGGGAGTGGGAGAGGGAGAAGCAGACTCCCCACTGAGCAGGGAGCCCGATGCGGGGCTCGATCCCAGGACCCTGGGATCATGACCTGAGCCGAAGGCAGATGCTTAACCAACTGAGCCACCCAGGCGCCCCTAAGCTATATCCTTCTAAATAACACATGAGTCAAAGAAGTATCAAGAGAAACTAAAAAAATATTTTGAACCAAATAAAAATGAAAATATGACATCAAAATCTGTGGGATACAGCAAAAGCAGTGCTTAGAGGGAAATCTATAGCATTAAAATGCACATATTAGAAAAGAAGAGCTAAAATAAAAAAAATCTAAGCTTCCACTCCAGGAAAGGAGAGAAGAGCAATGCAAGCTTAAAGCAAGCAGAAGAAAAGAAATACTAAAAATGAGAAGACAGATCAATGAGAAATGAAAAGAGGAAAACTGTAGAGAAAATCAACAAAACCAAAAGCTGACTTTTCGAAAAGATCATTAAATTGATAAACCTCTAGCCAGGCTAACCAAGACAATAAGCGAGAAGACACAAATAATCAGTATCAGAAATGATAGAAGGGTCATCACTACTGATCCCACAGACACCGAAGGAAAATAAAGGAATATTATGAACAACTCTAGCCACAAATTTAATAGCTTAGATGAAACGGACCAATTCCTTAAGACACAAACTACCAAAACTCAAACGCACATGACCTGCAGTAACACAAACTACAAATGCAAGATGGCTTCCAACCTCAACTCAAAGGAGGCATACGACATGAGCAGCAGTGGGGGTACACAAAGAGTCATCAGGGAAGTAATATCTTTTTTCTTTTTTTAAAGATTTTATTTTATTTTTAAGTAATCTCCATTCCACACCACAACAAGGGGCTCGAACTCACAACACCGAGATCAAGAGTTGCACACTCTACCGACTGAGCCAGCCAGGCGCCCCGGAAGTGATATCTAAAACAGTCGTGGAGGGACACTTCCACCAGGGCCTCTCAGAGCCACCTCAGAATCAACAAGTCCACAGCTGTATGGACTGAATTATATTCCCCCCAAATTCATATATTGAAGTCCTAATCCCTAGTACCTCAGAATGTGACTGTATTTGGAGAAAGAGCCTTGAAAAAGGCAATTAACTTACAATGAAGTCATCCGGGTGGGCCCTAATCCTGTATGACTGGTGTCCTTATAAAAGTAGATTGGGACAGGGGCGCCTGGGTGGCTCAGTCGTTAAGCGTCTGCCTTCGGCTCAGGTCATGATTCCAGGTCCTGGGATCGAGCCCCGCATCGGGCTCCCTGCTCCGTGGGAAGCCTGCTTCTCCCTCTCCCACTCCCCTGCTTGTGTTCCCTCTCTCGCTGTGTCTCTCTCTCTGTCAAATAAATAAATAAAATCTTTAAAAAAAAAAAAAAAGTAGATTGGGACACAAATAACACAGTGGAGGCACCAGGGACGCAGGGGCAGAAGATGACCGTGGGACAGGCAGCAAGAAGGCAGCCATGTGCAAACCAACGAGAGAGGCCTCAGAGGAAACCGACCCTGCCAGCACCCTGACCTAGGACTTCCAGGCTCCAGAACTATAGGAAAACAAAATTCTGTTGTTTAAGACACCCCGTCTGTGGTATTTTTTTCTGGCAGCCCTCCCAAACTAATACAACAGCTAAACTCATGATTTTTCTCCCCAAAACCAACTCTCTTCAGTCTACCATCCACCCAGAAGGCCAGCCAGAAACCTCACTTTCACATCTCACATTCAGTTCTGCCCCAGGCCCGGTCAATTTCGCCACCCAGCTCTCTCCTCCAAGGCTATTATTTCCCATCTAGATGATCTTGAAAAACCTCCATGGTCTCCCAACCTGCATTCTGACCAACCCCCAAATGGTCTCCCACTGCACCCAGAGATCTTTTCAAAACACAGATACAACCGTGTCACACCTTACCCCCATCCCTATGGTCCTTCAGTGGCTGTTCATAGGTATTAGGATATAGACAAACTGTGTACCAAGGCCTCTGTGACCCAGCCCAGCCTCCACCTCCCTCTCTGCTCCCCAGCCACACTGGCCTTCTTCAATTCACTGAATAAGCAGTGTTCTTTCTTGCCACAGGGCCTTGGCACACACTGCTCCTGCTGCCTAGAATGCTCTCTCCCTTCCATCACCTGGCAAACCCCACTCACTCAGACCTTGGCTAAAGCACTACTTCCTTAGGGACCCTTCCTGACCACCCCCCAAGTCTGGGTCACATTCCTTTATAATAAACATTTGGAGAAGGGAGTTCCTTTTCTTCAATGGCCTTCTCTGAGTCTATAATCAAATATTCTTTTGTGAGATTCCTTGATTGATATCAGTCTCCCCTACTCAACAGGAAGCTCTGGGAGAGTAAGGACCACGTCTGGTTCACCATCAAATCCCAGTACCCAGCATGTGCCTGACACAAAGTGAGTCTCAACTGATACCTATTGCATGTATGGATGAATGCATGCATAGAATTGGGAAGGAATGGAGAACACATTCAGGGCACAGGAAAAAAGGATGCTGAGAGGTCTACCAAGACCCCACCATGCCTGCAGTTTGATCAAGCCAGATCTACAGGTATCAGCTCTTAGGTTCTGGGATGCAATTCCAATGTGGTGGGGGATGGGAGGGGATGGTGGTTCCCTACACACAACACCAAGCAATTCTCGGACACCAGCAGATGGTCTGACATTTTCTACCCAGAGACAACATCAAATTCCACAGGTGAAGGGGTCAGTCCTACAAGACTGCCCTCCCCACCCACTTCGGATGCCTGGCGCAAGCCCTAGGCTGTCCTGTGCTTCTGACCAACCAGTCACAGATTGTTGGTTCCAATGGCCTTAGGTTCTTTTAATTTGCTTGAGCAGCTCACAGAACTCAGGGAAACTCGTACTTAGGTTTACCAATTTATTAAAGGACACGGAAGGACAGGAATCCACAGCCAGATGAAGAGATACATAGGGTGAGGTATGGGGAAAGTGCAAGAAGCTTCCATATCCTTTCCAGGGACACCACTCTGCCCAATCTCCACGTGTTCACCAACCCAGAAGTTGTCTGAACCCAGTCCTTCTGAACTCTTATGAAGGCTTCATTACATAGTCAGGATGGACTAAGCCATTGGCCATTGGCCTTTTCAACCTCCAGCTGAAAATCCCAACCCTCTAATCACGTGGTTGGTCTTCTTGGCAACCAGCCCCTACCCCCAGGTGGGGTCCAAAAGTCATCTCCATTAACATAACAAAAGACACCTTTATGACTCTCAACATTTTAGGAAGTTCCAAGGGTTTGGGGAGCTGTGAGCCAGGAACTGTGGATGAAGACCAAATGCATGTGAGAAATATATTTTGGCCATCTGAATGACCAAATATGTATTTCTTGTAAATCACAATGTAACACCGGAATAGTGTGGTTTATGAATGTAAAAGGTTGAGGGAGGACCCCAAAACCAACCCCTCCCACACACACATACACTAGGTACATACCCAAATTCTAGAAGGTCTCTGTCAAAATTCACACTGTCCTCATAGAACACATTCAGCTCTGCATCAACAGCAACAACTTTCACCTGGAAGGCATTTTAAAAAATGGTGTATAGAAATTTCCTCAGCTTCTACACTGGCCCAGGGGTAGGAACATCACCAGGTGAAGCCCAGCACCCTAGTGAGTGGCTCAGCCTGGAGACCTCCCAGAAGGCTGGGGTACATCACTGTAACCACGGCAACGGAGGCTTCCTCTGGGAACATACCCAAAGAGTAGGTAAAATGAAGAGGCTGAGGCAAAGTCAAAACACCTATACTGCTCAAGGAATCTTTGGCCCCTCTAAACAACCAAAGCCAAGACCCTCTAGAACCAGATGTTCATAGAAGAGCTGATTCCAGAACCCGGCAGGCAGGCCTGAGTTAAGTCCTCCAGGGAAAGGAATGAGAAGCAGCATTTGGAGATGCCTCTGGGGACCCTGTGTGCAGGGACCTGAGAGACCAGACAGGGTCCCTGGGCTGTTCCCATAGGCTGTGATCACGGTCCTGAGACATACAGGTCCGGAAGGGAACAGACCTCCAAACTCAGGGGTACAGCTCCTCACAGCTCCTCTCGGACAGATGGGCACTGAGACCCAGCAAGGCAACCCGACTGCAGAGTCCCACAGGACTTTCTGATCAGGGATTGGTCTAAGCCTGCCTCCCTGACCCATCGCGGAGATCGAGGGGTTTGACAGCACGTGTGCTGATTTCCCAAGTTAAAGAAAGGGAGCCCCTTGGCACCCCACACCCAGGTTGAAGGCATTTTGACTCTGCTCGCCTGTCTGCGGAGCCCCGGGAGCAGCACGGCCCCTCCGGGTACGTTGACCTGGGCATGCTGGTGCCAACCAGGGGTGGAACAAAGGTCATGCGTATATCGTGCCCATTCCACGTAAAAAAAGTTTCAAGCAGTCATCTGGTTCCAGGTCACTGGTTATGCCTGTGTGCACGTCTACCCGTCTGTTTGTTCACCAGTCTTGCGGCCGAGCTCCTTCGGGTCCCTGTCACTCAGCGCCCACGACGGGCGAACCCTTGGGGACCCCGGCCGCTCGGGGTACTTCCCGCTTCGTGCCCGCGGGATCCGCCGGGACTGGGGGCGGGGGCGCCCACCGTTTCCGGGAGGGCCCGAGTCCAGGCCGGGTCGCGGCCGCATCTGGCGGGGTCGCCGGAGTCCCCCCCACCCCCCGCCCCAGGAAGCCCTGGAGGGAGGCGCGCCCGCGCGCGGCTCGGCCCAGGGTTCCCCGCGCCCGGGTCCCGCCAGCCCGCCCGGCGTCGCTGAGGAGGCGGCCCGCCCCGCCCGGACCCGGGGCCCGCGACGGTACCTGCTGCGTGCTGAAGTCCCAGCCCAGGCAGCAGGGGCGAGCGGCGCGCTCGGCCATGGCCGCGGAGGGTCCGGCGGCGCGTCTGTCCGTCCTTCCCGCGGCGGCAGTGTCGCCGCGCTCCAGCGCCCGGAGACGCCGGGCCCGCCCCTCGCCCCGCCCCGCCGGACTCCCGGACCCGTGTCACCCGCGGGCTTGCGCTCTGGCGCCGCCTGCGGGGGGACGGGGCGGGGACGCGGGTCCGGCCGGGTCCTCGCGCTTCGCACCCGGGCAACAAGGCAGCTATCCCCTGCGCAGCTCTCTCTCCCCAGCCCTCTCCTACCCTCCAATCCATCCACATGTGCTCCCTGCACAGGTCTGGCCCTAACGCGGCCTGGCTTCCCGCGGAGGACGTCTGGGCTAGAGGTTCCACCTTTAACCTCGCTTAGCCCTACCTGTCTCTGGTGGCCCTGAGCCTGGAGGCTTCCATGGCTGTCTCTTGGGTACTAAGGCAGCTGTCCACTCACGCTGGTGACACGGAGGTCACAGACAAATGTATCCTGGGGCTGCAGGCACTGGGCTCCATCGGGCCCTGTCAGGTCCCAGCAAATCTGAATGGTTACCCAGCTCTGACATGTGCCACATTCCACCTCTGTATTTAAAATCAGAGCTCCCCGTGTTCTGGACAGAGAGGCTCATTCATTCCTGGGATCAGCTGGTATTGGTAGTCTAATGTGTGCCAGACATAGCGAAGGGGGCATGAGAAACAAAATCAGACCCACTCACTCCCTTTCCCCCTGGAAGCGAGGACACCTTCCCTTCCCCACATTCCAGCTGGCTATGTCATTCTTGTCCTTAGGACTGACTTCTTTCCAGAAGCTCTCCCAGGTGAGATGCTCCTCCCAGGGCCTTCCCAGCCCATGAGAGCCCCTCTCATACTTTTGCAATGGTCTGATTACCTGGCTGTCTCTCTTGCTGAACTTGAGCTGCTTGGAGCCCAGATGCTCCTCTTAGCCCGAGGTCCCTAGATCAGTGACAGAACTGGACCCACACGCCAGTAAATTTGACTCCAGAATCTGCATGTTCAACCACTAAAGAAGACAATTTTCTGGGTAGTCTTATGAGAAGGGCTGTGGCAAAATACAAATGTCTCTGAAGGCCAAGGCCGCTGCCTCTTTCTCAAGTTGTCTCACAGGGAGGCCCTATCTTGTTCAGGGGTGCCTTTCTCTGTGGCCTTGACACCTAGACCCCATTCTGGTGACTCATCCTTTCTTTTGGAGGTCTGAGAGCCCGTTTGCCTGCATAGGAAGCTGCCCACCCACGACTTAACCCACTAGCAAGGAATGAAGACAGAAAGTGTAATTCCAAGTTGTCGATGACTCTCAGGTTGTCCTCTCTGTTGATGCCCTCAAAAAGCACACCCAGCAGTAAAGGTGGTTCCGGGGGACCCTGAGGAAGTGCTGCCATGGCCCGAGTGAGGCTAGTCTTTTGCTTATTTTGCTCCAAGCTTTAACCTGGCTCCCTGCGCAGAACCAATTAAAGAGCCCCTGCACTGACTTGGGAACAAAGCAGAAACTGCCCCGGAGGTGTCTCTTCGCAGTGACCAGGATACCCACGGTCCCCAGCGAGGCTCCTTCCCTCATCCGGGGCCCTAACTGATACCCCAGCCTGAGGGCAAAGACAACCCTCAGAAAAGAAGTCACTTGATCAGATTAGAAAAATAGGGAGTTGCCGTGTGGAGAATAGGGGCAAAAGGCAGGAAGGAGAAATGGGTTAAAATGGGGCTGAAGGAGGCCTGAGGTAAGGAAGAGGTGCCAAGGATGGAGACAGTGAATGGAGTCGCGAGATATTCGGGAAGCTCCGGGAACCACGTGGCCTGAGAGGGGGAGGAGTCAAAGGCAATGTCCGGTTTCTAGTTTAGGCGACCTGGTTGGTTAACTGTTGATGCCTAACAAAGCACCCGCAAACTTGGTGCCTTAGAACTGTAATCTTGTAGTGTCCCTTACTTGTTGGCAGGTCAGCAGGGGGCGGGGCAGAGGTGTCAGCTGATCTAGGCTAAGCTCAGGTGGAGTGGCTCTGCTCCACATGTCTCTCATCCTTCTCTTCCTAGGACCAGCGGAGGACCCCAGCCATGCTCTTCTCATGGAAGCTGGGGAGCAGAGGAGGGCAAGGGCAAACATTGAGGCCTCTGAAGGCCTAGGTTGGAACCGGCGTGTTATACTTCCTCTGTGCCACCAGCCAAAGTCTCGTGGACCACCCGACCAAGTGGTGGGGATGAGGCCTGGGCAAGGGTGTGGATGCAGGGAAGGTGAAGAACTGGGGCCACTGATGCAATCTGCCACAGGCCACCACGAGGTGGAGCGTGGTTCCATTCTCTGAGTTAGGAAACATGGGGGGAGAAGCAGCTGGGGGAGTGGGGAAGATGGGGAGATTAGTCAGGACGTGGTAGGTCTCAGGTGCCTGTGGATGTCTGAGTGGAGACACTGAACAGGCAGTTGGATATGTGGCCCCCAGCTCAGGAAAGAGCTCTGGGCCAAAGACAATGAGTTGTGAGTTATTAGGTCCCAATAGGAGTGGGCTAGCTTGTGCAGAAAGGGCTCAGAGTGGGACAGATGGAGACCACCGAAGGGAACTGCAAAGGACAAGTCAAAGACGAGGAAGAGGGGCGCCTGAGTGGCTCAGTCGTTAAGCGTCTGCCTTTGGCTCAGGTCATGATCCCGAGGTCCTGGGATCGAGCCCCGCATCGGGCTCCCTCCTCTGTGGGGAAGCCTGCTTCTCCCTGTCCCACTCCCCCTGCTTGTGTTCCCTCTCTCACTGTGTCTCTTTCTGTCAAATAAATAAATAAAATCTTAAAAAAAAAAAAAGAAAGACGAGGAAGAGATCATGAGAGGGGGGAGTGGTGGAAGCCAATGGAAGAACATTTCTGGAAGGGGAGGGGCTCAACAGGGCTAAATGCTGCATGGGAGCCTGTCCCCTGGTTTAACAGTAAGGTCATTGAAACCTCAGCAAGAACAGACTCAGTGGAGCCCCTTAGGCCTTAGTTCTCTGGGACTTTTTAAAATTTGGCACTGTTCAGGTGCCTGGGTGGCTCAGTCGGTTAAGCGTCTGCCTTCAGCTCAGGTCATGATCCCAGGGTCCTGGGATGGAGCCCCACATCGGGCTCCCTGCTCAGTGAAGAGCCTGTTTCTCCCTCTCCCTCTGCCTGCCTCTCTGCCTACCTGTACTCTCGCTCTATCTTTCTGTCAAATAAATAAATAAAATATTTTTTAAAAAATAAAATAAAATTTGGCACTGTTTTTATGGTTTCTTCATACTGCTATAGGTATACCTAATTCTGTGGTTCCCAAACGGTGCCACGTGAACTGCTAATTTGAGGTGGTCCACAGCTCCAACAGTAGACTGTGCTATGTTCCTCTCTATGATATAACGTCATATATCTTTGCAGAGCTGTGCCTTCAGCCATTGTGGCGAGAAGCAAGTACTACAGGGAAATCAGGGTGAAACAGAAAATAAGGACGGCAATGTCCAATCCGATGGCAACATTTGAGAAGTTGGGCAGTGCCCAATAGGCACACACATGCTCTTAGTAAGTCATTCTGGTTATTTAAGAATGAAATGAAATATTATTTTCTCCTCCAATTTATGTGCATTGTTTTCTTCAGATACCACCAAGTTGTTAGAACATAAATATATATTCAGCTGTTTGGACCTAACTAGTTAATACACAGAATTCTTAGCCATTGCTTTTGGCCTAGGAGTTCTGTGAAAAAATTGTTGAGATTCTAAGGATGCTGTGATGTGAGAACATTTGGGAACCCCTGATCTAGTTGTTTGCTTCTAGCTGCTTCATCATACTCAATAGTATGCCAGCCCCATATTTTACTGTCCAGGCTCCCCATGAGTGACACCTGGGTGGACTCCAGCTCCCCATTAATGCAAACAGCACTGCACAGAACGTCCCCATCCGTGACCTTATGGACCTGTGTGAGGGAATTTTTCAGGGTTATATATCCAAGAGTAGGATTTATACTCTGTGTGCATAACTAGTTTGATTGGAGTGCTGGATTACTCCTAATGTTAGCCATGCCAACCTACACTCTCAGCTAGAATGTACAAAGGCATCTCTATCCCCACATCTTTCATAAAGTCCTTGGCATTTCCACTGTGAGAATTGATAAAAGGGCACTTCATTTCGAATAAAGAGCAGAGGCCAGCAGGGGGAGCGCTCACACCCAGCACTTGTCAATTGCAGCCACTAGGAAGACAAGGACCCTAGCCCTTGGCTACTACTTTATTTTATTTTATTTAAAGATTTTATTTATTTATTTGAGAGAGAGAATGAGAGAGAGAGAGCACATGAGAGGGGGTAGGGTCAGAGGGAGAAACAGACTCCCTGCTGAGCAGGGAGCCCAATGCGGGACTCGATCCTGGATCTCCAGGATCATGATCTGAGCCGAAGGCAGTCGCTTAACCAACTGAGCCACCCAGGCGCCCCCTTGGCTACTACTTTAGCTATTACTTTACTATCCCAGCAGGAGGAAGGCAGGCCTCTTCATCCCCACCCCCCCCATCAAGAGCCCAGCCAATGAGAGACAGTCACAACTCAGCCAATCAAAAGCCACCATACTTAAAACTCCCAGTTTCCTCCAATGGACCTTTTGTTTATAATATCAGCCCCCACTCCCCCATTTCCTCTATAAAAGAAGTGGTCCTGCTCTGTGTTTTGCAAACTTGCCTACGGTTTTGTGGTAGCGTGGTTGTACCTGATTACAGTTCTCGGCTATTCCCAAATAAACCCATTTTTGCTGATGAAGTAATTGGTACTTTTATTTTTTTTAAGGTTAACACCATCCTTCTAATATTTCCCAATCTAGTAAGTGAGGAGTGATTTCTTATTATTGTTTTAATTTTCATTTCCCTCCTTACTGATGAATTTGAGCATCTCTTCATATATACTTATTAGACATTTGGGATTTCCCATTCAGTGACTTCCTGCTTATGTCCTTTGCCCATTTTTCAGTTGGGCAAAGGATATAAAGACATTTTTGTCTTTATCTTGTGGATTTGCAGGAGTTTCTGACATTTCAGGGTATAAATCCCCTGTCTGTTTTAGATGTTGCAAATCTTTTCTCCCAATATGTCATTTATCTTCTGACTTTGTCCATCTTGCCCTTTGTTGACTGGAAATCTTTAACTTAAATATAATAAAATCCATTGATTTTTGAGCTATTTGATCTTGTTTAAGCAGTATTACTTTCAGACCACAGAGCTATTATCTGACATTTTCTACAAAGATATCAGCCTACGTTTTCTTCTATTAGTAAGGTCTTTGATTTTTGAATCATTGAGTTTTCTTTGAATCTAGGTGTGTGTCAGCTGAATAAATTACACCATTATACAGAAATCAATGAAAACTAATCAGTCTGAGGTAAGTACTAGATACAAACGTTTCAGAGAAAGAAAAAACTTTTCATTTAGTACATATAATAATGCAATTCATTATAATATAGGAAAATGGAGACAAGCCTAAATTCAAATCTGGTCTCCAATGAAACACCACCAGAATATCTGTTCATTCTTTGAAGTTGGCAGCCACAACACAGATTTTTCTCTAAGTAAACATGGATTTTTCTCAAAATAAGCCTTTTTTCTTTAGAAAAGTCCTGAAGAAAATATGCTTTCTTTCTAAAGATGCAAGTGTGTATAAATTCCAATATGTTTTATTTTATTCATGTAAAAATAGCAAACTTGTTGTTTTTATCCCCCTCAGCTTAAATCTGTGTTCATTAGTGCCAAACTATTAAAATTATCCAGGCTTATATATTTTTTTCTAAATAAGTAGTTTTAAGAGTGAAAAGTTAGGAGTAATTGGCAGCTTTAATTCCTATCCCTTTCACTTCTAAGACAAAGATAAAAATCACCAAATCAAAAATAATCAGGGGGCGCCTAGGTGGCTCAGTCGGTTAAGCATCTGCCTTCAGCTCAGGTCATGATCCCAGGATCCTGGGATCCAGCTGAGCCCTGAGTTGGGCTCCCTCTGCAGCGGGGAGTCTACTTTTCCCCTCTCTCTGCCCCTCCCCCTGCTTGTGTGCGCTCCCCTCCCCTCCCCCATCAAATAAATAAATAAAATCTTTAAAAAAATAATCAGAAATTAGGGAATGAAATAGGCAATCAATTATAATTCAGGTTCACTAATTTATTATATCTGTCTGAAATTTTATAGATTTCACCTTGGGATATGTTACAAAATAAATAATTCTGTCTATTCTATATCAAAGGTAGTACAAATTCTTTGTAAGATGAGTGGGAAGCTATTCTGAGGGAAAAGAAATATTTTGAACTATAGCCCCTAACAGGGCAGATGTCACAGGGATTTGTTTGTCTAAGTCTGAGGGAAAGGAGTGGTCCTGCCTCCAGTTAAATAAGTAACTCATTTAGCTGAGGTTAAGATTTTTTAAAGCTGGTTTTTTGTTTATATCTGGAGAAAAGTTTGATGGACTTTGATGTTTAAGCAAACAGAGTCTCAAGAGCCCTGAGGAGAAAAGTGCTTATTTTCACCAGAGTGTGGATACACTTCCTGTTTATGTATTTGTACTCCCCTCAGAAGCAAATTTGATTTAGGAAAATTAAAAATTGGCGTGGGTATCTTCCATTTTTCTGGTCTTACTGCGTTTGTGCCTTGGTATCTGCCCTTCCTCCCTCCATGAGCATTTGAGGCAGATAATTAAACATGTATACATGAAAGATACGTCTGGAAAGATTAACTCCAAGTAATTAACAATTATCTGTGTGAATGGGATTTAGAAACTGGTGGTTAGCACGTGACTTTTGCATTTTAATTAACTCAGTAGTGGGGTTTTTTTTTTTTTTTTTGGACCATGGTTGATAAATTATTGAACTTTCAACTTTCAGACTAAAAGAACTTTTTTAAAGATTTTATTTATTTATTTATTTATTTATTTATTTATTTATTTGACAGAGAGAGAGAGAAAGCATGAGCGGGGGCAGGAGCAAGGGGAGAGGGAGAAGCACACTCTCCCCTGAGCAGGGAGCCCAACATGGGGCTCAATCCCAGGACCCCGGGATCATGACCAGAGCCAAAGGCAGACACTTAACTGACTGAACCACCCAGGCGCCCTAAAAGAATTTTTTTAAAAAAGAAAACAAGCAAACAAAACAGCAATAATGGGATATCTCAAGGTGCTTAGGACTTTTAACTCATTCTGTTAAATAATTATGGGTCAAAAAGAAAATCAAAATCTAACACACTATCTAGAAAGCAAGAAAATAAAAACATCTTTAGCAGAATCTTTGGGATTGACTCACAGATGAGTCATATTCTTGAATGCATATTCTTGACTGTTTTCATTAAAGAGTGAAAAGAAATTAACTCTATGTAGTAAGTATGATTGTGTGCCCCCCAAAATACAGTTCAAGTTCTAACTCATAGTACCTGCGAGTGTGACCTTACTTGGAAATAAGGTCTTTGCAGATATAATCAAGTTAAGATGATGTCATACTGGATTAGGGTGGGTCTGAATCCAATGACTGGTGTTTTTATAAGAGGAAGGAAATTTAGACATGGACACACACAGGGGAGGATGCCACGTGAAGACAGGCAGAGATTGGAGTGAGGCCTCTCCAAGTCACGAAGCCTCAAAGATTCCCAGCAACCACCAGAAACTAGAAGAGGCAAGAAAGAATTCCTCCATAGATCCTCTGGAAGGAGCGTGGCCCTGCCAAAATTTCAATTTCGGATTTCTAGCCTACAAAACTGTGAAAGATAGTTTCCATTTCAGCCACCTAGTTTATGGTATTTTTTTTTTTAGCAGCCTTAGGAAACTAATACACCCCATAATTCAGGAGGTTAGAAAAAAAAGAAAACATGAGCCTGCAGGAAAACAGAAAAAAGGCAAACAAGGCAAAAACAATAAGAAAACAGTACAAACACAAAAAAGATAAATAATCCAAGAGATAGTCTTTGACTCCAGAGAAAAAGACCAACCTCTTGAAAAAAACAAAATCAGAAACGTGAAAAAAACCACAACTTCATAAAGAACTGAAAACCACAATGTTAAGCCAGGCCCTGCTGTCACAGCACCCAGGCCTGGTCACCAGCTCAGTCTTCAGAGGGGACAGGAAAGCTGCTGGCCTCCAACCTAAAGGGAGGCTGACCTCAGGCATCTGGGACCCAGCTCCCCGGGCCCTGACAAAGCGAGGGGCAGGGTCGCTCCCAAGGACGCTCCCCACTGGACCCTGGGCCCAATGCCTTGTGAGGATCTTTCCCTCTTCATCCAGCTGGATGAGGGAGATGAACAGCAGAGCCAGTGGCCTGTCCTCAGCAGCAAGTCAGTGGCTGAGGACAACTAGAAGCCACTGGAAGGCGGGAGCAGGGGAATGACGTGGTCAGGGTGTGCTTCTTTTTAAACTGGGGACTCGTTTTGAAAAATAAAATGGAAATTGTGAAAATATGTTAATTTTGTGACATTGACAATACAGAATCATATGTATACGTGAATGAGATGTCAATTTGCTGGCATAACCTTTTGACAAACTGTAGACTAGAAAACGCTTTACATTTTAAGTATTTGCACACGCTTAAAAAGAGGGTTTGGTAAAAAATATTCATGTTTTCCCAAGGAATGCTTAATCTTACTCAAACCAATTTCTCTTTTTTATCTCATTAAAATTTTAAAGGCTTTTAGGGGCACCTGGGTGGCTCACTCATTAGGAATCTGCCTTCAGCTCAGGTCATGATCCCAGGGTCCTGGAATCGAGCCCCACATCGGGCTCCCTGCTCGGCGGGAAGCCTGCTTCTCCCTCTCCCGCTTGTGTTCCTCTCTCGCTGTGTCTCTCTCTGTCAAATAAATAAAATCTTTAAAAAAAAATTTTTTTAAGGTTTTTTAATGGAGACCTTTGAAAATCCATGAAAGTAGATAGAATGGTATAATGAACCCCTCTGGACCCATCACACAGCGCCCAAATCATCCACCCATGGCCCATCCTGCCCACCCAACCTGGCCCATCCACACTCCCCCAACCATCATTTTCCCTACGTTATTATTATTTTGAAGCAATCCCAGACGCTACTGATCATTTCATCAGTATGTAATTATATTTTTTAAAAAACAACCTTCTTATTTTTTAAAGATTTTTATTTATTTATTTTTTGAGAGAGAGAGAGTGGAGGAAGGGGCAGAGGGAGAGGGACAAGCAGACTCCCCACTGAGCGCAGAGCCCGACACGGGGCTTGATCCCACAACCCTGAGATCATGATCTGAGCTGAAACCAAGAATTGGACATTCAACTGACTGAGCCACCCAGGTGCCCCCAAAACACAACCTTTTTAAGAAACAGCCACAATCCCATTATGAAACCTAAAGGAAAACTTAAAAAAATTTTCTTAGTATTGTCAATATTCAAATTTCCAGTTGTCTTGTGAATGCCATAAATACTTGTTTGAATCTGGACCCCAAAATGCACACACATTGTGATCGGCTGATTCTCCTTTTACATCTCCCTCCGCCGGCAGGTTCTCCTTCCATCTTTTTTTTTCTTGCAGATGATTCGTTGCAGAAGATGGGTTGTTTGTTCCATAGGGTTTCTTATGATGTAGATTTTGTTGAATGCACCCTGGGGTGTCATTTACAATGTTCTCTTGCTCACTGTTTTCCTGTAAGTTGATAATTTTTATCCTAGAGGCTTGACCACACGGAGGCAGCAACAAGAATGGAAGAACAGGTCAGAACCCAGTGATATTTTGGGGCGGATGAGTCCGAGGGTCTTGGAGACTGAAGTGGAAACACGAGGGCAAGGAAGATGTTAAACTGAGCTTCACTTACCCCCCTCTCACCCCCACTTAATGTCAGGGGTAAGGGTGTCCTGTGCTTCGGAGATGCTCCATTAAAGATCTTTCCTGTCTTTTCAAAAACTTTATGTAATGTTGAGCTTTTAACACCTCTTAATGAAGTTCTGTAACCATTCCTAAGGTCGCTGTCTTGGTGAAATTTGAAGTTTGAAGCCCTCTTCCCATACTCCACGATCTTCCAGAAGTTCCTTAATAAGGACACTGCTTGGTGCTGTCCTCTGGTGACCAGTGAGCTCCTCTGTCTGGGTACCACTCTGGGCCTGGACTTGGAAAGGGGGCTTGCTCCTTGGCTCTCATGCTCCCAAGATCTTCACAGGCAGTGTGTGGCTTTGGACTGGAAACCTGTGTGGAGACCAGCTAGCTGTATCTTTCATTTCATTTATTCATAGAGTTTTATTTTATTTTTATTATTTTTTAAAGATTTTATTTATTTATTGGTCAGAGAGAGAGAGAGCGTGTTCGCATAAGCAGGGGAGCAGCAGAGGGAGAGGGAGAAGCAGGCTCCCCGCGGAGCAGGGAGCCCGATGCGGGGCTCGATCCCAGGACCCTGGGATCGTGACCCGAGCCGAAGGCAGACGCTTGACCGACTGAGCCACCCAGGCGCCCCTGTTTGTAATCTATTGCTAAAAATTTTTACATCTATGTTCCTGAATGAGATTGAGATGGACTTTTCCTTTTCTAAATGGTCCTAAGCTATGCCTGTGTTGTTATCAAGACTTTGCAAGCCTCATAAATTAGTTCACAACTATTTTCTCTTTCACTGTCTTCTGGAAAAATTTTTGTAAGGTTGGACTGTATATTCCTTGATGAGTGAAACTTACCTTTTTATCCTCTTTCCTTAAAAAAATGTTTTTTAATGTTTCTCTTCTTTGGAAATAGCTTTAATGTCTTATAAGCATTATGCATATATATTTTTAAAATTTCCAATTTACAGGGGTGCCTGGGTGACTCCATATGTTAAGTGTCTGCTTTTGGCTCAGATCATGATCCCGGGGTCCTGCAATCAAGTCCCACATTGGGCTCCCTGTTCAGCTGGGAGTCTGCTTCTCCCTCTCCCGCTGCCCCCCCCCCTGCTCCTTCTCTCTCTCTCTCTCTCTCTCTCTCATAAATAAAATCTTTAAAAATTTTTCCAACATTACAGAAAATACAAATAAAATTTTTTTAATATTTCCTTAAAATCTTCTATCCAGTGGAAATCAGTCAACATTTTGATGAACATTCTTCTATGTATAAATACATGTCTAAATTTTATATAACTGGATGTATTACATGTGGTTCTGTAAACTGTTTACTTCCCACAACATTATGCCTCTGACACCGTTCATGTCAGGAAATATAGAGCTTTATCATAAATTGTATCATTACTTAGTTTGAACTGTAATGTCTCCTAGCGATGACTTAAAAGTTGTTTTTAAAAAGCAGCAGTGACCATCCTTCTGTCCACATACGTTCATACTGGGGTAATGATGCCCTTGGAGTAAATCCTAGAAGGGGGATTACAAGTCCAAGGGTATACACATTTTAAATGTTTGCCCTCCGGAAATGTTGCACAATTTGCTCTCCTGCCCAGGAGAGCACCTTGTTCTCTGCTTCTTCACCACTCTACCTTCTTTCTTTTTAAAAAGTTGTCTTTTAAAAAACTAACCTCCAGGGATACCTGGGTGGCTCAGTTGGTTAAGCGGGTGCCTTCGGCTCAGGTCATGATCCTGGAGTCCCAGGATCGAGTCCCGCATCCGGCTCCCTGCTCCACGGGAAGTCTGCTTCTCCCTCTGACCCTCCCCCCTCTCATGTGCTCTCTCTCTCATTCTCTCTCTCAAATAAATAAATAAAATCTTTAAAAAATAAAAAAAAAATAAAAATAAAAAACCTAACCTCCCTCTTGATATGTAAGTCATATACCACCCAATCAACCTATTTAGAGTATGCAATTCCACGGTTTTCAGTGTCTTCACGGAGTTGTGCAATTAGTTCCATTTTTATTTAAATTCCAGATAGCTAACATGCAGTGTGGTAGTTTCAGGTGTAGAATTCAGTGATTCAACACTTCCGTACAACACTGGGTGCTCATCACAAGCGCCCTCCCTAATCCCCATCACCACAGCCAGTTTAGAACATTTTCATCACCTGCCAAAAGAAATCCCATTCTCCACCCTTTCCCATTTCCCCCCTAGCCCCTACCCTAGGTGACCACTAATCTACTTTCTATCTCTGAGGATTTGCCTATTCTGGCCATTTAAAATACATAGAATCATACAGCATGTGGCGTTTTATGACTGATTTATTTCATTTAGCATCCTGTTTTCAAAATGCATCCATGTCCGGTGCCTGGGTGGCTCAGTTGGTTGAGCATCTGCCTTCGGCTTAGGTCATGATCACAGGGTGCTGGGATCGAGTCCCACATCGGGCTCTTTGCTCAGCAGGGAGCCTGCTTCTCCCTCTGCTCGGGCAGAGGGAACACAAGCAAGGGGAGTGGGAGAGGGAGAAGCAGGCTTCCCACTGAGCAGGAAGCCCCATACGGGGCTCGATCCCAGGACCCCAAGATCATGACCTGAGCTGAAGGCAGACACTTAATGACTGAGCCACCCAGGTACCCCTACTTTCCCTTTTAATTCTTTTTTTTTTAAATTAATTTATTTATTTGAGAGAGAGAGAGAGTGAGAGAGAGCACAAGATGGGGGAAGGTCAGAGGGAGAAGCAGACTCCTCGCTGAGCAGGGAGCCCGATGTGGGACTCGATCCCAGGACTCCAGGATCATGACCTGAGCCAAAGGCAGTCACTTAACCAACTGAGCCACCCAGGCACCCCTCCCTTTTAATTCTTAATATTGTTTATTTGTCCCTTCTCTCTCTCTTTCTTTTTAAAGAATTCTTATTGGCAGAGGTTTTTCCATTTGTTTCCATAATTAATTTTCTCAAATAACAAACTTTCAGCCTTCTTCACCTTTGTATTTCATTAATTTCTGCTCTTTATCATTTCATTATATATTTGATGGGCATGTTTATCCTATTTCTAACTTCTTACATTGAAATACTTAACTCATTCATTTTCCATCTTTCCTTTTTCTTGAAAAGAAAAGCGCTAAGACTCTAGCCACATCTGGCTAGTGGCTACTGTGTTGAACAGCACACATATAGAACATTGCTGAGAAGCTTCTACTAAACTGCTCTGGTTGAAAGGGTCTAGGAGGCACAGCCTTAAATCTTTCAAAGTCTTACAGTTGGTTGTACTTTTGACTTGCTCTTGACCCAGTGGCCCAGGAATCTGTATTTTAACAGGTATATTAGGTACATTTGTTGAGCTAGGTCCGCTGACCTGTGTAGAAGCTGCATATCCGAGCCTCGTCCTGTTGGATGGAAGTTACACCTCAGCCCCCTGATTCTTGTGTCCCCTTCCCAACCTCCCCACAGCAGCCAGAGTGACCTCCGAGGAAGGCAAAGCTGATTTGGACATCCCCCTGCTTACAACCCATCAGAGGGGCTCCTCGCTGTCCTCAGGATAAAGACACAGGCAGTACCTGGCCAACAGGCCTGCCCGCAGCCCTGGGCATGCCAAGGGTAAAGGGCGGTTTGCTTGTAGTCTCCCCTCGAGGTCCTCAGCTCCTGAGGGCAGGCAGGGCCCTGTCCCCAGTACTAACGGGTGCTGGGCACAGAGCGCGGCGCCGTGTCTGTGGACCGAATGCACCAGACACGCCGCGTGCCGGGCCGGGCTGGCTCAGTCTGGGCCGGCCCTGCAGGCTGCGTGTGGGCAGGGGCCGAGCTGGGGCCTTGCCGGGCAGTGGGGGCCGTGGAGGGAAGGAGGACGGAGCTCCAGGTGGGGAAGCCGCCGCCTGCCTTCGGCAGCCTCAGCTGACAGGCTTGTTCACATCTGCTCAGGTGAACGTGTCCTTCTCGCTGTCCCTGGAGCTGCTCTCCTACCAGAAGCTCCCGGCTGACCAGATGCTGCCCGGAGTGGACATCCGGCAGCGCGCCAGTGGGGAGAAAGAGATGGTGTTTACTCAGAACCTGCTCCTGGAGTACGCCAACCAGACCGCTCAGGTGAGTCCCAGGCCTGCGCCATGTCGGAGAGGGCGGAAACGGGCCAGACTCTGTTCTCGTGGGTCAGAGGAGGGCAGACCCCGACCCGGCCTTCCGAAATAAGAGGAGCCCCAGGCCTCGCCCTGAGGGCCCGGTCTGCCCTGGAAGAGGCCTTTCCCTGACGACACACGTGGAGAAACGAGGGTCATCCTTCCTTACCTAGCTCAGCTCAGAACCAGGTGAGGTGCTGTAGGGTGGGAAATAAGGAAGGCTTCCTGGAGGAGGTATGCGGCACGTGAAGCCTCCCAGCTGGAAGGTACAGGTGAGGAACAGAAAGGAATAGCCTAAGGGGTGGATTCTAGGGAGGCCAGAAGAAGAATCCGTTTGCGACCAGGCAGGCCCCCCAGCTTGGTCCTTGGGCGGCTGCTGGGGCCCAGGGGCGGGAAGGCTGAGGTGATGAGGTGTGTATGGTGGTGCCTGAGGATGATGTGGGGGGACCGCCAGGAGCGAGGACGGGTCAGCACACAGGTGGGGCCTGAGACCAAAGGAAGAGGTGAGATGGCCCAGAGCCCAGGAGCGGCGGAGGGCTGGGCCTTGGGACCCCAGGGGCTGGGGGAGGGGGAGAAGGGCAGCCTGACCAGGGAGCAGAAACCACCGAGCTTGATCAGGGCAGGGGGAGGGGAGGCGGAGGGAGAGCAGATGGCGTCTTCGGGACCCTTTACCGGCGCAGACCCCCACCAGCTGTGGTTTTAGATGCCGGCGCCAGCCCCCTTCCACTCGCTGTGGTGCTGCCCATGTGTTCCTCCGAAGCTTCGGGACTTGGGGTCAGCAGGAGGGCACGAGGGCCCCACGTTGCAGGCTCTGTCCCCCTAGGTGGTGCCCCTGAGGGCCACGGTGGCCGTGCCCGAGCTGCAGCTCTCCACCAGCTGGGTGGACTTCGGGACCTGCTTTGTGAACCAGGGACAGGTCCGGGAGGTCTACCTCATGAACCTGAGCGGCTGTCGGAGCTACTGGGCTGTGCTGACGGGTAGGTTGTACCTGCCCACCACTTCCCCCGCAGGCTGGCACCACCTGGGGGTTCCCGCAGATGGCCGGTTCCCAAATCCCAAGTGATCCCAGGGTGCCTCGCCCCGTGGCACCGGGCCGGACCAGAGGTGCACACCTGAGCTGCGGGGCGGGGCGCTCGCTGGGGCGGCGCACGGAGCTGCCTATGCTCGTGCGTGCTCCCTTCCCTCGGTGCAAGCCAGCAGGAGCCAGACAAGGACCCTGCGGCCTTCAGGGTATCTCCAAACAGTGGCCTGCTGGATGCAGGACCGGTCAATGTGCCCCCAGATACCATCACCCTCCAGGCCCAGACCCCCTTCCTAACCTCAGCCTCCCACTCCCTCCAGGAGCAGTGAGCTATAGGAGTCCAGGCTGGTGGTGGAAGGTGTGCTCAGTGAGAAGGCCTGCATCCTGCAGCTCTGGGGCCAAAGCTCCAGCAGCTCCGAGGCTCTGCTCATACCCCAGCCCTAGGCTCCCAGAGGTAGAAATAAAACACTGCCCAGAGCTAAGAAGTAGGTCTGCTGGGCAGGTGGCTGGACGAGACCACAAACTGGGGAATGGATGAGGTGGCACCTACTCTGAACAGCTCCCGGCATGGAGAAGTGCCTTTCCAAAAGGGCAATATTTGATAAAATTTAAGATCCAGAGGAGGGGAAAAAAAAAAAAAACCCAACTCCTAGAAAAAGAAAAATAGTAAGGCACTTCATTAATCTGATTAAGGCTATCTACAATAAATTAACAACAAACATCATACTTAATGTTAAAATGTTTGTTGAATGTCTTCTCTGAAATCAGGAGTAAGACAAGGATACCTGCTAATACCACTTCTGTTCCATTTCATACTGGAGGAACCAGCTAGAGTCTAGTAAGGCGAGAAAAAGAAATATAAAACATAAACATTGGAAAGGAAGAGACAATTTCTTTAACAAGACTGTGGATATAAAGCTAATATACAAAAGTAGATGGCCTTTCCATCTACCAGCAACTAATGGAAAATGAAATTAAAAACAAAAACCAACGTAGTATTTATGATAGCTTAAAAAAATCAAGTACCCAAGGAAAAATAAAAAGCATACAGGGCCCAATAAAGAAAACCATAAAACTATAAAACTTTGCTGAAGAGCTTTAAAGAAGACCTAAATAAATGGATGATCTAGGATGTTCTTGGATTGGAAGACTCAATATTGTAAATTGTTCTATAGACAACCCCAATCCCAGTCCCAAACCCCAACAGGTGTTTTTCATTTTTGTTGTGCAATTTAATGAGCTGACTCTAGGATCTATATGGAAGTGCAGAGGGCAGAGAAAAGCCTAGACCCTCTTAAGGAAAAACAATGTGGGATGTCCTGAATATCAAGACTTTCATATACCACAGCACCCAAGAAAAGATGGTATTGACACAAGAATGACAAACAGGCCAATGAAACAGAGAACCCAGGCTCAAACTCACATTTATGGTCACTTGATTTATGATGGCACTGAGGGCAGTGGGGGAAATCTTTTCAACAAGAGATCCTGGAAAAATTAGGCACCCGTATTTTTAAAAAAAGGAACTATAAAAATTTTTTGAGTGAAATGGAAAACCAAAGTGGGAGAAGATATTTGCAACACATATAACTGACAACAGACTCATCAAGAACAAATAAAGTCCTCCTGCAAATCTATACGATTAACAGACAGCCTAATACAAAAATGGGCAAAAGACTTGACTAGGTATTTCACAAAACAGGGAATCCAAGTGGCCAATACATTTATCAAGAGGCACTCAACCTCCTTAGGAATGAGAGAAATGTAAGCTTAAATCAAAGAGATATCATTACACAGCCACAAGATTGGGTAAAATTTCAAGTCTGAAAATGTCAAGTATTAGCAAAGAGGTGACACAGAGGACGTCTTCTACCTTGCCTTTAAAAAGTATAAACTGAAGCAACTACTTTGGATGATGAGTGGCTTGACAGGCCAGAGTTGAAGTGATGTATACCCTACAACCCAGCAATCTCACTCCCAAGTAGAGCCTAGAGAAATGTGTTTCTGTGCTCCAGGACATAGTTACAAGAAAGTCCATAGAAGCTGTCCTAGTCTGTTTGGACCACTATAACAACATGCCATAGACCAGGTGGCTTATGAAAAACAGAAATTTATTTCTCACAGTGCCAAGGGCTGGGATGTCCGAGATCATGGCACCAGCAGATTCAGTATCTGGGGAGGGGCCCTCTCCAGGTTGCAGAGGACAATCTTCTCACCGTGCCCCCACATGGTGGAAGGGACAAGCTAGCCCTCAGGGACCTCTTTTAGAAGGGCATGAATCTCATTCATTTGTGCTCCGTTCTCACAACCCAATCACCTCCCAAAGGCCCTATCTCCTAATACCATCACTTGGGCATTAAGTTTCCAACATATTATTCTGGGGGGACACAAACAGACCATAGCAGAAGCATTATTCATCACAGCACATTTCTCCCTTTTGGAAACAACCAAAATGTTTGTCACGACTAGAGTGGATGAATACATTGTGGTCAGTTCGTAATACTGGAATTCTCTACAGCATAAAA
The DNA here is from genome assembly GCF_004348235.1 of Phoca vitulina. Taxonomy (NCBI): domain Eukaryota; kingdom Metazoa; phylum Chordata; class Mammalia; order Carnivora; family Phocidae; genus Phoca; species Phoca vitulina. The sequence continues at coordinate 45,761,734 of NW_022589713.1, forward strand.
ACAAAGTTCTTACACCGCATCAGAGGAATCTCAGGGTTGAAAGAAGCCAGACACGAGAATTTGAACTGCGGCTCCTTCTACCGTTCAAAACCCTGCAGAAGTAACCTGTGTTGTCAGAAGCTGAGTAGTTTCCTTGGACGAAGAGAAGGTGGTGAATGGGAGAATCAGGAGGGAACCCTGAGGTTCTTAATCTTCTCCGCCATGTGGGTGATGGATACCAAGTGCCTTGTGATAACTCATAAAATGGAACATTAACTGATTTATGCACTTCTCTGCATGTTATTCAATGAAGCTTTTAAGATTGGAGTAAATGCAATTTCAGGCAAACTAGAATTGATGGCAAAAAGTATCAGTAGAGATGAGGGATGCTATTTAACAAGAAGGGAAACAACCCACAAAGAATTCACTCTTTCTTCAGTTGTATCTATTCTAATTTCACTTCTCTGTTGTGTTTTCCAACTTCAATTGCTACATCGTTCATTTCAAGGCTTTATGGAGTCATTTTCCAAGTGAGTGTCTTAGGAGTTAGGTTGCTTCATCTCTTTGAACAATTTCAGCAAATGTCAAGCATTTTCAGAGAGCCCTACCCCCCGCTGGATGGCACACTGATGGTAAATCCTCCGGTTTATTGCTTCTGTTTCATGCCAGCTTGTTTCCTCCTGTGCTCAGTAATTTTTACTTACAAATTTATCTTGGGTGAGATACATCTTCCCTAGAAAGCCCTATGAGATGCAGGCAACAGAGTTCCACATAAGCCAGTGATCATGACTGGGGTACCAAGAGCCCCATGAGTGACAGGCATCACAGGTTTGTGGGTCACACAGGGAGACCCTGGCTGACGTGTTTGCTACAGATCAATTATATCATAAAGACACCAGATTCGTAGGATCATGCAGTGTGCAGCTTCCTGCAATTTTGGCATTTAATTTTTAATATTTCATTAAGAAACCCATGTGACAAGAATGATGTGGGAGACCAATAAAAAGAAGGTTCTAGTTTAGTGCTGTCTAATAGAAATATAACGTGGAGCCGCAAATGCAAGTTATGTGTAGTTTTAAATTTTCTGCGATTAAAAAGTTTTTTTAAAAAAAGGTGCAATTACTACTGGGTATTTACCCCAAAGATACAAATGTAGGGATCCGAAGGGGTACGTGCACCCCGATGTTTATAGCAGCAATGTCCACAATAGCCAAAATGTGGAAAGAGCCAAGATGTCCATCGACAGATGAATGGATAAAGAAGATGTGGTATATATATACAGTGGAATATTATGCAGCCATCAAAAGGAATGAGATCTTGCCATTTGCAACGACGTGGATAGAACTGGAGGGTGTTATGCTGAGCGAAATAAGTCAATCAGAGAAAGACATGTATCATATGACCTCACTGATATGAGGAATTCTTAATCTCAGGAAACAAACTGAGGGTTGCTGGAGTGGGGGGTGGGGTGGGAGGGATGGGGTGGCTGGGTGATAGACACTGGGGAGGCTATGTGCTATGGTGAGCGCTGTGAATTGTGCAAGACTGTTGAATCACAGATCTGTACCTCTGAAACAAATAATGCAATATATGTTAAGAAAAAAAAAAAAGAAGAAGATAGCAGGAGGGGGAGAATGAAGGGGGGGAAATCGGAGGGGGAGAACCATGAGAGACAATGGACTCTGAAAAACAAACTGAGGGTTCTAGAGGGGAGGGGGGGGGAGGATGGGTTAGCCTGGTGATGGGTATTAAAGAGGGCACGTTCTGCATGGAGCACTGGGTGTTATGCACAAACAATGAATCATGGAACACTGCATCAAAAACTAATGATGTAATGTATGGTGATTAACATAACAATAAAAAATTAAATACAAAAAGGTGCAATTAATTTTAATATTTTATCCACTCGATATATCCAAAATCTTATCATTTTTACACATGACCAATATAAAAATACTGATGAGATATTCTGTGTTTCCTTTTGTACTAAATTTTCCAAATCGTTTTTTACACTCACGGCATTATCTTAATTGTGACTATCCCACATTCCAAGCCATCCACAGCCATGTCTGGCTAGTGGCTGTTGGGTGAGACAGCGTGGGTCTAGTCGGTTAAAATACATAATGTCAAACTCTGAGTCACATGAGTCCTTGAGATGGCTATAATGAACGAGATAGGTTTATCTGGAACTGACGGACAAATCCTGGCCACCCACAGGAGACCTAAGTCACTTAGGAGTGCGCTGGGTCTTGCCCACTGCCACACCTGAGGCCACCAGCTCCATCACAGCAGCACTGCCTGTCCCTTCTGTCCCGACCCAGCTCCTCCTTCTGTTCTCTGAAGCACTGGCTGAATCCTCCCAGCAAAGTCATTTCTGCATCTCTCAGCGGCTCGGCCATTTCTCCCACTGCCCAGGCAGCGACCTACACATGGGACCTAGCCTCTTACACTGTCACCTCTAACCCAACCCCACAGGGATGCTGCTCGAAATGTACAGAGTGCCCGCAAGCCGACAGCAGGGTTGAAGCAGCTCAGAAGGGGGCTCGGGTGCTGGCCTCAGTGGGAGACATGGCCCCATGGATACCAGCCCCAAGTCTCAAATGCCCCCCTCCGAAAGAGCAGGGGAGGCCTTTAAAATCCTGTCGTCCCATAAGCAGATAACTTATGAGACCCCTTTTTCTGGGAACTTCAAACCCCACTTGGGAGGCAACCGTGGGAAATTCGGTAAGAAACCTAGGGACAGGGAAAATGATTCTGGGCAGGAGAAGGCATGGGCACCAGCTTCTTGCTGTGCCAAAGCTTGGGAACACTCCCCCAGAGCAGTGTGCTCGGACCAGGTGCTAGGAGCCACCGCTGTGTGCTGCCCTCCAACCCTGCCCACGAGAACAGCCCGTGCTGCCCTTGCTCCATGAGGGTGGGCACTCTTTTCTGTCCTTTTCTCCAAAGCTCCAGGGAGTTAGCTCCTCCCTGCAAGCTGATGATCTTCCAAGAAATTGAGCAGAGAAAGAGGAGAAGGACCAGGCTCTGCCCTCAGGGCCCTGCACTCCCCTGGAGAGAGGATGTGGGGCCCAGGGCCTGACCTAAAGGTTTCTGGGTCTGACTAATCGTTGAGGAGCCCTGGACCCTGTTTGGGGAAGCCCCCACAACAGGGTAGTGGGTACTGTGAGCCAGATGTAGGGGCTTATCCTCAGGGTGGTGGAGGTCAGAGGTGAGCCAGGCTGGAGCCATCAGGGAAGGAACCCAAAAGATGAGGCTGAGATGGGTAATCCCCAAGGCCATGCTTATTTGTGAGTGTCAAAGGGAAAACTGAGTGAGAAAGCTCTGTGCAATGTACAAGTGGGAAAAGTCGCCATTACTCCTTTACATTCCACCCTTGACAGGTGCATATGGCGGGGCTGAAGTCTATGTCAGCTTGCACATGAGCTGGAAGCCCACCCACGCTAGCAGACGCCTGGGCTAGAGGATGTGGGTGGTGCGGGCACAGTCCTGCCCTTGCTCACTCCCAGCCCTCACAGACACAGCCATCCCCCTGCCCCAATACAGAGAGCCCCTCGCTGTCCCCAAGTTTAGCTAAGGACAGAAAGGACTCTAGGGAGACTGTTCGACCCATCCTCCTCCGGGCCTGGGTCTTTGGGCTCTCCACACACAGCCAATTTTGACCTCGCCATCTCAAGTCCAACATGGCACCTTTATTAGAATGAATCACACCCTAGCTCGCCCAGGAGGGGCCATTTTTGGATCTCGAGGGCTGGCCTTCGAGCAGGACTGACCTGCCCCCAAGCTGGATTGGGCGTGGAATTCGTGGCCTGGAGTGCACAGCCCCACACCCAGCCACTCAGCTCCCACCGAGATCATCTGGGGGCCTGGGGCTCAGTCATTCTGTGGGTCTGTTTCCTTTCCCCTGCCGTGCAAAGATGCGTTCTGCCAAGATGCACTGGAGAGAATGTCCAGGTCCGATTTCAGCATCGTGGAACTGAGAATGGTGTTCTTCATCACTTCCGCAGTCCCATCACCAGACACTACCTCCTTGGCGAACGGGTCCTCAGCCATGTTCCTGAGGAAGCCATTGGAGAACAAGTCATGAGCTGCATCTTCAGGAGCTAAGAAAAGCAGTACCTCCGAAGCCGCTGTAGCCAAGCCTGGCTCTGCATTCCTGAGAGGTGGGCTTTGTCACGTACCCGTGAGGGACCCTCACCTCCAGGACCGGCTGTGTGCCGTCTCCCAACAGCACCCAGACCCTTCACGCTCCTGCATCTTTGGGGGTCCATCTCTAGCATTTACTGAGCACTTGCCACATGCCAGAACTCTGCGCCACGCGCGTTATGTGGGCTTAATCCTGCCCAAAGCCCCACGAGAGAGAAAGGCTAGGCTACATGTCTCTGCTTCTCTATGCCTCAGTTTCTTCATCTGTAAAATGGGGGGTAGTGACAGGACCTATCTTGCACGTGGCTGTTGTGAGGACAATGTATGAAAAGGCATGTATGGAGCAGGACTTGACACACGGTAAAGGTTCAGTAAATGTTAGCTATTTTTATTACTCTGTTATCATTCCCTTTTGCAAATGAAGCAACTGAGTCTCTGAGGCATTAGGTAACTCCCCTGGGCACATGTTAGGAAGCGGTAGCAGAGACAGAAGTGCAGGCCCTCCGGCTCCAGAGTCTGTGTTCTTAGCGATTCTGCTGCATTGCATTCCCCCTCCCTAGACGGGGCTAACGCCTCTTCATCCTTCAAAGCCCTCCCCCAATGTCACTTCCTCTATGAAGCCTGCCCCAACTCCCTAAACTAAAGTTCCTCCCTCCAGGGCCTTCTATAGGTCCCGTGCATCCCTCCCTCAGAGCCCATTAGGGGAAAACTGTTGGCGCATCTCTCTCCCCATAAAATATCCCTTAAGACTGGAGACCTGCCAGCCCAGCCCGGGTACAATGCCTAGCACAGATGGTATCAGTAGAGTTTGAGGAGGGAGGCAAAGAGGAGAAGGATGGTGGGGAGGAGGGCAGAGGATGGCCAGAGGCAGCCACCCTGTGCTATGAGCACAGGGCACTGGAGGACATCAGGTAGGCTCTGCCTCTCACTGGTTCTCGGGTCCCCTCAGGTCCAGGGAGAGAGCGAGGGGCCACGTTGGCACAAACCCCAGAAGGCATGGTTCTGCCAATCATGAGGCCAGAAGTGCCCAAACGGGGCTCTGGGCTGCTGGAGCCTTGAGGTCAGAGTCATGAATCAAGACCGGGTCCTCTTTGAGAAGCTGAGAGTTCGGATAGGACAGGAGAGGTACTCGGAGAGCTGGTCCCCAGCCAGGCCCTGTGCCCTGGGAGGGAGAGAGCCCAGGCCATCTCCAGGGGCAGCACCCAGGCCAGAGAAGCAGCCAGAGGGGGAGGAAAGGAGAAGGCCTGGCCCAGGCTGGTCAGGAGAGCCAAAAGGACGGAAGCTGGCAGAGGCCAGGCTGCAGGGAGGAGGTAGGTGGTGACATCCAGGAGAGCTGGGGAGACAGCTGTAGACACAGAGCGGCCCTGGTGTCACAGGCCCCTCTGGCCAGCAGGCAGGGTGGACGGTGTCCAACACACTCTCAGGGGCCAGGGCCAGGGGCCTCGCCCACCTACCTTGTCTGCAGGAACCAGTGCTCCAGGTTATCAGGGAGAGCCTGATCTTGCGTTTCCGGTAGCAGGGAGCAGAGGAACAAGGCCAGGGTGGCTGAGACGCAGCAGAGACATATGGGTAGGAGGGTGAGTTTCTGGTGGCTGACCGCCAGGGATGAGATGGCTCCACCTGCCCAGGCCAGAGACACCAGCCCCAGACCTGTCGCCCTGGAAGGGGAGGTGAGAGCTCATCTAGGAGGCCTCCTGGGCCCAGAGGCTGGGTGGAGGTGGGGTAGAAGCAGCAGCTCCCCAAACCTCACATGCTCCAGTCTCCAGCCTGTCCCGACTCACCAAGCGCCCGCGGAGCATTTGGCTCCCCCCTGATCCAGGGCGGGCGGTTATTTCTTGGGGGCCTGCTCCACGGATCAGGAGCAGGAGAAGCGAAAGCCAGGGCACGGGTGGGTGCGCACGAGAAGACAGGGCAGTGGAGCTGGGCGGGGAGGGGGAGCCGCCACCCTGACCACGGGCTTCCCCCCCCCCCCCCCCCCCCCCCCTCCACGGAGCTACAGCCGGAGCCTCAGAGCAGCCCAGACACATTCAGACCCGCGCAGTGCAAGGCCGAGACCGTGCTCAGACTGCCTGGTTCTGCCATCTGCGGTCGGGCCTCCACCTGACTCTGTTGTCTGAGATAGCGCTAACGACGAAGTTTGGGGGGGTAATGGGGTGATCCAGGGAAACCACTCAGCGCGTGCCTGTCACCAGGTGCTCAGCCACTCTCACTGCCCGGAGCGCCTGGGTCCCGCGCCCTTGCCAAGCCCCCACGGCCCTGCCCGCCAGGCTGCCTACCTGAGGACAGTGGGCAGGAGCTCCGCGGTGTAGATGAAGAACATGGAGACTGAGGCCGCCAGGCTGAACTCTCCAAGCACGGCCATCACAATTATCATGGATTTCAGCTCTGTGGCCAGACAACGTGGCCACCTGAGTCTGGGGTGGGGGACGGGGGGCCACCCATCTGCTCTCCTTACATCCCTCCTGGAAGGCATCTGAGTAGTCCCCCCCCACCCCCCCACCCTCGTCCCCGGACCTGGTCAGCTGGTCAGCAGACTCAGGCCCAGCCAGGCCAGAAGTTAATATAACTGCAGTGGGAGAGTTGCTCACCCCTTGGCCTCTCAGCCCCCACACCTCTGCCTCCAGCCTCATTCTTGTCTTCCACATCCTCACCTGAGGCAGCTTCCCCTACCCCTGGCCTGCTCAGGGCCCTCCCACCTTCCCTCCCATCCTCCGCAAGGTGGAGGAAGCAGGGAACTGTGCACGGGGGCCCGGAAGTGTTCGGTCCCTAGAGCCAGGATCCCCAACGCTGGGCAGCCAGACTTGCGCATTGAGGGAGGAAGAGGAGGAAGAAAAGATCCAGGAAAGCCCATTCCTCCGGCTTGGTGCTCACTGCCCGGGGGAGCTGGCCGCTTGCAGCTCTTCCTCCATGAGCCTCTGCCGGGCCCCGCCGCTGCCCCACTCCCCACTCTGGCCCCAGCTTCTCTTGGCTCTGGGATGAAACTGGAGATCTAGCTTTATCTGTTGGGGATTCTACTCCTAGTTTCTCTCACACATTTGAGAGTTTTAAACATTTCTGTTTGACTCTGTATAGGCCCACTTTTTACAAAAGCTACCAAGCAACAGCAATTTAAGAATGTGTTTGTTGCCCCATTTTGTTTTAGCTGGTCCACACGGCCAGCATCTAGGAGAGGAAGGGTCCCAGGCAAGACACACATAATTCTAGCCCCCAGAGAACAGGAGGGCTCCCCTGGAGGCAGACCCCGGACCCGGCTTCCCTTCCCTGGCCCCAGCAGCCGAGGGGGCTCTCGTGGTTAGCGGTTCTGACGGAGAGAGCACTGACATCTTAATGTCCACATCCTCAGCCGGCCACTCTCTAGCCCTGTGACCTGGGGCATATTCATCGTCCCAGGGATCTTTGCAATTTTGAAAATATTGCTGCGCCTTCACCCCCCCACCCCCAGTTTGCTTGTCTAGTTCTGAGCTGAAGGGTACTGTGCCCTCCTGGGAAGGAGAGGCCTCCCTGTAAGAATGTTTCTGAGAGCTTAGCCCCCTGTTACACTCAATTTTCAGGGGGCAGGTTATTTTTTCCTGGTGAAGGTCCAGATAACAGGCATTTCCCAGTCAGAGGCTATTGATGAGAGGCAGGGCCTGGGGTACTAGTTGAAGGACTATCTGCAGGCATCTGTTAACCATCAGATCTGACGCGGGCTGGAAGAAGGCCACCCACTCCCCACACACAAGGAGGATTCCTCGGGACAGCACCCCCTCCTCTTCCAGGTTTCTGAGAGCTTCCAGAGCCCAGTCTCGGGACTCTCCCTTGAGGAGGGCAGCGCTCCAGTGACCGGCACCAGCTCAGGAGGGCAGGAGGGCCATGGGTGCCCCAGCTGACTCCCAGGGTGTCTTGTTGGCCAAACAGGGTAGGAGGAAGGAGTCTAAGGAAGCAGGAAGGCTGGGGGGACGGAGTGGCACCGAGGGGAGAGTGAGCCGTACCTGAGGGGAAGATAAGGACAAGCAAGCACATAAGGGAGCCTTGGAAGAGAGTCGCAATCAGGCTCCACTTCCTCCCCATCTGCTCAAGGAGAAAGATGCAGCAGAGCCGGGCGGGCACCTCCATGATGCCAGGAATCACTTGTGTGAAGTGGAGGTCCACGCCCAAATTCTTCAGCTTGAGGCTCAGCGTGAAATAGCTGTAACCCACAGTAAACCTGAAATGAAGCCAGGAGAGAGACACTCAGAGAGAGAGGGGAGGGGGGCGGAGATACAGCAGATAGGGCAGGAATAAAGGCAGAGGCAGAGGCGAGCAGAGCGGGGTGGGGATGGGGGACAGAAAGAAGCACAGAGCTCTGGACCTGTAGCCAAGCCAGCATCCTCTGGCCTTGCCCCCCTGCAGCCTGCCCATTCCCTCACCAGAGCTTCTGGCAGGTTCTGCTTGCAGTCCCTGCCGGCCAATCCCGGTACTCACCACACACAACCCATCACCAAGGTCACCTTGCGGAGGTGCTTATTGTTATAGAAGTCCAGGACAGAGGCCTTAGTCACCTTCTTCCCAGGCAGCTGCAGTTACAGGACAAGCAGGACCAGCCAGAGGCCAGACCGAGACCCCAGCTTGCTCCCCACCCCCACAGGACCTAACCCCCCCCCCCCCCCAAGTGCCAGCTTGGTCTCTGGCCTTCCGCAGGCAGGGTTCGATTTTGCTGTCACCATTCTCCTCGAGCGGTGGACTGGGGACAGCCTCTGGGCAGAGGTCTCCCGAAGAAGGAAGAGACTCCTCCACAGCCCCTGCCCCGGCCCCGCTCCAGGCCGAGGCCTCTTACCTTGTCCAGCAGACTTAAGGGAATGATCTTCTTGTTCACACTGGCCGCATAGCACAGCACCTGCTTGGCCTCCTCTAGCTTCCCTTTCATCAGCAGCCACCGCGGGGACTCCGGCACGATCCTGCATGGCCCACCCGCTCTTAGCCATCCTTCTAAGATGCCCCAGAGACCGCCAATGTGAGGTGACGTGGATGTTGGAGGCCTTGAAAGTGACCCTCCACCTCAAGGTGCCTCTGCCCCTTGCTGGCGGTCAGCCCTTCCCCAGGCCACACACAGCCCCCACTGCCGCTCAGGGTCACCCCAGGTCCTAGCTGCCTCTGCCCCAGCTGTAGCTTCTCCCCCCTCCGCTCCCTGCACACGCTTTCTACCCTTCTGTCTCAGGGCTCGGCCCCACCTGCCCAGACACGCTGAGGGCACCAATGCCCACCCCCTCTGTTAGGGCCCCATTCTCATGGTCGGCATTGCTCCTGTTCCCTCTCTGTCTCCTAACAGCCTGGAGGATATGGGGGACCCCAGGGCCTAGCCCCTGCCTGCGTGAATAGAGGTCCCCTCTGTCCCACCTTCTCCCCTGCCACATTGCCCACTGCCTCTGACCTTGGAATAACTCTGGTCCCTCGGTTCTTCCTGATCTTCCCAGGCAGCCAGAATCCACACAGGTGAACATTTAAAGCACTTATGAGGTGTCTGGGAATGTGCTTGGTGCTCTTACATATAAATCATCCAGTTTAATCCCTGCCCAACCCTGGACCTAGTATGATTATCCCCATTTTATTCCCAGCCTCAGGGGGTAAGGGCTTGCCCAAGGTCACAGAGGCAGAGCTGGTATGGACCTCAGGGCCCTGATTAGGCACTCTTTACAAACTATGCCATCAGCCCCTGCTGACTTCTTGCCCCCCCCCCCCCCCCCCAGATCCAGGCCCCTGCCTGAACTCCATGGCCAGCCGTGTAAACACATGCCCTTGACATTAGGGGCCATTTCATTCTCTCTGCCTGCCCCAGCTCCTGCCCTCCACTAGGGGCCATCAGACAGTCCCCCTGCCATCCTTCTCCACAGTAAGGCTGGGGAACTCTCCTAAAGAAAGTCACCCACCTGGGACTTCTTCAAAAAGATGGGAGATTGAGCACGTGCCCACTCTAAACTAGAGGAAAGAAAAAGGATCTCAACAAAGAGAGTGGGAGAGAGGATGGGTGGAAGAAAGATTTAACAAACATACACATAGCCCGGAAGTGGATGGAGCCAGGCCGGTGGCCACGAGGCAAGTCCCAACATGTAGCAAGGGGACCCTGAACACCCCAGTCCTCAGATACGGGACTCCAGTTCCCTCTGAGGTTTGCACCCAGAGCCTAGGGCAGGCTGAGGACAAACACAGGGGAACGGAGTGGAAGTCTCCGTGATGATGACAAGAGTCCCCGCTCCCAGTCCACTGGGGAACAAAGCAACCTGAGCCAGGCAACGCCCTGACTTTGGGATCCCTCAAAAAAAAGGCACCTGCCATTTGGTCACCCAGTGGTAGTGGTTCTCAAAGTGTGGTCAGCGGACCAGCAGCATCAGCATCTCCTGGGAGCTTGTTAGAAATGCAAATTTTGGGGCCCCACCCCAGTCCTGCTGATTGAGACCCTCTGGGGGCAGGGCCCAGTCATTGATGTTTTAACCAGCCCCCATGTGATTGATTCTGCCGCTCGTAGAAATTTGAGAGGCATTGCCCTACAAGATTGCCAGGCAATAAGCTTCTGTTCACAGTTTCCCATTAGCATCTTAGTAAGTTACTCTTAACGATGAAGGGATGACCAAAAAGCACCAAATGTTGAAAAAAAATAAAACAAAAAAACAACTTCTCAATGAAAAAGGGGCCAAAATAATCAAGCAGGAAAAAAAAAATTACCCCAGAGGACACAGGTAATGTAGGGAGCAAGAGGGAAAAAAAGAAAATTCTAACTTGTATCCCCAAAAACATTTGAGAATGTTTTGCAATTTTATTTTCATAATACAAATTTCAAATGCTATTGAGAAAATAATAAAATCAGAGAATGAGGAAGAGCAGTGTAACCGAACATGACATGGAAACTTTTGTCTTAGAATTTCAGCTGATGTCCCAAGGCCATTAAACAATGACTGATAACCTCACATTCTAAAGAGAGGTGTTACCACATTCAGGACAGGATTCACTAAAAATAATAATAAGGGGCGCCTGGGTGGCTCAGTCGGTTAAGCATCTGCCTTCAGCTCAGGTCATGATCCCAGGGTCCTGGGATTGAGCCCCGCATCGGGCTCCCTGCTCAGCAGGGAGCCTGCTTCTCCCTCTCCCTCTGCTGTTCCCCTGCTTGTGCTCTCTTGCAAATAAATAAATAAATAAATAAATAAATAAATAAATAAAATCTTTAAAATAATAATAATAAAAATACAAAACAGCCCAGTAGCCACCTCCCCCAGCCACCAAGTCAGGCCGGAAATTTCCAGTTCGTGACAGTGAGACTCTCTTCCCTTCCCCAGGTTGTTTTCATTTATTCAAGCCTGGTGAAGGAGACCACCTTTGAGAAAGGGAGTCTGCCCTCCCACTCTTTGCCTGGAGCTTACTGATTCAGAAATGAGGGGGCTGCCTTGTACTGCAGGCAGTCATTTACAGGGAGAGTTCATTCACATGCCCTCAAGTTGGAGGATCTATGCAAACCCAGAGATGGGGGACCCCCCTTCCCCTGGATATGATCAGACAGGAAGTTGGTGGGAGACACGCACAATGGCAGGCTGGGGAATGGGGATGGTGAGAGTCTTTTTGGCCAAGTGGATCTTGCTATCTTGAAGCACCCCATGTGCTAGGGCAAGGAGACCTCTGCAGAAAGAGGCTATGGGTGCATTGCCAGAGACAGAGTGTGGAGAGGTCATAAAGACAGTGCCTGGAGCATTAGGAAACACCAAGTGGACCCCTGAAGACCCACACATGGGCCCCGAAGGCACCTGCCTCCGAATATCTGCCCTACAGAGGACACTGACCACCGATAACAGCCCCTGTTGCGCACTTGTCTCTTTTCTCTGATGCTCTATCCCCTGCCTAGGACCTGGAAGATCAGAGCAGATAGACAAAGGAGGAAGGGCAAAGGTCAGAACACTAGCCTGAGCTGGTTAGCCCCCAGGGAGAAGCTGTGAACTAGATGTAAGATCAAGTTTTAAATTGAACTAGACTGGATTTTTTAATGCCTCAAAGTGAGTCTGAATGACCAAAATGAGATTTTTTTCTTACAATTAAGAATGACTGTAAAGAGGGGGCGCCTGAGTGGCTCAGTCGGTTAAGCATCTGATTCTTGATTTCAGTTCAGGTCATGATCTTGGGGTCCTGGGATCAAACCCCACATTGGGCTCAGCCCAGACTCTGCTTGAGACTCTCTCTCCCCTCTGCCCCTCCCCCCACTCACTTGCTCTCTCTTTCTAAAGTAAAATCTTTTTTTTAAACTTTATTTTTTTTAAAGATTTTATTTATTTATTTGTCAGAGAGAGAGAGAGAGAGCATAAGCAGGGGGATGGGCAGGGAGAGGGAGAAGCAGGCTCCCTGCCGAGCTAGGAGCCCGACGAGGAACTTGATCCCAGGACCCTGGGATCATGACCTGAGCAGAAGGCAGACGCTTAACCGACTGAGCCACCCAGGTGCCCCAATAAATAAAATCTTTGAAAAAAAAAAGAAAAACAAATTGACTGTGAAGAGATGGAACCTGCCCAAGATATTGTCAAGTGTCAGTGAAGGAACAGCTGACAGGACATGTCTGAAGAAAAATGTGCCCCATTCAAGGAGCCGTCTACTCACAGAATGTAGAACTATGTAGGCATTTACCAGAAGAAAGAGCTAAGAGTCCACAGTGTGACAGCTTCTGGGGAAGGAACTGGGGGAGCTGAGGGGAGCTGAAATTGTTGACTTATTTTTCACCACAAACCTTTTGGTATTACTTAGTCTTTAACCACATGCGTTTATTGCTTTTTAAAAATGTTTTAAGGTCAAGCCACGAAACACTATTTCCTAGCTGCCATGACAGAGTCATGCCACCTGGCATCAGCTGGCCCCGGTACACACTTGGGAATGTCAATGACTGCCAAAGATGGTCGCCAACTTTGGAATTTGGAAGGTCTCCAAGCCACCTACATGCTCTCCCTCTTAACCGGTAACTCCACCTCTTACAATCCGTGTTGTGTATGGTGCAGTGGGTAAAATTCAGAGCCACACAGGCTGAGTCAAATCCCAGGTCTGCCACTTTGTAGCTGTGTGGCCTTGGGCAAGTTATTTTGATCCTCTGAAGCTTCAGTTCTCCTCTCACCCCCACCCCTTCAGCCCCCAGGACATGAGACTCACATCCTTCTTTCAGGGTTGAAAAGATTAAACATGATGATGTCAAGGTGAAACCTGATCCTTTCTCTACACCTTAACCAGGTGATTTCTGTCTTTTCCTCTCACTCTCTATCTGCCTTCTCTTCCCTCCCTCTCCCATCACACGTGTCCCTTCCTAGCTTGGGGGTCTCAGGTTCCTGTCTTTGACTCCCCACCATTCAGAACACCACATACCCTGACCTGACCACATACCCTGACTGTCTTGGCTGCCAACCATGTCATCACTTTCCCCCTGCCCACCTCAGCCCAGCACTGTGGCAAGAGTCGTCTCCTGGAAGGCTCCATTTTTCAGCCCCTTCTCCTTCCTCAAACCCCTGCCACTCCACTGAAGCCAGCTCAAGGTCCCCAAGGCCAGGGGACTCTTCCCCAGCAACACCCTTCTTGCCTTCAACCCTGCCTTTCAACACTTTGCCTTCTGATTTTTCTGACTACTTCTCTGACATCTCTTTGAGCGTCTCCTCTGATGGGGATTAATGTTAGGGTTCCAAAGGCTCTGCCCTGGGCTCTTTCTCATTTCATCCACATGCATTTTCTCCAAGGGAAATTTCCACCCACTCCACCCCTTCAAGGACCCTCCACCCCTCAACTTCCAGCCCATCAGACCTGTCACTGCGCACGTCCTGTTTGCTCACCAGATGTAGGAGATGAGGGGGAACACAGGTGCCCCACCCACCAGAAACAGCAACCGCCAGTGGGGAAGGCTGTAGGCAAGCCCGGTCAGGAACAGGATTCCCACAGAGAAAAAGCAGTGTTCCAGGATGATGGCGTGGGCCCGGTGCTGGCCCATTAGCCACTCAGTGGCTGTGCGGAGGCCAAGAGGACAAAATCATGGTCAGCTCGGGATCCCTGGGGCTACCCCAGCACCCAGCCTTCTGAGATGCCCCAGTCCCTGCTTGGGACAGTTCAACCTGGGTGAAGTTTCGACAGTACTTCAAAGCCAAGCAGGATGCCTCTGTGCCCCCAGGACACACCCTAGGCCCCTTGCCTGAACTTCCAATCGCACATAGAGCCTCCAGTCCCTTCTCAACCTAACTGCTCCCTCTCAACGCCTCCTGCCTGACCACGTGTCTCTCTCGCAGAAATGGCCCATTTCGGCGCACAACTCCTCACAGGTGGCCTGACACGTGGTGGGGCAAGGAGTCTGTGTCCTTATCTTTGTTCTTAGTGCTTCAGGGCTTTGGCCATCTAGGCCTAGGGCTCTGTGAAGAAGCCAGTTCCCTCGGACAAGCTCCAAGGAGAAGAGGTCTCTTGCCAGGGAACCCTGAGCTCACCAGGCCATGGCAGCTGTAAGCGGAATGAGTGTATGGGCACTTGGGGCTTTCACGTCCCACAGGCCTGGGATGAAATCCCAACTCCTCCATGTAACTGTTGTGTGGCCCTGAGCAAGTTGGTTAACTTCCTGAGGCTCAAGTATCCTTCTCTGCTAAAGGGATAATAGAAGAGTACATCACGATGAAATGACACAGTACATGTAAAGGGTTTAGCAGCTGGCCCGGGCCTTCTGAAGGTCTCAGTAAATATAAGCCATGTGGGGGGGACGCCAGAGGTATGACGGGGGAATGTGCGGGGTACGAGGCGGCTAGGATGGAGGATGAGGGTGGAAGGGCAGTCTGAGCACAGACTCTCCAGCAACCCCAGGACGATCCGTGGGGAAGCTCCCTCCACGGCCAGCCTCGACTGGGCCTCAACCCTATTAGTCCTGCGGGCTCCCCGTAGGTACGCGCCAGCCCCGCCCCCACGCTCGCCCCTCCCCCGCGGTGCACCCCCGAGGCCCCGCCCCCTGCGCGCCTCCGGCCCCGCCCGCGCCCCGCCTCCCGCCTCCCCCACCCCTCTCCCGACCGCTGGGCCTCACCTAAACACACGCTGCTGATGGCGTAGCACACGAGGGCCTGGGACACGGCGAAGCGGAAGAACAGGTACTGGTGAAAGCTGTTGACGAAGGCTGTCCCGAAGCCGAAGATAGCCAGCCCCAGCAGCGACATCAGGATGGTGGGGTAGCGGCCCAGCCTGCGGGCGTCCAAGGCAGGCTGCGCCAAGCGCGCGGACCTCCGTGGCTGGCCCGGCCCGACACCCGGGGCCGGTCCTGAGCCGTGCGTAGGCCTCCAGAGTGCCCCTACCCTGGCCTCCCCCAGCTTGAGACTCTAGCTCTGAATGCCCACGAGGAGGAGGCAGGGGCTTCCAGGGACCAGAGGGAACTCCGGGACACTCACTTGTCACTTACGAACCCAAAGATGAGGGACCCTATTAGGAGGCCGGCTGTGAACATGGTCTGCACGCCTTCCGTGTCCCGGTCCTTGCCACACACCAAGTCAAACTGGGGGTTTTACGCAGGATTGGCTACAGGCCTCTACCCAGGGTCAGCCTTCTGGGTCCAGGGACTGAGCCTACACCCCTCCACCACTACCACCCCCCCCCCACCCAGGGTGGACCTTTAGGCAGAAGGGGCCTGGGACAGGAACAGGCAGCTGTGCATGTGCCCATCCTGCATCTGGCAGACCCTGGGAGCGAGGCCTGGAGAGAGGGGACCAGAGGCCCATGCCAAAATGGGGAATAGGTAAAAATGTAACTGAGCAAAGTCTGGAATCACTGAAGACCCTTTCCCAAATACAGATGTTGGGCCCCAGCCTAGAGATTCAAATTGGGCAGGTCTGTGCAGTGAAGGGCCCAGGTTACAGCGCTGGCTGAGAAACCCTGTAAGAGGTACCTGATCAAAGCTGCTGCTTTCCCCAGTTCTCTATCTTGTGTGAGTTCAGAGGGCAGAGCGACAACTACGGAGCAATCCCCTAGACAGACTGCCCGCTGACATTTGCCTTGACATTCAAGTCAGCTCTAGCTTCCTGGCTAAGACAGGTGAGGCCAGGCCTAGACAACTGGGATCCTACATTTCTGCCGTGGCTCTGCCTCTGCAAGGTCACCTTGGACCAGTTGCTTCCCCTCCCCGAGCCTCAGTTTCCCCACCTGTTCAGTGAGGGTGAGGGCACGTCTCTGGGGCTGTGGGGTAGCTATAGACAACTCAGGAGAAGGCACACCTCATTGACCAGTGATCGCTTCTTGGTCTCAGGATAGATCCACCCATCTTGGCATGACTCTGTGTAGTTGAGGCCAAATTGGATAATAGATTCCAGATCCCAGGCCACAGGCAAGTACCTGAGGCATGTCTGGAAACTGCCATTGGGTTCTCGGGGCAGGGTCAGGTTCAACTGCTGAGCCTCTGACAGGTTGGGGTCCACTGCCAGTATCCAGCTGGTATTGCAATAAGGCTTCTGGGCTGTGAACATGAAGATGTCTGCAAACATGAAGAAGGCCAACAGGATGTTGGGGATGAAGGTGAGGGCCACCAGCCTCTGCTGGAATGTGCCAAACTCCCCCACCACATCCAGGATGTTGGCAAACTTGTCATTCTGCTGGGCTTCCGTAGCCCTCAACCTGCGTAACAGCATCTCCAGAGACGGGGACTGGGTG
The DNA here is from genome assembly GCF_004348235.1 of Phoca vitulina. NCBI lineage: Eukaryota > Metazoa > Chordata > Mammalia > Carnivora > Phocidae > Phoca > Phoca vitulina. The sequence continues at coordinate 45,778,483 of NW_022589713.1, forward strand.
TGTTCTGGTGCCTCAAGCTGGTTCAAGTTCATGGACGGATAGTGGGATCTGCACTTTACCTTGCAGTTGCTTTCTGTTGCCACCTGTTCAAAGAAAGGATGCAGCTCAGTCTCTGCTGACACCACTTCTCAGACATCAGAGACTGGCCTGGGAGCCACTAACCGGAAGTTTGGATTCCAGCCTCGATGTTCTCGTAGTTCCCTCCTTCGCTTCTGAAGTTTCTTACTTAACAATTTGTTCCCCATGGGGCCCACCCACCCCTGATTTTCAGGGCAATTAGGATTTTGTAAATGTTTTAGAAAATGCTATGCTTCCAGTGTCATGAATAAGTTCCGAGGAGGTTTCTCTCCCACAGCTTCCCACAACTGAAACCTTGGTTACACAGACAGGCAGGCGCTGCTAGTCTTGCAAAAGGTAGGAGAGATCTCCAGGGGAAATTCTTCAAAAAAACAAACAACGCGCCCCCCCCCCCCCCCCCCCCCCCCCCCCCCCCCCGCCGAATATCTGGATCAGGAGTAGCCAGGTGACCACAGAAGTCGGGAGCCAGGCCTGGGGCACCAAAATGGTAGAGTGGCATAGAGCATCATAGAGCTTAACTGGAAAGGCCGGTACAGGAGAGGCGGGGAAGGAGATAGCAATACTGACTAGAAGGATATTAAGCAGATCAAGCAAAGAGTTCAAAATGAAAGATTCTGAAAGTTGTGAGAAGGCAATCCATTCTGAGTAAACAGAAACAAGAACCAACAGCTCCTGACTGCAGGTGTTGGAACTGTCAGATGCAGAGTTTCTAGAACCACTATCATACAAACTTTTCAAAGACCCGAAAGTCGTAATTACAAGATGAACTAATGACAAGAAGGGGCAAAAAGAAGTTTTTGGAGGGAAGACACTGAAGTTCTAGAAGAAATGGAAACACTAATAAGAAAAAAACCGAGTCAGATTTGATACAGAGAATTAGCACATTGGAACACACAGCCGAAATGTGAAAGAAAGGCAAAGAGACTCGGGAGATACAAGGTTTACCATGCATCCAGTTGGAGACCCAGGGGGAGAAATGGAGAAGCAAGATTTAAAGAGATAAAAGCAACGCATTTTCTAAAAACTTGGAAAACAGGAATCCGTAGACTCAGGAAGCAGCATATCCCAAGCAGGGTCCATAAAAAAGAAACCCACGGCTATACACATTGTAATAAAGCTGCAGAACATCGGTGACAAAGGTCTTCAAAAACATCTAGAGAGAAGACAGATCACTGACAAATGAGAGGTGTTCACAGTCTTCTGTTAAGAAACAAGAGTTGATAAGCAACAAGGAAACCAGAAGAGAGTGAAAATCTTTGGAAAAAAAGAAAATAATAGCTGATCTAGAATTGTTGACTTAGCAAAATTATCTGTCAAGAACTAGGGTAAAATAAAGACAGTTATAGCTAGTCAGAATTTGAGGGAGCATTCTTGTAAGAGACCTGATTTAATGGAGTTTCTAAAGAATAAGGAGGAGGGGGGCGCCTGGGTGGCTCAGTTGTTAAGGGTCTGCCTTCGGCTCAGGTCATGATCCCAGGGTCCTGGGATCAAGCCCCACATTGGGCTTCCTGCTCGGCAGGAAGCCTGCTTCTCCCTCCCACTCCCCCTGCTCGTGTTCCTGCTCTCGCTATCTCTCTCTCGGTCAAATAAATAAAATCTTAAAAAAAAAAAAAAAAAGAAGAAGGAGGAAAACTATCTCAGGAGGACAGCCTCAGATGCCAACAATGAGCAATCAAACATGGTAAACATGTAAGCAAATCCAACTATTGATTGTATTAAATAATAAAAATCCTGTCCATTTGTGGGGGGAAAAAAAGATTAATGATGGGCAACAGTAATGTATGTCAGCAGGGGGACAATCTGAGCCAATCCTACAACCTTTCTATTGTTTAGGGTGTAGGACAGAAAAACCAAGAGTTCAAAGGTACATTTGCATGATAAAATTTCAAGGACAACCATTCCAGTGATATACCTAGAGAACAGTAGTGGGAAAAGGTAGACTGAAGGGAAAAACAAATAGAAACCCTCAATCCAAAAGAAGTCAAGGAAAGAAAAAAATGAAAAGAAACAAAAAGCAGATGACAATAATTGAGATTAGAGAAATGAGACACGGTACATTGATTATCACTAGTTAAAAGAGATGGTTGGATTGAGCCTTTTAATTATTGATTGATTTATAGAGCAGGGGGAGGGGCAGAGGGAGAGGGAGAATCTCAAGCAGATTCCCTACTGAGTGTGGAGCTGGACGTGGGGCTCCATCTGACGACCCTGAGATCATGACCTGAGCTGAAATCATGAGTTGGACACCTAACCGACTGAGCCACCCAGGTGCCCCATGGATTAAGCCTTTTAAAAGTTTACAGAGGATGGCCAGTAATTTCCAGTTCTCCCAGAACACATCCAGTTCACGTCCCTTGTGCTGGTGTAATGACTCATGGTGTCCCCTTACCCTCTCATAAGAGTTTTGATTTGCATGACAATTTGGTCACCCTGTAAGAAGGCACATTTAAAACAGAAGCATGAAAGGCTGATGGTAGGAGGATGGAAAAAGTTCTATTAGACAAGGTGCCTGGGTGGCTCAGTGGGTCAAGCGTCTGCCTTCGGCTCAGGTCATGATCTCAGGGTCCTGGGATTTAGTCCAGCACCAGGCTCCCGGCTCAGCGGGGAGTCTGCTTCTCCCTCTGCCCCTCCCCCAGCTTGTGCTCTCTCTGTCTCTCTCTCAATTAAATAAATAAAATCTTCTAAAAAAAAGTTCTATTAGGCAAACAGTCATCAAAAGAAAGCTGATTTAGCCATATTAGTACCAGACAAAAAGATAAAGTATCACTTGGAATAGAGAGATTCATTATCTAGAGATAAAAGTTCAGTACACCACAAATGTTAATTTTAACTATATATGAACCTGACAAATGTCTTCAAATATATAAAATAATAATGGGTATAACTAACAAGAGAAATTGACAGCTCTGATATTATAATGAGAAATTTCAGTGTATCTATTCCAAGGAGTCAAAAATACAAAAACTTAGCAAAGATCAAGATTATTTGAATAACACAATTAATGAGCTTTTTCTAATGGTCATTTGTAAAATTCGGCATCTAACCACTAGAGAATACACATTTTTCTTATGCCTATACTTAGAGCATTTATAAAACTTTATCATGTACCAGGCAAGAAACCAAGACTCAGCAAATTTCAAAGAAGAGTCAGAAATTGTCTTTTGACTACCACGCAATTAAATTAGAAGTCTCTAACAAACGGCTTAATAGCTTAATTTAGAATTCTTGTGTATGTCACATACATTTGTAATACAGTTGTAGTTATTTGTCAGTCTGCCTTCCATCCCGGGATCCCTTGGTCTCCTAAATGATTTTTTAAAAATTTGTATATGTTAAAGTTCACTCTTTGCTCTCTAAAATCCTATGGGTTTTGAAAAATGCATAGGGTCATGTATCCACTAGGACATCACAGAGTACCATACAGGAATTTCAGTGCCCTAAAACAATTTTCTGTGTTCTACCTATTAAACCCTTCTCCTTCCTCTCGCACCCCTGGCAACCACTGGCCTTTTTACTGTATATCTTACCTTTTCCAGAATGTTATATAGCTGGAATCGTACAGTATATAGCTTTTCAGACTGGCTCCTTTCACTTAGCAATATGCACTTTAAGGGTCTTCCATAATTTTTGATGGCTTGATAGCTCTTTTTTTAATCACCGAATAATATTCTACTGTATTCACTTGCCACAGTTTATTCATTCACCTATTGAAGAACATTTTGGTTGTTTCTAGTGTTTGGCAATTGTGAATAAAGCTGCTGAACATTTGCATGCAGGTTTTTGTGTGAACATATTTTCAAATCATTTGGGTAAATACCTAGGAACATGGGAGCTGGGTCATATGGTAAAACTATGTTTAGCTTTGTAAGAAACTGCCAAACTTTCTTCCAAAGTGGCTCTCCCATTTTCCACTGCCACCAGCAATGAGTGAAAATGTTTGTTTGTCTGCATCCTTATCAGCAAATGGTGTTGTCAGTTTATTGGGTTTTAGTTATTTTATTTTATTTTATTTTTATTTTTGAAGATTTATTTATTTATTTATTTATTTATTTATTTATTTATTTGACAGAGAGAGAGAGAGAGCAGAAGTAGGCAGAACGGGAGGGAGAAGCAGGCTCCCTGCTGAGCAGAGAGCTTGATGATCCCAGGACCATGGCATCATGACCTGAGCCAAAGGCAGACACTTAACCCACTGAGCCACCCAGGTGTCCCGGATTTTAGTCCTTTTTTTTTTTTTAATTAATTAATTTATTTATTTATTTATTTATTTATTTAAAGATTTATTTATTTATTTATTTGACAGAGAGAGACACAGCGAGAGAGGGAACACAAGGGGGGAGTGGGAGAGAGAGAAGCAGGCTTCCCACAGAGCAGGGAGCCCGATGTGGGGCTCGATCCCAGGACCCTGGGATCATGACCTGAGCCGAAGGCAGACGCTTAACGACTGAGCCACCCAGGCGTCCCCGCGGATTTTAGTCCTTTTAATGGATATGTAGTGTTAGCTCATTTTTTTCATTCTTTTAAACTGTGATTCCCTAATGACAAATAATGTTGAGCATCTTTTCATATGTTTATTTGTCTCTGGTGAATTATCTCTTTGCTCACTTTTAATTTGGGATGTTTGTTTTCTTATTGTTGAGTTTTGAGTTCTTTGTATATTTTGGATACAAGTCTTTTTATTAGATATATGTTTTGCAAATATTTTCTTCAGCCTGTGGCTTGCCTTTTTAGTCTCTTAACAGCACCTTTTGCAGAGCAGAAGTTTTTGATGTTAATAAAGTCTAACTTAACAGTTTTTTTTTTCTTTCATAGATTCTGTTTTCAGTGTTGTATCTAAAAATTCATTGACAAACCCAAGGTCACATAGATTTTCTCCTATATTTTCCTCTCGAAGATGTATAGTTTTGTGTTTTACATTTAGGCCTATGATCCACTTTGAATTCGTTTTTGTAAAGGGTATAAAATCTACGTTTAGATTAACTTTTTTTGCCTATGGACATTCAATGATTACAGTACATTCAATCATTACAGAAAAGACTATCCTTTCTCCATTGAATTGCCTTTGCATATTTGATCAGTTGACTGTATGTGGGTCTACTTCTGGGCTCTATCTGTTCCATGGCTGTATGTGTCTATTCTATTGCCAATACCATGCCATTTTGATTATGGTAGCTTTATATAGTTAAGTCTCTAAATCAGGTAGTGTGAGTCCTCCAACTTTGTTTTTCTTCACTATTGTGCTGATTCTCCTAGGTCTTTTGCTTTTCCATTTGAACTTTAGAATCAGCTTGTTGATATCTACAAAATAGGAGTCTATATATTTTTTTAAGATTTTATTTTTAGTAATCTCTGCACCCAACATGGGGCTTGAACATACAACCCCAAGATCAAGAGTCACATGCTCCACTGACAGAGCCAGCCAGGTGCCCCTAGCTTGCTGGGTTTTTTTGTTTGTTTGTTTTTTTAAGATTTATTTATTTATTTTGGGGAGGGCGAGTGCAAGCAAGGGTAGGGGTAGAGGGAGAGGGAGAGGAAGAAAATCTCAAGCAGATTCTCTGCTAAGCACAGAGCCAGACACGGAGCTCAATCTCATGACCCCAAGATCATGACCTGAGCCGAAATCAAGAGATGGACACTCAACTGACTGAGCCACTGAGGCACACCCTTCTAGCTTGCTTTATTTTTTATTGAGATTTGTATTGAACCTATAGGTCAGGTTAGGAAGAACTGACATCTTAATAATAATACCCGGTCTTCTGATCCATGAAGATGGAATACATATATTTTTTTAAGTTTTATAAATATGTACATATAAGATTTAAAAAATTTGTGAATAGCCCAGAAGTCAAAAAAGAGATCATAATGGAAATTTTAATATATTTATAAATGAGTCATAATGAGTGATAACATACTAAAACTTGTGGGTGATATAAAAGGTGGTGCTCTGTGGGAAATCTATAGCTTTAACTACTTTATAATAGAAAATCTGAAAGACTGAAAATATAATAATAGAAAATAGAAAGACTTTATAATAGAAAATAGAAAGACTGAAAATAAATAAGATGCCCATGACAAAAAGTGGGAAAAACAATAGAATAAACCCAAATAAGTAAAGGAAGGAGATAATAAAGTTAAGACAGAAATAAATAGAATTCAAAAATATAATAAGAGAATCAACAAAGTCCAAAATTGGTTCTTTAAGCAGATGAGTAAGTTAGACACACCCCTGGTGAAATTAAATAAAACATTTAAAAACAAAGTACAATTAAGTCTTTTATATATGCAAAAAGGAATATAAAGACACAGGAAGATTAAAAATATTAACTAAATGCTAACATCAACTTTATGTCAATGAATTTGAAACTTAGATGAATTAAATTCCTAAAACAAAATGAATCCAATGAACTCAAGAATAAATAGAAAGCCTTACAAGTTCTACAATGATGAAAGAAATGAAAGTAGGGGCGCCTGGGTAGCTCAGTCAGTTAGGTGTCTGACCCCTGATTTCGGTTCAGGTCATGATCTCAGAGTCTTGGGATGGAGCCCCACATCAGATTCTGTGCTCAATGAGGAGTCTGCTTGAGATTCTCTCTCTCCCTCTCCCTCTGCACAGCACCCCCATCTCTCTCTTTCTATATAATAATAATATAAAATAAAATAAAAATAAATTTTAAAAAAGAAAGAAATGAAAGCAGAAATTAAGAACCTTTTCACAAAGAAAACACCAGACCCAAAATGTTCTATGGGATGTCTACCAAACTTTTATGTAACAGATTATCCCAGTGTATACAATTGTTTTTCAGGGAATAAGAAGAGAGAAACTTCCCAATCATTCTAACTTCAATAACAAAACTAGAGAACTATTGTACAACAATGGAAATTATAGATCCCTTTAATTCATAAAAATAGTTGTAAATGCTCTAAGTACAATGTTAGTAAATCAAATTTGATACTGTATAAAGAGGAAAAATATACCACAGTCAAGTCAGTTTTAAACTAGGAATGCAAAGATGATTTTACTATTAGAAAATACAGGGGTGCCTGAGTGGTTCAGTCGTTAAGCGTCTGCCTTCAGCTCAGGTCATGATCCCGGGGTCCTGGGATCGAGCCCCGCATCAGGCTCCCTGCTCAGTGGGAAGCCTGCTTCTCCCTCTCCCACTCCCCCTGCTTGTGTTCCCTCTCTCACTGTGTCTCTCTCTGTCAAATAAATAAATAAAATCTTAAAAAAAAAAAAAATACATAAATCCTGTATAAGTAGAGAAAAGCCATATGATCATGTTTAGAGATGCAGGAAATGCATTTGATAAATTCAACACTGATTCATGGTTTTTTGTAAATCCTCGAAAAAAATTACAATTTCTTTGATCCAACAAAGGGAATCTACCCCCCCTCCAAATATCCTAAAATGGGGAAACATTAGAATTATTCCCTTTGAAAATGAGAAGACAAAAGTGTCCACAATCACCTATTCAACATTGTACTAGCAGCCCTAGGCAGTGCCATGAGATAAAGAGAAATTAAAAGCATAAAGATTGGAAAGAAGAAAATAAAACCCCAAAGAATCTACAAATAATTAGAAACAAAAGGAGAAATTAGCAAACTAGCTGAGTATAATGTGAATATATGAAAGTCAATTACATGCCTGAAAACCTAAAGCCATTCAATTTGTAAAAATAAACCATTTAATGGGAAAATGTTCAAGTTCACTTGAAATTAGAGAAATGCAAATTATAACAATACTAAGAACATTTTTTACCTATCAGGTTGGCAAAAATTAAAAACTATGACAACACAATTTGTTGGTGACACCGTGAAGAAACAAATTCCCATTGTTGATGGGAATGCAAATTGGTACAAACCCTCTGAAGGACAATTTAGCAATACCTAATATGCAGGAGAGTTAACCCAGCTGCCCTGAGTTGCTTAAATCTTGCACATTCTCATAGGACCTGCGTGTGAGACTGGTCTTCAGCTGGCTTCTGGGAATGGAGCCCTGTGCTACAAACTGGTAAGAGTATTTTGCATGCTTGGAACTTTGAACCACGTTGTACTGGCCTATCTATGTGGTTTGTGCCTTATGGGGAACATCTCCTTCTTTCCTAAGGTCTGAAATTGAGTCATGAAGTTACAGTAACTGCAGTTAATCAGGAAGGTACTTTGTGCCTATGTGACCAACCCCTGTCCCCCGCCCCCAGGGGCATTAAAAACCCTCAACTCAGGCTCAGGGAAGGTTCCCTGGCAGAAAAAAAACTTGACTTATGTTGCTACTGTTCATCGCTGGGGGAGTAAGGGCGTGCTGTGTAATTCTGCTGAAGAGTACTGTTGGAAGCTGGTGCCTGGTTCCCCTAGACTCCACCCCAAGCATCTTTCTCCTTTATTGACCTTGCTTTGTATCCTTCCACTGTAATAAATTTTAGTGGTGAGTATAACAATTTCTGAGGCCTGTGAGTGCATCTAGTGAATCCCAGAACTGGGAGTGGTCTTGGAGACCACTGAAACACTTGACAGAATTACATACGCACTAACTTTTTGGCTCAGCAATCCCACTTCTAGGAATTTACCCTGAAGATACACTTTCATCAATAAGAAAATACAAAGGCACAAGATTATTCACTGCAGCATTGATGGTATTGCAAAATATTAGGAACAATCTAAATGTCCATACATAGGAGAGTGGTTGAATAAAAGATAGTACATCTGCCCAATGGAATATTATGCAGCTGAAAAAAAAAAAAAAAAAAAGAGGAAAATTTCTATGAACTGATATGGAATGATTTCCAGGCCACACTGGTGAGTGAGAAAAGCAATATGTTCAAGAATATATATAGTATGCTACCTTTCATATAATAAAGGGAGCTATAAGGTATATATGCTCATTTGTGGGGAAAAAATACAGGACAGGTAAGTCACAGGCTAATGAGATTGGTTATCTATGAGAGGGAGTGGGTGCAAACAGGTGATGGGAGTAAAGGAATGAGGGGGAGTGATGGAAGTATAGCTTCTCTAAGTATAGCTTTTTGTATTCTGACCCTTGGAACCATAGCATGTTTCACATACACCCCCCTCCTCAAATAAATAATTAAAATTAATCAGGACAAGGCAAAAATCCAAATGGCAAACTTAAGTGTATTATAAATAAACGTCGTAACCACCTTGAAGGGGACAGAGAAGAAAAGAACTAGCCTAAGTAACTTTGGAAAATAATATGTTGATGATATAAAGCTGAAGATAAGAATTGTACAAAAATGTATTCTAGTTAGTGCATCTGTTTGTCATGGGGACAATGAATTTGCAATTCTGAAACTTTATGTACATGCTGGAGTTAAGCAAATAACTGTATTGTAGATAATAAGAGCTAGATTTCTGTTAGAGAGAAGAGTTACAACCAAGGACAGGGGAAGACTAGAATGAAGACCATGGTGTTGGATTGGAATCAAAGGTACCAGTATGAACTCATGACTTCAGACACATATGGGGAGATAGAGAGATGCTGGATATGTATTTTCTAGCCCTGCACACTGAGATGGCCCACAAGCAGTGAACCTCATAGCAATGATCACACCTAGTACTCAGATCTTGGTTTCTAAGTAAAAGAATGAGGGTTCTTTGGAGAAGTGGTTGATCCCAGGACTGGAGCAGGAAAAATGCAAGATGTGGGGGAGGGGGAGAGATGTTTTGTGCTGCCATAAAGTAAGGAAGTGGCCCTGAAAATGACAGGGGCATGTCAGAAGGACATAGAAGCCAACCAGAAGTTTTGGGGAAGTCCCCCAAAACCAAACCTGGGACAATTTTAGCAACAAAATAAATAATGATAGTAATAGATTATAACCTATAAACTAAATATACCTGAGTCCATGCTGATAAAATAGTTAACAGGAGAAAAGGGACGGCTCTTCCTTACTGTAGAATTCTACATTAATAATATAGAAGGAATGATGGAAATAGAAAATCACCATTTGGCAAGCACCAGAGTTGTAATCACTGCAGGCAAGAATCATTGATGGTGGCTCAGTTGGTTAAGCGACTGCCTTCGGCTCAGGTCATGATCCTGAAGTCCCAGGATCGAGTCCCACATCAGACTCCCTGCTCAGCAGGGAGTCTGCTTCTCCCTCTGACCCTCCCCCCTCTCGTGCTCTCTCACTCTCTCTCTCTCAAATTAAAAAAAAAAAAAAAAGACTCATTGATGGATATATAAAACTAGAGGATGAACATATGAGAAACAGATATTTGCAGAGTCTCAAAATATCTCCCCATATGATACTTACCAATTACAAAGGGGAAAACAATAACTTTCTAATGAAGAAATTTGGCAGACACCACTTCAAACAAGTGATCAAAGTTAAAATCACCGGTAACGGGACATGTTGACATCAGGTACCCCTTGATACCACGCGCTAAGAAGGGTATATCGGGGCGCCTGGGTGGCTCAGTCAGACCGTTAGCTCAGGTCATGACACCAGGATCCTGGGATCGAGTCCCACATTGGGCCCTCTGCCTCCTGCTCTGCCTACTTGTGCTCTTTCTCTGTCAAATAAATAAATAAAATCTTCAAAAAAAAAAAAGTCAAATTTTGAGTTTTTTAAAAAAAGAAGGGTATATCATCACTTCTTGCCAAAAATGCATAATGTTGATACAATCATAAGAAAACACCAAACAAATTTAGGAACATTCTACAAAATAACTAGCTAGTACTTTGCAAAAGTGTCAAAGCATGAAAAATGAAGCTGATTTTTTCTAGGTTGGAGGAGACTAGGAAGACAACTGAATGCAGTGTGGGACCAGCCCTGACTCCGGGGAAGGAGCCAGGAGCAGCCCAGTCGCTTGCTGCCTCCCAGCGAGCAGCTCCCCTGCCTGGAGGTTAGGGGGTGATGGGTGCCAATGGCTCTATCGATTATGGCCTTAAAAGGGCCTAGAATGAAGCCACCAACTTTTACTGTGTTGGGATCCTTGTCAGCTTTGGGCTCTTCATGTGTGCCAAAAGGAATAAAAAGAAAATTATGAGGGTATCCAGTGTGCCACCAGAGCAGAAACTTCATTAGAGCCCAACTTTTATGACACGATAAGCAAAATTCAATTAAGATAGCAACTGGAGGGCGCCTGGGTGGCTCAGTCGTTAAGCGTCTGCCTTCGGCTCAGGTCATGATCTCGGGGTCCTGGGATCGAGCCCCGCATCGGGCTCCCTGCTCGGCGGGGAGCCTGCTTCTCCCTCTCCCACTTCCCCTGCTTGTGTTCCCTCTCTCGCTGTCTCCCTCTCTGTCAAATAAATAAATAAATAAATAAACTTAAAAAAAAAAAAAAAGATAGCGACTGGAAATGTATTCCATTTCCAGGAAGTCTCGCTATCAGCAGCCATTAAACCAAGATAACAATATGCGGCTCTCGTTGGAATGAAATCTCAAAAAATGAGCGATATAAGTAATTGTTGTTAAACAACACGGTAGCAAACTCCTAATTCTACTAAATCATGAATAGCATTTTTAAAAAACTCTGTCTCCATAGAATCATTTATTTGTGACTTTTCCCTAGTGTGTGTGTGTGTGTGTTTGTTTCATTTTGCTGTTTAAAATTGCATGTCAGGGGGCGCCTGGGTGGCTCAGTCGTTAAGTGTCTGCCTTCGGCTCAGGTCATGATCCCAGGGTTCTGGGATCGAGCCCCGCATCGGGCTCCCTGCTCGGCGGGAAGCCTGCTTCTCCCTCTCCCGCTCCCCCCGCTTGTGTTCCCTCTCTCGCTGTGTCTCTGTCAAATAAATAAAATCTTAAAAAAAAAAAAAATTGCATGTCACTGGTGCTTGGCTGGCTCAGTCGGTAGAGCATGCAACTCTTGATCTTGGGGTCGTGAGCTCAAACCCCACATTGCCCATAGAGCTACTCTAAAAAAAAATAACAATAAAAATAAATAAATTTCATCTCTTACTCATTTGTTACACAAATTTAAAAAATGGCTTAAGAAGCCTGAACACATGGGGGCGCCTGGGTGACTCAGTCAGTTAAGCCTCCCACCCTTGATTTCAGCTCAGGTCATGATCTCAGGGTTGTGAGATCCAGCCCTGCATTGAGCTCCACACTGGGCATGGAGCCTGCTTAAGATTCTCTCTCTCACTCTCCCTCTGCCCCTTCCTCCCTCCCTCAAGAAAAAAAACTTACAAAAATATGTTGAGAAAGCAAAATACGTGGAGAGATATCTAATGGCCATGAATAAAAATTGTCAACTCTTTCCCATATTGATCTCTAGGTTCAGTAGAATTCCAGTCAAAATCCAAAAGGTACTTTTGTGAAATTTCTCAAGATGATTGCAAAATATGGAAGAATAAAGGGCATGAATACCTAAGACAATTCTGAAGAATCATAGAGAGGAATGATTTGTCCTGCCAGATATCAAAATTTATTATAAAGTTACATTCATTAAAGACACAGTGGTAACAGTTCATGAATAGCTAAATAGAAAGCCCAGAAATAGATCTATACAAACAAAAGTTTGGAAGGAAAAAGAGAGCAGCATGACTGATCAGAAATGGAAGAAAAATGCTTCACATCATAAACAAAAATTCCAGCCCTCTTAAGGACTCAAGAACAAAACTTTTAGTAGAAAATATAAGGAATATATGTTTTACTTTCAGGTGAGAATTTTTTAAAGATTTTATTTATTTGTCAGAGAGAGAGAGAGAGAGAGAGAGAGCCCAAGCAGGGGGGAGGGGCAGAGGGAGAAGCAGGCTCCCCACTGAACAAAGAGCCCAATGCAGGACTCGATCCCAGGACCCTGGGATCATGGCCCGAGTTGAAGGCAGACCCTTAACTGACTGAGCCACCTAGGCATCCCTTGGGTGAGGATTTCTTAATCAAGACACAAAAGCTATGCTATTTTATGCTAACCATAAAGTTGTTAAATGATAAATTGACTACTTGCAGATGAAAATTAAAAAAAAAAAAAAAGCCACAACTGGGAGAATAAGTTTGCGAACACATATTACTGGGGGAAAAAAATGAGAATCAAGAATAAAGAACCTTACAGGGGCGCCTGGGTGGCTCAGTTGGTTAAGCAACTGCCTTCAGCTCAGGTCATGATCCTGGAGTCCCAGGATCGAGTCCCACATCGGGCTCCCTGCTCAGCAGGGAGTCTGCTTCTCCCTCTGACCCTCTCCCCTCTCATGCTCTCTCTCACACTCTCTCTCTCTCAAATAAAAAAATAAAATCTTTAAAAAAAAAAAAAAGAGTAAAGAACCTTACAAATCAATTATAAAAAGACAATAGAAAACTGGGTGAGAGATATGAATGGGCATTTCAAGAACAGAAAATTCCTGTGGCACACAAACATGAACAAATGTTTGGCTTCTTTAATAATGAGAGAAATGCAAATCAGGGCCATAATGAGATATTTACACTCATTTGCTTGACAAGATTAGGAAGTCTGACAATACCAAGTCATCACTTCTGGCAGGATTATTCCTAGTTCCACTTGGAAAAGCAATCTGGCATTGTCTTATACAGTTGAATATTTGCATACCTTATGACCCAGCAATTCTACTTCTAGGTATATACCTTGGGGAAACATTTTTACATACGATCCAGGAATGGACAGCAAAATGTTCATGATAACACACATCAAATATGAAAAAAAAGAGCACAAATGCCCATTAACAGAACAATGGATAAAGTGTAGTATATTTAAATAATGGAATACAATACAACAATGAAAATGAATACACTTTAGCTATATCCATTAGGACTTGACCATCGTGGGCTTTAAAGATAGAGGGGATCAGCAGCCAAGCAAAGTGGGCAGCCCGTAGAAGCTGGAAAAGGTAAGAAAATGAATTCTCCTCTAGAGCCTCCAGAAAGGAATGCAGCCCTACTGACAGTTTGATTTTAGCCTAGTAAGACCCATTTTGGACTTCTGACCTCCAGAACCAGAAGGTAACAGATTTGTGGGAAGTGACTGTGTTTGTAGTAACTTGCTGTAGCAGCTATCAGGAACCAATACAGTGTGTATGCGTGGAAGGCTGGAGGGGGTGGCGGTAGATAGAGACCTCCCACATAGGGAACTTCACTCTCCTCACAGAGTTGGCTTTCAGGCCTGGAGCCAGCTGAACTAGCCTTCTCCTGCCGGGTCCCCTTCAGTGTGCCCCTCACGGGGCCCTGCCCGTCTGCAAGGCTCTGGAGCATTTGTTTCCTCTGCTGACCCCAAAGGTCCCCTGCCAGGGGGGCAGGCCCCAGGCAGTCGGTTCTGCGTACAAAAGAGGCCCAGGAAAGGGAGGTAAAGCCGGGAGCAGCACTTGATCTGAGGGCAGGAAATGGCCAAATACCATACCTGAGAACTCGCATTTCCTGTGAGGGCAGCCTGCTCCTTCCACAGACTTCGCATAGCTGAACAGGCCCCAGCAGGCTCCTGTCCACATCTGTGCTGAGAACACAGGCCCACAGTTGCCAGGTGTCATCATAATTGCCACCTTCCACACCCCCCCAGTCCCTCCTCCCTGGAGACAGAACCACAAGCCAAAGCCAGGGCCCACCTGACCACAATCCAGGCCCAGCTAGACCCTTGGAAGCAGAACTCTTGGGTTCCATTGGTGGCCGGGGAATAATGTCACAATGGGGCAGGGAGGTCCTCCGGGTGGGGAGGGATGGTGAGGAGCAGCATTCTACTCCATTCTACTCCAGCCACAGACCCTAGAGACAGAATGGGGCAAGGTGGGCTGGGAAAATCTCCACATGAGGGCAGATGGTTCTGGCACCTGGAGCACCTGCTGTCCCCATAAGCCCCATTGAGGGAAACTCTCCTACCCTTCCAGACACAAATTGCCCATCCCGGGTCCCCATGCCCAGGGCGGGGAAGGGGGAGGAGAGTCAGAGGCCCTCAGTTGTCTTCAGACCCGAGAACAGAGCTGGAAGCAGAGTTGAGGCCTGAGGCAGTATAGGTTTAAGATTTGGTGGTGGGAAGTTTGGGGAGCCGCCATAGGATGGTTTCTCCTTTCTCAGAAAGGAGGGGAGTTCTATGTTAGAATGGAAATAGGAGGAAGGGAGTTATGCAGATGGAGGGTGGAAATGGCCACTGGTGAAGGTTGGAAGCTGACTACAAAAGGCTGGTAGGAAGGCTGGGTGCTGTTAAGCCCAGTGGACGCTGGTGACCGGGAATTCACAGGATAGGCCTGCTGGGCGTGTGACTCTGGCAGTGACCAGCCACCTGGGGTGCAGGGAGAGCGAAGGCAGACGATGGGGTTCACTCACTGCTGTGGTTTTCTAGCTGGGCGCAACCAGAGTAGAGGGGTTAAGGAGTAGGCTTCTGGCAACAGGGAGAAACGGTGTCCGTCTCCCGGTAGACTTGAAAACCATGGCGGACACCCTCTAATCTGAGCAGAGAGGACCCAGGTGGGGAGAAAGTCCCCAAGTCAGCAGCCCAGGGGGCCTGGTGAGGCTAAGGATGGTGTTATGGACTGAACGTTTGTGTCCCCCAAATGTATAGGTTGAAGCCCTAGCCCCCAATGCATGATGGTCTTTGGAGATGGGTCTTCGGAAGGCGATTCCGTTTAGGTCAGGTCATGAGAGTGGGGCCCTCGGGTGAGAGTCGTGGCGAGAAGGTGGCCGTGTCTGCAAGCCAGGAAGAGGCCTCACCAGAACTGGCACTGCCAGCACTCAGCCTCCAGAAATGTGAGAAAACACATTTGTGTGTTTCAGCCACCTGTCTGTGGCACTTTGTCATTGCAGCATGGCAGACGCGGGCAGAGAGGGACAACGGAGCGAGCGGGCCGGGACGAGGGGGCTGCGGGCAGAGGACGGGCTGTCTCAATCAGAGGGTCCTCCATTTCTTGACGTATATGCCAGCGATTATTGGGACTTTGGAGATGGACGTGTATTTTCCCAGAGGACAGCAGGAGCTGGGGTGGGAGGGACAGCGGTGAACCAGGGAGTTTTAGGGGAATGAGCTGGAAGTCAGGACTTAGAGGTTTCTGCCAGAGGGAAGCCACAGAGCAGCCACAGCGAGGAGCAGGAGGTTCTTGGCCCAGCTCCCCAGCCCCGGGGCCCAGCGGCGCAGGCCAGGGGGGACACCAATCAGGTGTTCGCCTCCTAGTCCCTCCAGTCCACGGTCATCACCCCCATTTAATCATCAGATAAGATGAGGTGGTAAATGTGTGCAACTGAGTTCATTGTAATGATGCCCTGCCTTGTTCCTCTGACCCTGCTTTTGCCCTCTTCCAACACGTTCTTCAGAGATAGGGTGAGTTTTATAATACAGATCTGCTCGGGCCACTCCCTTGCTCAAAGAGAAAGGACAGTCAGTGCCTTTTATTGCTCTCAGAACAAAGTTTGAAATTAAACATGTGTGGTCTTCTAAGCCCCACCTGAGTGTGCCTTCTCAAGCTCCCAGAACTTCCAGCTCCACACGTGCCTATTCCTGGTCTCCTCCTCAACGCCCTTCTGCACCTCCTGCCTGCCTGCTCTTCATCTGGCCTGCACTTCCTTCTCCTCCTAGATGCCCGTCCTTGGGGGGCCTTCCAGGCCCTGCACCTGCGTCAGCTGCCTTGTGTAACCCCACTGTGTCTTCTCCTCATCCACAGCATTCTCCTGAGTCACCGGGGAGGGGGGTGTGGGGGGGCGGTTCAATAGCTGCAGATGAATTGTGCATTTCTGGGTCCAGCATGCTCCCTAAGATGGAGCACTGGGTGAGTGGGTTTGTCAGTGAGGCAAGTCCAGGGTGTGTAAGTCAGGGCCATGCTCCAAGACTCTGTCCTGAGACCCAGGGGTGCGGGGGTGGGGTGGGGGGTTGGCACTCCTTTCCTATCTCCTTGAACCTCGGGGATAGACGAACAGAGCCCTCTGCCTTTCACACTCAAGATTAGAATCCTTGAGAATTTGTGTAAAGGGACCTATGAAATCATCCACTCTACAATGGGAAGCCTAAGTAGCAGGCTCCTGTCACCAAGGCCTGAGAGCTGAGCCGTGTCCTCGTCTCCATACAGCTAACCATAAGGGCTCATTGCTAGTGTGTCTCCCAAATCTGGGCTTTTCTCTGATCAACACAGTCTATGGAGAACCGCCATGGTCCAGCCTATACTGGAAACTTCCTCGTCCCATCAGGCCCCCTTTCTCTCATGCTCCTCGGGATAGAGTTAAGATTGGCCTGCATATCTTCTCACCTGAGGTCCCAGGGTCTCAGCTGCTGACCTCCTGTCAGCAACTGCTAAAAGACAGACATTTCCCATTTACACAGAACAAATCACAGGGCGCTTTTTAATACATACAAAGAAAAATCTTTCCGGGGTGCCTGGGTGGCTCAGTCGGTTAAGCGTTTGCCTTCGGCTCAGGTCATGATCCCAGGGTCCTGGAATCGAGTCCTGCATCGGACTCCCTGCTTGGTGGGGAGCCTGCTTCTCCCTCTGCCTGCCACTCTCCTGTTTGGGCTCTCTCTCTCTCTCTCTCTCTCTCTGTCAGATAAAGAAATAAAATCTTAAAGAAAGAAAAAAAAAAGAAGAAGAAAAATCTTTCCCCCAACAGCCTACAATCCCTAAAAAAAAAAGAGAGAAAAAGAAAAAGAAAGTGTTCAAAGACCTGCCCAAAGGCAATAGGTGAATCTTTGCATTGATGCTTGTGTCCTAAAGGATCTGTTCAAGTCTCTTTCCAGGAATGGAGATCATTCTGCTTCAAAAGAATGTGAGTGTCCACATTTTAGAGAAAACTGCCTCTGGCTTTGAACTGGCTGCTTTCCAAATCCCATGCAGGTTTTCCCAGCCAGGCAGATTTAGCCTGGGCGCCACACTGTGCCACGAAAGACATTCAAGTGTCCCCAGTGGGTGACTTTAGCTTGGGATTCCACGATTGGGTACGTAGCAGGAAGCTAAATGAAACTTTTTCCTGTCACTTCAAAGCCGAGTCTGTGAGTAAAAAATATCCATGTATTCAAAAGAGGTGCTGGACACCTTCCTTGCCGGATTCACAAAGATGGGGAAACTAGCCCAGCACCTACTGCCCCCTCCAGCCTCTATAGGAGAAGGTGAGTGAGAGAGAGGGAGGGAGGTTCTGAAGGAACCCTCCTTCTTCAGGCCTGGAGCTGCTTGTGAGGAGGAGATCACCATCTGCTGGGAGGCTAGCTGGGGTTACCTGGGAGGCAGGGCAAAGTGGGGGCCAAGGCCAGGAAAGCGCTTTTCCACCATTTGCTGGTGCAAAGATGTATGGTGCTCTTGTGGGCCAGGTAGTTGCCGGGGAAGATAGCCTGGCCTGCGGTCACTTGATGGGACCCCACCCAGGAGGGCTGTCTTGTAAGGAAAGGTATGCTGGCAGCAAGACAGACTATGTGGGGAGCAGTGCTGGGAGGCAGGAGCTGAAGAGGGGCCCGAGAGGTCAGCTGGGAGTACGCTGCTCAGACGCAGGAACAGGCACGGGTCCTGGGAGCACCGCTGAGAAATCCCAGCAAGATGTCCCCATGGAAGAGCTGGGAAAGAGCTATGGCCAGCAGCAGCTAAGGAGCAAGACTGCTGCCCTTTCCCCTCATCCTGTAAGAGCCCTCTCCGCAGGAGCCAGAGGGGACGGAGGGGGAAAGGGAGGAGGAAGACGAGGAGAGGAACACCCAGCCTCCTCTCTTGCCCCACCGGGGGTTCCCGGGCCACCCTGTTAGGTGTGAGCCGAAGGTGGGGCTGGGGATGGAGGATCTTTGAAGAGAATGCAAGCCTGAAGTTTTGATTTGGAGCAGACACAGAGTCCTCTCTCAGCAGGATCAAATGTCCTATGGGGCCCCTGATGTAGTTTGGAGTTTGGGTCTGAGAGCTAATGGCCGAGAAAGAATTCTTGAGATGTTTTCGGTGCAAAAAAGGTGATTTTATTAAGCACGGGGACAGGACCCATGGGCAGAAAAGCCTGCATTCTAAGTATGAGGAGTGAGTGACTGATTATATAGGCTTTTTTTATCCTCTGGAGGGGGGAGATGATGTTAGGGCTCCAGGAAATTGAGTCTATAGGTTTCTGGAAGTCTGACTATTCTCAAGATTGTGCTTTTCTTTCTTTCTTTCTCTTTCTTTCTTTCTTTCTTTCTTTCTTTCTTTCTTTCTTTCTTTCTTTCTTTCTCTTTCTTTCTTTCTTTCTTTCTTTCTCTTTCTTTCTTTTTTTCTTTCTTTCTTTTTTTCTTTCTTTCTTTCTTTTTCTTTTATTAATTTATTTATTTGAGGGGGGCGGAGGGTCTCAAGCAGACTCTGCACTGAACACAGAGCCTGATGCAGGGCACATCTCATGACCCTGAGATCATGACCTGAGCCAAGACCAAGAGCTGGACACCTAACCAACTGCGCCATCCTGACGCCCCAAGATTGTGCTTTTCTTGTAAATCATTAAGACAGTTACAAACTGATGGTGTTTGATGTCCTTCATGACTGTGGTCTTTATCAGGTGACCATTTGCTTTTTCCTTCCTTTGTTCTTGGGCAATCAGGAGTGCCCAAGAAATGTCACATCTCTCCCACTCTCATCTTGGGAGGGAGAATAGTATGCAGAGTGTCAGTTTGTCTTTTGAACTCAGCTTGCCTTTTGTTATCTCATCATCCCCCTACCCCCCATACCGAACAATTTTGATACTTAAATATTTGATATTGTTGAAGGCACAAGGTCTCATCTTCTTTAGTTTCTTCCTGCTGAATAGGGGCGTAGAGATGTGCTTACCTGTGGGTCAACATTGATCAGTCAGGGCACGTATAGGGGAGTTACGAAAGGCGGAGGCAGCTGAGTCCAATGTGGACAGCAAAGAAGTATCTGTGGTTGGTAAGGACCATCTGTCGACGTGAAGTTACTGTAATCATGGATTCTGGGCATCAAGTGGAGAAACATTGAAAAAGGCAACATATTAGAATTAAAATGGCTGTAAGACCGAGAAGTCCAACAAAGAGAGCCTTCAGAGTTGACCATAGTCCTCCCCTGAACCAGGAGTTTAACCAATCGTCTAAAGAGAGGGAAGAATTTTGTGGAGCCTTAATTTGAGTATTCATATTTTTGGGTAGTCCTGTGACATTTTTATGATAACCTGGGATGTATACACAGCATTCTCTCTCAATAATGGCACATGCACCCCCTTGAGCTGCTGTTAGGACATTCACAAGAGTAAGAAGGCATATTAGTTTGTTCATTGGTTTCCTGTGAAGGAAATACAGGTTTTATTATAGATATATGAGTCCAGGAAGAGTGCCCCTCTAACTTTACTGCAATGGAAATACATAATATGACCTGAGATGGACCTTTCCATTTTGGATTTAAGTCCCCTGCTGTATCTGACTTCCAATCTTTTAATTAAACCATGTCTCCCAGACTTACCTGGGGTGAACTTCCAGTTATAGTTAAATCAGGTTTTGGGAGCAAGTAACTTATGAATTAAACCAGCCTCAAGTGAATAATTTAATAAAATATTATACTCTTGGGGCGCCTGGGTGGCTCAGTCATTAAGTGTCTGCCTTCGGCTCAGGTCATGATCTCAGGGTCCTGCGATCGAGCCCCGCATCGGGCTCCCTGCTCTGCGGGAAGCCTGCTTCTCCCTCTCCCACCCCCCCTGCTTGTGTTCCCTCTCTCACTGTGCCTCTCTCTGTCAAATAAATAAATAAAATCTTTAAAAAAAAATTACAATCTTCATCTAATAACAGGTCCACCATAAGAAATGATTTCCCATATAATAACTCAAAAGGGCTGAATCCTAGAGGTTGTTTTGAAGCAGTCCTCATCCCGAGAAGTCTTATTGGTAAGAGTGTAGCCCAATTTTCCTGGGTCTCTAGACTAAGTTTAGAAAGCTGTTGTTTTAAGATTTTATTTATTTATTTATTTGACACAGAGATAGAGAGAGAGAGCACAAGCAGGGGGAGGGACAGAGGGAGAAGCAGACTCCCCACTGAGCAGGGAGCCCGATGCGGGGCTCGATCCCAGGCCCCTGGGATCATGACCTAAGCCGAAGGCAAACGCTTAACTGACTGAGCCACCCAGGTGCCCCGAAAGCTGATGTTTTAAAGTATGATTAGCTTTTTCTACCTTTCCAAAGGATTGTGGATGCCAGGCTGAATGTAGAAAATATTTAATTTTTGAAGCTTGTGCTATTTGTTGAGTTATTTGCACAGTAAAACAAGGACCATTGTTACTTTAAAGGGATCGTGGAAGGCCAAATCTAGCAATAATTTCTTGCAGCAAAACTTTGGTTACTTCCCGTGGTTCTTTCAGTTTTACAAGGAAAGGCCTTGATCCATGCAGTGAAAGTATCAGCAAACGCTAGTAGGAATTTATAGCCTTTGCAAGGAGGCATTTGTGTGAAATCAAGCTGTCAGCCCTCTCCTAGATACATTCCATGCCTTTGGACTGGTTTCAAAAGGAGAGGAGGGGGCGGCCTACGCCTTTTGGATTTACTTGTACACAAACAATACAGGATCCGCAGACCTGTTTTATTGTAGTTGTTAAATTTACTCCATCAAATATATTTTTTTGTTTGTTTGTTTTGTTTTGTTTTCCATTTTTATTTTTATTTTATTTTATTTTATTATGTTATGTTAATCACCATACATTACATCCTTAGTTTTTGATGTAGTGTTCCATGATTCATTGTTTGCGTATAACACCCAGTGCTCCATGCAGTACGTGCCCTCTTTAATACCCATCATGAGGCTAACCCATCCCCCCACACCCTTCCCCTCTAGAACCCCCAGTTTGTTTCTCAGAGTCCATAGTCTCTCATGGTTTGTCTCCCCCTCCGATCCCCCCCTTCATTTTTCCCTTCCTACTATCTTCTTTTTTTTTTTTAACATATAATGTATTATTTGTTTCAGAGGTACAGGTCTGTGATTCAACAGTCTTACACAATTCACAGCGCTCACCATAGCACATACCCTCCCCAATGTCTATCACCCAGCCACCCCATCCCTCCCACCCCCCACCACTCCAGCAACCCTCAGTTTGTTCCCTGAGATTAAGAATTCCTCATAGGGGTGCCTGGGTGGCTCAATCGTTAAGCATCTGCCTTTGGCTTGGGTCATGGTCCCAGGGTCCTGGGATCAAGCCCCGCATCGGGCTCCCTGCTCTGCGGGAAGCCTGCTTCTCCCTCTCCCACTTCCCCTGCTTGTGTTCACTCTCTCTCTGTGTCTCTCTCTGTCAAATAAATAAATAAAATCTTAAAAAAAAAATTCCTCATATCAGTGAGATCATATGATACATGTCTTATATTTTTAATTAAAT
Source organism: Phoca vitulina (assembly GCF_004348235.1). Taxonomy (NCBI): domain Eukaryota; kingdom Metazoa; phylum Chordata; class Mammalia; order Carnivora; family Phocidae; genus Phoca; species Phoca vitulina. The sequence continues at coordinate 45,800,735 of NW_022589713.1, forward strand.
GTTCTAAAGCCCTTTTGTCCAAATGAGTAGCCAGGTGTAAACCCTGTACTACCTTCCATTGGTTATTTTTGGGTATAAAGATTTTTTCCCTCATTAATAAGCCAGTCCTGTGTAGTTTTTGAATATCCTGATTACTGGGCTATGTGAATTTCTTGGCCTGAATAGACTGGAGTTATGTACTTTATTGGAGTTAAGACTGTATAAGACTTAACCTTTGTTTATTTTGTGCTGCCTGTCAAATTGTTTCCTTTAGATTCTAAGGTCATATTTTTTTAATGTCCTCTGAGGTGAATCACAGCTACCTCCTTATGTAAGTGTACAGCCTCAAGAAGACTAAGAATTTCAGGCCCAGGATGCCTGGGTGGCTCAGTCGGTTGAGCGTGTGCCTTCGGCTCAGGTCATGATCCTAGGGTCCTGGGATCGAGCCCCACACTTCGGGCTCCTTGCTCAGCGGGGAGCCTGCCTCTCTCTCTACCTGCCACTCGCCCTGATTCTGCTCTCTCTGTCTCTCCCTCTCTCTGACAAATAAATAAATAAAATCTTAAAAAAAAAAAAAAGAAGAAGAAGAATTTCAGGCCCATATTTGATTAAGGAGTTATGGCTTGATAATAATCCCCTTTCCTTCCAAAATGCCCCATGGGCACGAAACACCAGGAAAGCATATTTGGAGTCAGTATAAATAATAATTTTGAGGCTTTTTGTCAATTGACGTGCACAGGTAGGTACTATTAATTCAGCCTTTTGAGCAGAAGTATTTATTGGAGGTCAGTGGTCTTAGTTTAACTATAGTATACCTGGCTTTTCTCCCTCCCTTATCCCTGAAGCTACTGCCATCAGTAAACCAATTGTCATCTGTATTCTCAATAGGGGAATCCTTTAAATCTGGTCTGCTAGAATGAACAAAATCGATCATCTCTGAGCAGTCATGTTCTAGCATAGAAGTACTATGGTCAGGTCCAGGCATTAGGGTAGCCGGGTTTAAAGTTTGACTGGTTTTAAGTATTCTTTTAAGTATTCTTATGCCTCAAAGCATAGCCTGGTATTTAGTAAGTCGGTCTCCTGTCATCCATTGGTGGCCTTTGATCTCTAGGACACTTTGGACCTGATGTGGAGTCATCACTGTGAAGGACTGTTCCAGAGTAAGTCCTGAAGCTGCTTCTACCAGGAGGGCTGAGCAGTCACCGCTCAAAGACAAGCGGCCAATCCTGTGCTACATTATCAAGTGCCTTTGAAAAATAACCCACTGGTCTTGTTTTATTTCCGAATTCCAGCATAAGAATTCCCAAAGCGTGTCCCTGTTTTTCTCCTACATATAAAGTGAAAGGTTTTTCTAAATTTGGTAACACCAAAGCTGGGGCTGACAAAAGCTTCGCTTTTAATGTTTGAAAGGCTGTCCTCTGGGCTTTAGTCCAGAGTCAAGGTTCTTCATCAGGGCCTCTAATCGAGTCATACAATGGTCTGGCTAAGAGCCCAAATCCAGGAATCCACAGGCGGCAGAAATCTGCCATACCTAGGAAAGGACAGAGGTGTTTTTCTGTACCTGGGGGTCCAAGATCTAATATAGCCTTTTTCCTGTCAGTAGACAGGGTACAGTGACCTGGTGTTAGCTCATATCCCAAATATCGTACTTTCTGTTTAGATATTTGCACCTTGTTAGGGGTTAATTAAGTTAAGTTATAGAACTGCCACCAGACATTTCTTTTGTGGGGCTAAGATTAGAATATCCACCACATATTAAACTGTAGTCCCTTGAGGCAGGGAAATACCATGAAGGTCTTTTAAGCGCAGCCCCAAACAAGTGAGGCCTGCCTCTAACTCCCTGCAGCAAGACCGTCCAAGTTCATGGCGCAGCCTGTGGGCTTGAAAGTGAGGCCCATTCAAAGGCAAATAGTGGCTGCCTCTCCTCACTTGGAGGGTTGCAAAAGAAAGCATCTTTTTTTTTTTTTTTAAAGATTTTATTTATTTATTTGAGACAGAGAGAATGAGAGAGAGAGAGAGAGCACATGAGAGGGGTGAGGGTCATAGGGAGAAGCAGGCTCCCTGCCGAGCAGGGAGCCCGATGCGGGACTCGATCCAGGGACTCCAGGATCATGACCTGAGCCGAAGGCAGTCGCTTAACCAACTGAGCCACCCAGGCGCCCAAAAGAAAGCATCTTTTAAGTCAAGTACTGTAAACCAGTTGGTGTCACCAGGGACCTGGTGAGAATAGTATATGGATTTGGCACTATGGGATGAATAGGTACAACGACTTCATTTATAGCTCTTAAATTTGGCTATATTCCCCATTTGGCTTTTTTTACTGGGAGAATTGGAGCACTGTAAGGAGACTGACAAGGCTTTAAAATGCCACGTTTAAGACACTTATCAATAAGCAGTTGTAACCCAGTCTTTGCCTCAGGGTTTAAAGGGTATAGTTTTTTATGAGGTACAGTGGTTGAGTCCTTTCAAGTCACTTTGACTGGTTGGGCATTAAGAGCCCATCTTGGGACATCACAATCCCAGACCTGGGGATTTACTTCCTCCCAGATACTAGAAGGGATATCAGGGTAGGGTTTTACTTCTCCAGGTGTTAAAGAGAACAAGCCATCCCCTTCCTTAGTAAGAGCAAACCTGCTTCCTAGTTTATACGTTAAGCCTCATCCGAGTAATGGAGTGGGACAAGACGGAAGGACTAGAAAAACATGAGTGACCAATTGACTTCTCTATTTGCAGGTTAAAGTCATTGTCTGGTGGCACATTTTGGTTTCCTCTTCTCTGCCAACAATTCTGTGATTGGAAAGACAAGTAGGGCCAGAGTGCTGAAGAACAGAGTAAGTGGCTCCTGTATGAATAAGAAAAGTGATAAACTTACCTTCCACATCCAGGGTAACCCGGGGCTCGGTCATCTTGATGTCAAAGGGAGCTGGACCAGCCTCAGGGTCCCGTCATGTCAGATCCTCTGGTGCCTGCTCTTGGGTGGGGAAGCGGGTTCCTGTCTTCCTCCCTCTCTGGAGAGGAGGACAGTCTCCCTTCTAATGTCCTTTTTTCTTGCGGGCAAGACATGGCCCCGGTGGAGAGCCTTTGGACATTCTTTGCTCCAATGTCCGACTTGGCCACACCTGTAGCACGGGGTCTTACCTTGTCCTGTGTCTGATACTGACTTTTTCTTTGGCGGCTGGTGGGTCTGGTGTTGTGGGTAATCCGCAATAGTGCCAGCCAATATTTGAGGCTGTATTTTACCCTGCAATTTAGCTCTCCGGTTCTTTTCCTGCTGTAAAGCCATATCTCTGTTATTAAAGACTCTAGTAGTTACCTCTAATACTCGCCAGGTGGGGGCTTAAGGACCTAAAGCCATTTTGGTCACTTTTTGGCTGATGTCAGGTGCTGACTGACTTATAAAATGGTTAGGGTTAGGGTTAAGGTTAGGGTTAGGGTAGTTGTTCCCTCGGGTGAGATTGGGTCCAGATTTGTACATTTATGGATGGCTTCCATCAAATGACCCTGAAACAGAGCTGGATTTTCATCGCTCCGTGAGTAACTTCCCAAATTTTATCAAAGTTTACTGGTTTAGAGAATCCTTTTTCATTAAACAGGTGATTGTATGGTCTTGTCCTTCCCTTCCCTATCTTCTTGGTAATTCCAGTGAGGTTCAGGATTGGGAACAGCAGTGCCTCCTACTGGATAACGATCTCTATCTCTGGCTGCTAGTTCATCGGCAAATTCTTGAGCCCCTGCCCAGATAATGGTTCTTTTCCTCAGGGGTGCAACAGTGAGTTAATATGATGGCTATATCCTGCCAGGTCAAATCAAACATAATAGATAATTGTTGGAAGCCCCCAATACATTGAGAAGGGTTTTCAGAATATCGTCCTAATGGTTGTTTTATCTGAGTCAAGTCTGCCATTGAGAATGGGACATGGACTCTAATGGTGCCTGTTTCTCCATTAGCAACCTCCCTAAAAGGATGCAATCCAGTCCTGGAAGATAGGGAGTTCTGCTCCTGGCAAGTCCAGCTGGGCTGGGAGCAGAGGGGTCTTGAGGTTTATAAGGAGGAAGGATAGTAACAAAGCCGGTATCCTCTTTGTTTGGATTGGTCAGTTGATTCCTCCAGTAGCCCAGGTTTATTAGGAGGAATGGGCCTACTTAGACAATCATCATCCAGTATGTCCCGAGGGGGGTTATGAAAGTGATTGGTGGTTAGACACATTCTGTAAGAGGCCCTTAGGTCCAGATCCTGATGCAGGACCATGAAGGCCTGGGCATAGGGTACCTCAGTCCATTTTTCCTGTTTTCTGCAGAAGAGATCTAACTGAGAGATAGTATTGAAGCTTAATGTCCCATTAAAAGGCCATTTTCCCTCATCTCCTAGAGAGTACTGAAGTCACTTGATGTTATAGAAGATCAGTTTTCTCTTTCTTAAATCTTGTAATCCAAATTGATTCCAGTGGATTAAAAGGCATCCCAAAGGAGAATCCTTGGGGACTAAAGAAGAAGATCCCATGTTCCTAGAAAAGTAGAGAAGGTCCACTATCAAAAATTCCTCCCTATCTCCCAGGTGGCATCCCACACAGGAAATGTCAGAGGTTCCTGATGTCAAAGTGACCAGAGGCGTCCCTCTAAGAAGTCACTACGAACAACACCTTGCCTTGTAGGAGGGATGCCGGCTTCCCCATTGCATCCTACACTACAAATGGGTGCTGGTGAATGGAACTGAAGTGCCATGCCATGAAGAACCTACCATTTTTAACCCATGGAAAACACTAAAAAAAGTTTTATAAGGAGGAAATTACCCAATTTTGTAATTTAAGTAGTTAGTAGGGAACACTGGCAGGAAACAATAAAGACAGAAATCCACCATGATCTAAGCGCCATTCCAATAGGTGTGGTCCTTACAGCCGGCTTCCCTAGGAAATGGTCCCCAGCTGAGTTTTAATCCAATTGGGTACTGGTTTCAGCTGGCTCTGCACAAATGTCTCACGACCAAAAGAAGCTAGACCAGAGACATGAAGGGGATCACATTAGACCAATGAGGAGGAAACCTCACACAGGAGTCTTAGGATTGTCAGCCGTCCTAGTGACTGAGGTGGCTGTCCCCTGCCCAAGAAAGACAACTTTGTATAAGGACAGAAACGAAGAGAAGGCATCAAGTTTCTGGGTCTTATTACCATCCCAGCCAGGGTGCAAACTTCCAGCCAAAAGGCAATCTTTCTCCACCCCATTGAGTAGCCACGGACTAGAGGATTGCAGCCTAGGCAATGGACATGAAAGTGTTCCAATAAGACCATACTCCTTGAAAAGCCCCTGAGATGAAAGGGAGTTCCGGAAGAGGAAGTATTCACCAAGTTTGCACCAAGGCTCGAAGTCCAGATGAGAAGGCTCAAGCCCCACATTGGGCACCAACATGATATCATTTGGAGTTTGGGTCTGAGACTGAATGGTCAAGAAAGAATTCTTGAGACTTTTTCAGTGCAAAAAAAAAAAAAAAAAAAGGTGATTTTATTAAAGCACCGTGACAGGACCCCTTGGGCAGAAAAGGATGCATTCTATGTGTGAGGAGTGACTGATTATATAGGGTTTTTTTTCTCCTATGGAGGTGGGAGGTGATGTTAGGGCTCCAGGAAATTGAGTCTATAGGTTTCCGGAGGTCTGACTACTCTCAAGATTGTGCTTTTCTTGTAAAAACTGTGATCTTTATCAGGTGACCATTTGCTTTTTCCTTCCTTCGTTCTTGGGCAGTCAGGAGTGCCTGAGAAATGTCACATGTATCCCCCTCACATCTTGGGGGGAGGGGAGATGTAAGAGTGTCAGTTTGGTTTTTGCCCTCCGCTTGCCTTTTATTTTCTTATCAGCCCCACCTGAGCTAGCGGGGCCTGGCTCAGCCACTAGAAGGAAATACAACCTTCTCCTCATCCACAGCCTTTTCTCCCACTGGCCTGGAGAGAGGTCACAGCTTCAAACTTTCTCTCCTCCTACTGCCACATCCTTGGAAAGGCCATAAGCATCTGCTCTGTTCTGAGCTTAACTGTTTCGAGGGCTGGGGGATCCCAGATTGAGGGGACCAGAGGAGCCATACTCCCACAAGACTGACAGAGAACAAGTGAAGCCCAAGATACACCTAAGAACCTACCCCAGCTCGGGGTCTGGGAGGGCGCTGGGGTCAGAAAGCTGATGAGAAGCAACGAGAAGAGGGAGGCCCACCCGGGTGCTTCAGGACGAGGCAGCCAGCGGCCGGCATGGGGGCCAGGCCAGGGTGTGCTGCCCCCATCTGCAAGGCGGGGCTCGCGGGCTGGCCCAGCCTTTTCCAGGGGGTGTTCAGGCAGCTCCCTGCTGCCGCTCGGGCTCCAGAGACACAATCAGAGGTACGTACTGCTCACAAAAGTCACCCCTGGGCTGGAAGTTCTTCCTGAGGCTTCTGTCTCCTTTCCTGAAGGTGCTGACTCTGGAGGCCTGGAGGGAACAGGAAGCCATCACTGACTGGCCAAGAATTAGTCCCACCACCAAGTCCCTCACCACCCCTCCCCTGGCCCAAAGTCAGTCAGATGTCTGTGGCTCCTGAGGGCCCCCTCTGGGCTCTACGCAACAGTGCACACATGGTGAGGTAGCGGTCTGGGCTTCAGAGAAAGCAAGCAGCTCACCGAGGGTGGAGCCCCTGCTCCAGGTCCTTGATGGTGTCCTTCAGGGGCTGGCCACGCGTCTCCGGCAGCAGGGCACAGAGTAAGCCTGCCCCAATGGGGAGGCTGCCATAGACGATCATGGGGAGGGCCGCCTGGTACTCGCCCAGTAGGATCACAAGAGGGGTGAGGATACCCCCAGTCCTTGAGAAGATGCCCATCAGCCCCATGCCCGTCTGCCTGGGGGAAGGCCAGTACAAGCTGAGCGGACCCAGCCTCAACTCCAGGCCACAGCTCCACCCCAGCTCTACCTTGGGCGAGCCCAGGCCCTCATTATGGCCCCACCAGCTCCCTCGGCTCGCCCGGCCCTGCCAGCCTTTTTTCTCCGCTTCCCCGCACTAACTGCTTGTTGTCCAGCCGGGTGCCATGCTTCTCCCACCTCTAGGCCTGACTATTTGCTGCCCTCCTGCTCACCCACCAAATCTCAGATCAAAGACTATACCTCCTGCCTAACCCCCCAACCGCCACGGTGAGTCCTCCTTCTCAGCCATTCATTCTTAGACTTCCTCCATCCCGGTCTTGACAAGGCCAGGGCATGGCCTACTTCTGTATCTGCCCTCCACTGCCTAGGATAACATGGGGACTAGACTGTAGCGGCCCCAGCACTGCTGCCCGAGCCAGCCTCATAAGCGGTCTGTGGAACAGTGGTGAGGGCAGAGAGGCATGGCCAAGGTCAGGGTGTCGGGGCAGAGGAGCAGCCCTTACCGGATGACGGTGGGGAAGAGCTCGGCAGTGTACACGTACGAGATGGTGAAGCTGGCGGCCGTGGCAAACTTGCCCACCACAGCCAGCACAGTGACCACCACTGGCAGATCTAGTGGAGGATGCTGGTCAGCCACTCCCAGCTGTGCCGGGAGACAGCCCCACACCCTGGGCCCTCCCCCTGCCCTGCCCTCCCAGACGCCCATCTGCACCTGGACCCCAGGGGAGCCCTCGCTCCTGGAAGGGAGGCGATGGGCTTCTGGTAGCTGGGATAGGGGGGAGACACGGGTGTGGGAGAGCCAGCCCTGGTACCTGCTGGGACAAAGATGATGGCAATACACATGAGGCCACCCAGAACCAGAGTCAACATCTGGCTCCACTTGCGGCCCAACCACTGCATCATGAAGATGCTGGAGTAGCGGGCAGGCACCTCAACTGCTCCGAAGACTAGCTGTGTCAGGTAGATGTCCAGGCCAAAGTCACCGACTTGGAGGCTCAGGCCAAAGTAGCCCAGGCTGTCCACAAACCTACAAAATGTCCAGGAATCCCTGTGACTGCTGGGTGATGAGAAACCATCACTCTCAGGGGGAGCCTGCCGGAGAGGGAGTCCCGGCAGGAGACAGGAGCACAGCCAAGGAGAAACCAGTAATGCCACACAGCCATCCCTGACAGACAGTCAGTCACCATCCCCCAGCTGCCTCAGGGCCTTGGGCGTGAGCCTGTGGGGGGGTGGGGGGGTTCGTGGGGGGGATTGGCCTGGGCCCTGGTGTACTCACCAGACACAGAAGAGGATCAGGGTCATCTTCTGGAGCTGGGGGTGCCTGAACAGATCCAGGGCATTCCCTGAGGGGCCTGTCTTCTCTGGGACGAGCTGGTAGGGAGATGCACAGTGAGGGGCCAGGCAGAAAGGCCTGTGCAGGCCAGGGGCAGGGTCAGGGCTGAGCTCAGCCTGTAAGAAGTACCTGGCTCAGGAGCTCCGGGGAGACTCTCCCCTTGTTGACCGAGGCTGCCTTCTGGATCACTTGTTTAGCCTCCTCTACCCTCCCCCGGGTCAGAAGCCACCGAGCTGACTCTGGCAGAGCCCTGCAAGTCCAGAATGGCTGTGACCGCGGAGCCCCCCGCTCCCCCAAGGGCTCCAGTGCATACGGAACCCCACACCCCTTGCACTTTGGAGTGTCCTGTGAGGTGAGTTTGAGTATTACGCTCCAACCACACCTCGCACAACTAGCCTGGGGGTGGCTTGCTCCTGGGAAGTACCTCCTCACCAGAAGTAGAAGAAGAGCAGCAAGACCGGTGCCGTGCCAGCTATTTGGAAAAGCCTCCAGTTCCGGATGCCATAGGCGAGTCCTGCTAGCGCCATTTGCCCCGTGGAGAAGGCGCACTGGGCCAGGACCACGGCCTGAGTCCGCCTCGAGGGCCCCACCCACTCTGTAACTGTGCAGAGAGGTTGAGAGCGGGCCAGCCCCTGCCCTCTCCCTCCCTGGCACTCCCTGGATGCCCCTCTGTCCACGTGGGCCTCAGTCCCCCTTGTGTGTGACCACTTGTGGTATGGGTGCCTGACAAGGCTCCCACAGGCAGTCTGGGCGCGTGGCCCGCTCAGACCCCAAGGCCTCACGTCATGGCTCAAGGCTTCAGGACCCAGATACTCACGCAGGGTCACATTACTGAAGGCATACCCAGCGACAGCAGTAGCCACGGCAAAACGCAGGACCATGTAGAACGCGAAGCTGGGCACAAAGGCCGTGGCCAGGCCGATGAGGGCGAGGAGGAGTAGCTGCACCAGGATAGTGGCCTTGCGGCCGATCCTGGGGTAACAAAGGGGCAGGGCCGTGAGGGCCCGTCTCTGAGGGGAAGGAAGGCAGGGAGACCCAGGCCTGCCCTGGGTGCTCTAGCTGACAGAGGACGCATTGCCCTATCCTGGGCACCAGTGAAGGGCATGGAGGGAAACCGTGCCAGGAGCACAGGAGCGTGCTAGGGCAGGGGTGAGCTGGTCAAGGTTCTTACCAGTCACAGAGAGGCCCAAAGATGAGAGACCCAGCGAGGAGCCCGGCCATGTACACCGACTGTGAGGTCTCCTTCAGGTGCCTCTGATCACACACTAGGTTGAACTGAGGCAGACACAGGCAGATGTGAACTTGGGGCAGCTGACAGCAAGTCCTTTGTCATCTAGCCCACCCACTTACAAAACTCTTGGGACAGACGCCCATGGTTCCCAAACTGTGCGCAAAGGCACCCCAGGACACCAGTCTGTGTGTGTCAATGAACAATATCTGACATTTTAAAGGGAAATATAGCAATCAATACTTAACATCCGTCTGATATTACAAGAACTGCCAAGTAAGGACAGTTCTGTTTCAACATGAGATCATGCCACATTCCTTTCAGTGACATCATATCTATGTGAAGCTGTATTTCTGGCAGTTGTTTTGAAAAAAGCAAGCACCATGTGGAGCGGAAAATGTTCAAGGATGGAGACGTCGTGCGGCTCTCAATAGGTACATACATCCCATGAGTAGTTGATTGTATTTATTTAAAAATGAAAAAAATATTTTCTCTCAGTTTACATGTGTTATTTTTTTTTTTTTAAGATTTTATTTATTTGTGAGAGCAAGAGAGCACAAGCAGGGAGGAGGGGCAGAGGGAGAGGGACAAGCAGACTCCCTGCCTAGCGAGGAGCCTGAGGACACGGGGCTCGATCCCAGGACCCTGAGATCATGACCTGAGCCGAAGTCAGACGCTTAACTGACTGAGCCACTCGGGCGCCCTGCGTGCATATTATTTCTTTAAACAGCTACTAAGTTGTTGGAACATAATTACTTATTAAATTGTTTGGACCTAATTAGTTAATACATAAAACTGTTAGGTTTTTCTTTTGGCCTGGAGATGCTATAGAGAATTACTGACACATTAAGAATCCAAAGTTTGGAACCTCTGACACGGGACTCATTGCTGCTTCCTGACAAATGGGGCCTCTTCCCCACAGCCAGAGCACCCCTGTGACCTACTTGGGCCTCTTCAAATTTTCTCATCTGGCTGCAAAATCTCTCTGAAACTCTAATCATTCACAGGTGGTGAGAATCCCAAGGAGCCCTCACACGCCACTTGCAGAAGATTAGGATGGAGGAACATGCACGTGTGTGTAGGCATTCACTCGCGTGCACACACGGAGATGGGGCAACCCACCTGGAGACTCACAGGGAGAACCTAATAGATGGACTGAGAAACTGAGTGGAGAAAATATGCATGTCCGGATAACTCCGCACACGTCTACTGCAGGTGTGCATACAGGAAGCCTGTGTGACTGGCCCCCACCCCCACTGGTCTGTGGGACCCTCAGGGACTTCTGTGCCCCTGCTCACAGCTCAGCTCCATTCGTGAATGTTTGCAGGGGGAACAGACTCATGAGCTCTCCTCCGCAGCTCATGGAGATAGCTTCACAATGACTAATGCCTTTGGAGGGCTCACTCTATGTTGGGTAGTCTGCTAAATGCTTCACATGTGTTATCTAATTCTGACAACAATCCTTGATTTACTAGTACACTCCCCTGGGCGAGGAGGGGTTACACACATTATCCTAGGTCCCACTGCTGGATGGCAATGGAGTTCAGACATCCCCTTTTGCCCCAGACAAGGACTGAAACGGAGTGAAAGCGAAGAGAATTTTTACTGAATGAATCAATAAATGAACTAATACCTACAGCTAGACAACTAGCCAATCATCATCAGTCAAAATAACTTTTAGCAAGAAATTAATCAGGAGATACCATTGTGCTCATACTTCTGTTCTCAACAACTGTTAATTTTCAATATTATGTCAAATGATTAACTGCTTGCCCCTGGGAATGAAGTGAGGCAGGACAGGGGATTTGAACTTGTTCCACCTAGTTCTCGTTTGTTTGGTTTTATTTAGCAACCACAGATTGCCTTTGTAGTTAGACACTCTTTAAAATAAATAATAAATAAAGGCCTGCTGCTGTCAGCCTCTGGAGTCTGAACTGAGCAACTTTGTGTGACTTTGAGGCTGTTAGGCCATCTGTTGGTGCCTTGGTTTCCCATGTGCAAAATGGGGATAAAATATACTATGTAGTGTCCCCCAATAGGAATAAAGGCATTGACACGTGTAACATGCTTATCAGCACAGTGGCTGTCACCCAGGAAGCCCTCAGTAAATGTTAGCTCAGCAGAGGGTGCATTGGCCACCATGCTCATGAAAGTCACAGCTGGTGACAGACATCTCAGACTGAAGGCATGGGTGCCAATCCAAGGCTGGTGCCCCTATGCAGTGGTGACCATGCACCACCTCCTTATAGTTTATATACCCCTTATTTCATTAAATCCTCATTTTAACCACATAAAGGCTTATCATTCGCACTGTGCAGCCACAGAGACCAAGGCTTGGAGAGGTGCCAAGAAGTGGTGAATCATGTTGCAGAGGGAATGGAGACAAGAGGGCTCCCCCTTGGAACGCCAGCCATGAACCTCCCCAGCCCTAACACCCACAGTGGATGGTTCTGTCTGGGGCCTGCCACAGAGGCACACAGACACCCTCCCCCATTCTTGGTACACACCTGTCACATCTCCCTCCCCTGTTCCAAAAGCTTTGGTGGTTCCCCTTGGCCTCTGGGAGAGGGCCCAAATTCCTCAGCTCTGTGTCTAAGATGGTTTAAGAGTCGGCTCTTGCCCATTTCCCAACCTCTTTGTATGTCAGCATTCCTCACACTTGCCAAGCATTTTCATGCCTCCAGTCCTAGAAATGGCTATTCTCTCTGACACCCCTTCCGTCCCATTCCTGCCCCTTCTCTGGTCCCAGAATGGATCATACTGTTGTTATTCACTCCAAGTCTATTTTCCTCCCTATTCAGAAGTTCATGTGGACAAGGCTGGGAGTCATATTTTCTTTTACCATGGATGGACCCCCAGGAAATGTTGGGAGGTAGACTGAGAAGGAGAAACATACTCTCTTCTTTAAGAACACATAGCCTATAAGGCAGCATGCTCTTGTCTTCTCAAATTAGGCCTGTTTGAATTTCAATTTGATTGTGAAGCTGCTGGTTATAATAAGGGAAGTTGGGATGTCAGCTCAGAGAGAGTCCCCTGAGTTGGTGTGGCAGAGCCCCTCCTCGTAGATGGGAAACAGAGGTAGAAGATCTCACACCAATGTAGCTCTTGAAGCAAAGTTGGAGTTATCATTTGGTGCAGGGCACAAAGTACCAAAGATGTACATTCTCTTGAGAATCAAAGTCCTCAGGAGGGTTGGAGCAGGAGAAACATGATAGGGAAGGACAAGAGGTCCAAGGCCCAACCCCAGTGCTAGCCAGGTTGATGATTAAAGACAGAGGGGAATCCCAAACCCTCAGTTAAGGAGAATAAGGTACCTCCCTCCTCGGGCTGTTCCCTGTACAGTAAACACTCAGGGAGCTCTGGCTGAATAAAAGTACACAAACAGTCTGGCACAGGGTATGAACAGGACTAGAGTTGGCTCCGAGCAGTCTGGTTGTTTGCCTGGCTTTAAGGATGGTTTTTGGCCAGGTGGCAGAGTTTGAGCATGTGTGGAGGTAGGCACCCATAGCATCTGAGGACCAGTGGAGGCTGGCCCTACCATGAGGGTGATGCCGGGGACATGGAGAGGCCAGTGAGGACTGGCCTGGGCTCTGCTGGGAGAGCTCCTAGGCTGCCTACACCCCTGTGGGGCAGAATGAGGTGGAGGGTCAGGAAGAAGACGAGCAGGACATATTCTCAGGCTGCAAGGGTTCTGGGGGCAAGTTCCTGGTCACATTTAAAAAAGTGAATGACTGGGGCACCTGTCTGGCTCAGTTGGTAGAGCACGCAACTCTTGATCCCAGGGTTGTGAATTTGAGGCCCAAAATGGGTGCAGAGATAACTTAAAAATAAAAAAAAATCTTTAAAAAAATGTGAATGCCTTTGGTTAAAGCATCATCCTCTGAAAGCTTCTAAAAAGTAAATACTTTTTTACTCATGGGGGGAAAAAATGAATGTTTAACCTCTGGACTCTGATTCCCCTCTCCACAAAGGCTCAGTATTCGCCCCCATCAAGGTGAGTTGTCCAGACCCCGCCCCCCCCCCCCCGCCCCAAGGATGCCCATGCCTCAGGATTCTGGACCATCTGTGCTCTTTCCTGCTCCTGCAGGGAGCTGAGTGGGAGCCCCACCTCCATGATCAGCTCATTGGGTTGGCCTGACCAAATCATCTCTCTCCTCTGCGCCTCAGTCCCAGCTTCTGGGAAGCAGCAGAGTGGGCACGGATGCTTCCAGGGAGCCGTTCTTGCTCAGGTGGCTGGAATGGGAATCTGTTTATCTGCCTGGATCCTTCCCAAGAAAACGAGTTTAGCAGAGCAGGTACTGTCATCTGCGCCCTCCGGTGCCCCAGAGGGCGGGTGGGCATAGCTCCAGAGAGAGCAGCTAGAAGGCAGGAGGCCCACGGCAGGCAGGTAAGCAGGAGGGCAGGCAAGTGGACAGGGATACCAGAAGCCAGGTAAGCAGGCAGAGCGCAGGGGCTGATGGAACGACAAAGGCCAAGGGACCGATAGATGGGAATGCTGCAGGGAGAGAAAGATACAAAGACAGGAAAGCAGGAGGGGACAGACAGAAAGGCAGACAACTGGGCAGACAGGCAGAGGGACAAACAAAATGATAGGGAAAGATGCATGGACAGATGGGCAGACAAACCAGACAGAGAAAATGGAGAGAGAGGGAGAGGGGCCAATAGTTGGAGGACAAAGAGAAAAGCAGGATGAGTGGCAAAAAGGAAAAAAAAAAAGTCACCCCAATGGTCCATCATTTGGGCATGGGTGCTTAAGGGCAGAAGCGGCAAGACCAGTCGCTGAGGGCAGAAGACCAGACAGAGTTGCTGACCAACCCCAAAGAGGCAGACAGGCAGAAGGGCAGTCCTACCTCGTTCTTTAGGGACAGGGGCCTGTCCTCAGGATACTCCCAGCCTGCCTCGCAAGGCTGCGTCCCATTGAAGCGGTGGCTGAGGATGTCCTCCAGGCTGGCACCGTCCGGGGGCGGCCGGAACATGAGGCAGGACTCAGGCTTGCCTGCAGCATCCAGAGGCACGCTCAGTGTCAGCTGCTCGGCAGCACTCAGGTTCAAAGTGTGGTTCTTGACCCAGGCCACTGAGCAGTGGTGGGCCTCATCCTGGATCATGAAGACCTGGGCAAACATGTAGTAAGCACACAGGAAGTTGGGGATACTCAGCAGTATCAGCAGTTGTACCTGGAAGCGTCCAAAGTCACCTATTTCAGCCAGAACCTGGGCAAACTGAGCCATGTCTACCGGTCAGCCTGGGGCCACCAAACAGCTCTGCAGCTTGGCTTGGGGGCACTGGCTCCTCTGAGCAGCAATGACAGCTGTGTTAATATTTAATCCAGCCTTGCCTGGCCTGACCTGTCACACTTCAACTCCCTGACTGTAGCCTGGGAAGGACAGAATATGATGAAAAACTAGTCCACACTGGCTTGCAGAATCCCAGGATGCCTTATTGACAGTGCGATGGACACAAGCCTCACAAGAGGACCTTCTCAGGCCCAGCACAGGAATGAGCTTTAGCCAGATGTTAGTGCACAAGCAGCACCCTCCAACTGCAACATCCTAAACAAGTCACCCCCAGCTCCAACCCCTCCCATTACGACAGACCCCAAATTCTGAGAGTAGTTCCAACACTCAGAGGGATACAGAATTCCTTTCTAGGGACCAGCCCACAACAGACAATGGGGTAAGTCAGGAGAGTAGCAAGGACCCAGCTTGCATACTAACTCAGTCAGCAGCCCAATCTGGCCTCTTGATGCTACTGATCTAATCTTTCTCCTAGGGGTCTCTGGCACGTGGTAGGGTAGCAAGAAGGCCAAAAGACCCACCAAGGGCATAAATGCCTTTCCTCCTCAGTACCGAAGACAATCCAAGAGCACACAGCAATTACAGAAGAGCCAAGAGTGCCTTTTGAGCTCTACTCTAATTGAGGAAGAAACCATTAACACATGACCAAGAGAAGGCACAAGCAAGCTGCTGCAGGGAACTTCATTTATAATAGGTAATCTCAGTGATAACAGGGGAACACAGGACAAAGTCTCCCTCGATCATAACCTCAGCTGTGGAAGTCTCTGCTGGAGTCAAGGTTGGGATGGGGCACATGGTGGCTGGTAGGTCAGGATTCTTACAGGACTGGAGAATAACAGGACCTCCGAGAGGAGGAATCTCCCAAAGATTAAAAAGCCCCCATCCTTTTTACCCTGGAAGAGGTCTACTGGAGGTAGACCCAGGACTTGGAAAGCATCTAGTTCAGTCATGGGAGGTGGGGAATGATAGGACTGAAGATGGCATTAGGGAAAAATACACCTGTATGTGCAAGCATGCACATGTGCACACACACATTCACATATTTGCCTGTGTATACATGGGAAGCCTTCTCATGTTTGAATTCTGAACCATTTTAAGAGAGACTGAGGAGCATAGGTGAAAGGAATGCAAGGAAGCAAGCCTGTAGGGGCAGTTCTGGACACAGCATGCCTGTATCTGGTCCCCTGGCCAGCTCAGCTGCTGGCTTTTATTAGTCAGCCAGCATGCATAGCAGGTCAAGGCAGGGCAGAGGCAAGGGCCCATGACCCTACGTAAGGAGAGTACCTCCCTCTCTGCCCCATCCCGAATTCTCCACCAGTCTCACCACTGTCCCCAGCTCTATCTTTTCTTCCTTACCTAGCTTTCTTGCATGTGCTTTTCTCAGCATGACCTCAACTGAATTACCAAGAAAACAGATGCTGTCAGTTGCCACTGCCCAATAGGGTGCTCCCCCGATGGCAGAGAACTGAGATGGAGGAGCCTGTCCTCAGCCTGCATCATCTTCCTACTCCAGTCAGGGAGAGGATTTTTGCTTCTTTGGCTTCAAGTAGCCAAGGGAGCTGGAGCTAGGAGGCAGGAAACTTGGGCACTGCTACTGATTCACTATGATTCTGAGTCTGTCTCTTGTTAAAAAAACAAAATTCATCTGAGTAGATTGAAAGATCTAATTGGCTTTACTCCATGATTCATGAATTGGGCAGCATCCCATCTAGCAAGCAGAAAGGAGCTCCAAGGAGCTGTACAAAACAGAAGACTTTCATAGGCACAAAAGGGCAGAAAAAAAGAAAATTTCCTGCAAAGAGTGAATGTTTCCGGCAAAGCCACCTTCCTTTGGGGGAAGATTGGGGGTCTATCAAGTAGATTTACCTCACTAGTGCTGACCAGGTAATTCCAGATTGACTCGGTTAAAAGTCACATTCCTGGGAGAGACTGAAATTGCAATGAGGTCAGGTGTTAAATCTTGGTTTGCTGACATGGGGCTTAGCACAAGTGACTCTATTTTGAGTCTATTATGTCTTTTTTCACAATTTCTCCTTTTGATCAGACTCTAAGCTTAACTAACAGATGGGATCAAAATATAAGGCATTGTGCCACTCTCAGCTACCGTGCTGAAGTTCTCACAGCTTTAACTTATCTTCTTTGTGACAGTCACAGTTCATGATGTTTTTTGCTGAGTCTCTCTGGTGTTCACAGATCATGACTTCAGGTTCACAGTTTTTCAGTTGGTCATTCTCTTTGGTCCTTCTTTGACAGTCCAGTCTTAGGGAGATCATTTGCTTGGTGGTCAGTGGCTGCAAACATGCATTTAAAGCTTTGGAGAGAATACAGCATGCCAAGGAGACTACTATGATTCTTGTAAGCAGGGTAATTCCCAATGTCTGGAGTGCACTTCAGAGCCATGGTCCCCAAAACACAAACCAATCAAAATCAAATAAGTCAAAAAAAGATCCCATAGAAGGAGCCACCTTTTTAAGCCAAGTGGTTTGCTCAGTGATCTTACTTAGCTGAGTTTCAACTTCCCCAGAAGCGCTAATCTGGGTACAGCCTGTGGTGTTGACCACAGCACAGATACCTCACTGCTCAGCTAAAAGATAATTAAAGGCTATCCTATTAGCAAGAACAACTTTGGCCAGCGAGTCTAAGGATCTTTGTTGGCAGCTATTGCTATGGCACAGATTCTGCAATACTTTCCAGAGTTAAGGACAGTTTCCTGATCATAGCCTCACTCATGTTCGCTCCTAACTGGGGGAAACAGGGACCTCCAAAGGAAGCAAATCCTGAATGATGAAAGCCTCCAAGTAGGTCCTTTCTAACTTGACAATGTAAATTCAGGGGTGTCAACCAGTGAGGTGTCTGTTCATGAACAGCTAGGGGCACTGCCCAGCTATCTGCCAGCTATCTGGGCATCCATAGCCCCAAGGAGGATGATAACCACCCCAGACAAAGATTAGTCCTGTCGGGGCACAAACCACTCCTGCTAAGGTAGCACTCCTTCTAACATCATGGACAGGTCAGAGCTTTTGATGACAAATCCAGCAGTCTGCAGGGTTACCCCCCTTTGCAATGGCCTAGGAGATACAGATGATGGTGTTCTCTTCCCGGCCAATACAGAGTAAAGGAAAGGAAAGAAGAGAAGAAAGTGTTTCACGTTTAATTAAACGTGTTAATAAGTGTTGATCCAGTGTCTTGGGTGGAAGCAGTCTACATTCTCTTCCTCATCAGTTTGATTTTGAGCACTGCAGCTGGAACTGATATTCCAGTTCCTGGACTCTGAAAGAGCCTTTTTTAATTGGGAGATGTGGACCCTGAAGTTCAAGTCCCTGAAATTTGGCTGCCATCTGGGTAGTGAGGAGGACTTGTATAGTCCCTTCCAAGGAGGTTAAAGGACAGACTTTGTTCTTAGTGACTCCAAATCAGAAGGGTGGGAGAAAATTGGAAATGTTAGTTTGGAGAGTTGTAGCCAGATACTTGAGGAAACTAGAATTCAGAATCTAGATTAGTTCACAGGTGTATAACAATCCCTCAAAGACAATTAACAGGGCTAGAATCTAACATCCATATGGTACATATGTAACTTTTCTATTGACAATTACCTCCATTTTTTTTTTTTTACGAAAGATAATCACAGTAAAATTAATATTCATTAAACTCAGCCTGATTCTTCCTATAAGTGCAGTAAGAATAACGATTGAGCATATAAGCTCCTTTTAGAGACTGCTTTGCTTCAACTTTTCATAAGGAATCTCATAGTGAACTCTTCAAAGCTTCTGAGGCCAGAAAGCCAAGCCAAGGGCTCATCATTAGATTTTTACCTGCAATACCTATGGTTTGGGTGAATTCCTCCTTTCTCAAGGTCCCCAAAGTATTTTGAGATTCCTGGGGCTGTCAGGAGATAACCTTCCTTACTCACCTGGTAAGACTGCCAGCAACCCTGTAAGCAGAGTATCAGGCTGATTTTTCCAAGGGGCTTCATTGGCCTCATAAAGTCAACTTTACTCCCTTAAAGCTGTCTGGTCCTATCGAGTCTATACATAGGACATTCCAGTAATATAGGTAATATAACATTGGTAATATAGCCAATGTTTCAAATTATGTCCTGTTACAAGGAGACCAGATTCTTATTGAACTTATGCAAATAAATAATTATATTGCCATGTAAAGAATACTCAAAAGTCTCTGAATTCTGGAGGGATCAGGATCAAGAAGAAAAAGTAAATGTTTCATCTTTGTTTACAAAGGTGTTCTTTACCAGGTAAGTCTTAGATAGCTTAAGAGAAAAGGTTTCCTTAAATCTGGAAAAACAAAATTTAATTAAGGAACCAGCAATGTTTCAAACAAAAGTCATAAAAAATTATAATCATCCTCCTACATTCATTCAGACCCATGTAATTAGTACTGTTTTGCTTGAATCTAGTTTTTCCATTAGTTCTGGAAATCCTTACCCAGTTCTGTTTTATGATCTTAAAGTTATCAGAAACCTGTACTTTTCAAAGTCCTTTCCCTGAATCGCCTTGAAGATAAAGCACTTTTTTTTTTTTTTTTTAAGAGAGAGGGAGAGCATGTGCTGCACAGGAGAGGTGCGGGAGGGCGAGAGGCAGAGGGAGAAAGAGAATCTTAAGTAGGCCTCACACTCAGTGACCCTGAGTTCATGACCTGAGCCAAAGTCAAGAGTCAACGCTTAACCAACTGAGCCACCCAGGTGCCCTAAGATGAAGCACTTTTGCAGAAACACTTTGGCAAAAGCATCTGAGTGAAACGACAACTGTCTGTAAATGATGAGGACTTACAATGCCCACAGTTAAAGATCGGTTGAAAGCTCATTATAATGGATCAACAAGGAAATTTGGTTATTTCTTTACACAACATTTTAAGATAGTAACTGAAATTATGACTGATAACATTATACCAGGACATATCAGATTTCCAGGAATTTCACAGTTTCTGGAACACTTATAGGTAACTATACAAATAAAACATTAAAAGGGTTTAGTATATCACTTCTTATTTGACAATGCTTCCCCTGTAAATTAACATCAAATAAGCTTAATTGGTTTAACAATTCCCTTTTTATAAGTAGAGAGAACAGAACTTTTCCTTCTTTCCTTCCTTCCTCCCTCCCTCCCTCCCTTCCTTCCTTCCTTCTTTCTTTCTCACCAATGAGGGGCTTGAACTCATGACCCTGAGATCAAGAGCCACACACTCCACTAACTGAGCCAGCCAGGGACCCCAAGAACAAATCTTTAAAGATGTTCCAGGGACCCTCTGAAATACCCCACAGTAAGCTTGAGGTTAAAAAAGACTTCATTTAGCATTTGATTTTTGTGAAGTTTGTCAAAAATATCAAAAGGTTTTACAAACAGTCAAATAGGATCATAGTTCAGGATAAAAGAATATTTGGTTATCTATTTAATCTTAGTGATAATTTGAAACTTCACCAGCAAATACAGAAAGTTAAATAATTGTAAAACAAACAAAAACCCTTAGCTCTTTTAATGGAGAAGACTCAATTTTCTTAAGTAATCAAAGATCTGATATGAAACACAAGAAATTATATTGACAAGACAAAAATCTTTGTTTTCTAGGAAGATTACTTAAAAGGTTAAAAAAACTTTTATAATCTCTTAAAGAGCAGACCAAGAGTATAAGAAAACTTTGTCCTTTTAAAACAGATGAAATAAATTCTAGTTTTATACCAGTATACTTTTGATGTTAAAATTCATTTTAACAATTTAATTAGATCCATTCCAATCTTAGCCAGTTTGACCACACGTGAAATTATTTTCCAAGATTCCTTTTCCACAAGCCTTCTATCACCTTTTTACTCTTTTTTTTTTTTTCCTTTTCATATTTTGTCTTGTGTTTTTTCTCTTTCCCATTCTGGAAAAAAAAAAAAAAAAAGCTTAAGTATAAAGACAATATTATTTTCTTTTCCCTTGACAAAAATTACTTTCCATTCCTCATAATTTCTCTTAGCAAAAACATACATCCTACTTTCCTTGCATGCAGAGATCATACAGGCTGCTCCTAGGCAGCGGGCTTGAGCACTGGAAACCTGAGTCAGGTAGAAGGGCCCACAGCGACCCCGAACCCCCCGGCTGAATGCAAACAGACCCATTAGGCGACTCACCTCAAAATATCCACTAGCCCTAGTTTACCAATGGGCTATTTACACTTGGACACAGGTACCAAAAAAGGGGAAAATTCCATACCTTCCCATACCTCCTCACCTTCCTCCTTACCTACAGCCCTCAGCACTGCCCCCAGGCAGTCAGCCTCTTCTTTGCTGTCCTGCCCACTGCTTCCCTGTGGTGTATTCAATAAACTTCTATCTCCTTTGTTCTGCCTTGGGTGAGTTCTTTCACTGCCGGCCTCCCAAGACTCCATACCATCCGGTTGCCTCACAGAGTTGTTTCTATTACTATTATTATTATTTATTTTAAAGATTTTATTTATTTATTTGACACAGAGAGAGAGAGAGAGCACACCTGCGCACACAAGCAGGGGGAGCAGCAGAGGGAGAGGGAGAAGCAGGCTCCCCGCTGAGCAAGGAATGCGCTGAGCCCGATGGGGGACTCATCCTAGGACCCTGGGATCATGACCTGAGGCGAAGGCAGATGGCTTGACCCACTGAGCCACCCAGGCGTCTGAGACATGCCTGTTTTAATTAAACCAACAACCTTAAACTTCCTTTTATTTACTAAAGATTAATCCTAGATCACAGAACTTGAAAAATATTTGGGTTAAGTTTTTATATTTCTAAGAGTTTTAGAAATCCTTATTTCATATTAATGCTTGATTTTCTTCAAGCTGATTAAATAGAGCTTTTTTGCAAATTAATTGTGGCAATGACATCCAGAAGTAGAAAATACCACACATCTACATAAACATATACACAGACACAAACAGAGGCCTTAAAAATGTTCATTAAAAAAATTTAGCCATGACTGTATGTTAACTGGAATTAAAATAAAAACTTAAAAAAATGTTTTTAACCATGAGATGGGTATAATAATGCAAAACTCACTAACTTTTAAAGAAGAGTTGGAATAATTACCTGCCCAGACTGTCAAAGCTCTTTCTGTTGATATTTGTGAAGACACTTAAGATTTGCCTTTGTCCTTGACAAGGGATCTCAAGGAAGCTGTGGACTGTATTGGGCAAGGGAGCTTATGTAGCAGTTTGTATTTTTAAAGCCTCTTCCCTTTTAAAGTTTTTTTCTCCTGTTAAGAATTACCTCCCTATCAATCAGAGAAAGACAATTATCATATGATCTCACTGATATGAGGAATTTGAGAAACAAGACAGGATCATAGGGGAAGGGAGGGAAAAATGAAACAAGACGAAACCAGAGAGGGAGACAAACCTTAAAAGACCCTTAATCTCAGGAAACAAACTGAGGGTTGCTGAATGGATGGAGGGCGGTGGGAGGAATGGGGTGGCTGGGTGATGGACTTTGGGGAGGGTATGTGTTATGGTGAGTGCTGTGAATTGTGTAAGACTGATGAATCACAGACCTGTACCCCTGAAACAAATAATACATTATATGTTAATAAAAAAAATTTTTTTAATTAAAAAAAAAGAATTATCTCCCTGAAATTTGCATTTCAAGAAGATGACCCAGATAACAAGATAAGAGTTCCTGGAGAAGACAAGGTAGAAATTTTACATCTCAAAGATGGTTAAAGAATGCAAATTCCTCCAAGAACTTTTGCTCTGGAAGGCCAGAATTTTACAATACCTACAAGCCTTTGGAGATGAATAGGTGAGGTTAATTGTCAAAAAGGACAAGTGGACCTTGAATTGTTTCTAGAGCTACTCTTCTGGTCTTGCAAAGATTTGTAGGTTAAGTATAGTTGCTTCTAATTCCTCAAATAACTGGGTTGTTGTCTGAATTGTATGGAAAGACTGACACACCCATACACCTCTGTTGGAATGTTCTTCTTTCCCTCTGGGTACATTTAGCTTAGGAGAGAAGGCTTTAAAAAATCCTATCAAGCCCTGAATATTAGCTTCCAATTTGGCCGAATTTCTAATCATAGAATTATTAAATCATTTCAAATATCTTGTTAGGTTTCAACTGAGATAAACAGTAAATATTGCTGGAAGTATTAAACAAGTCCAGGGACCCAAGAGATATACACAAAGAAGGTACACAAGACATTATCTTCACAAGATCTAGAACCACTCCCAAAGATCAAAAACCAAAGGCCTGATCTAGAAAGGGACAATGTGAAATTTTATTTTTGTCTCTCTACCAGAGATAGGAGGGAGCTGACTGCTAAGAATTCTCACTTTTAGGCAGCTTCTGCCAGTTTTTCCCAGGATCCCATCTGTAGGCTCTGAACAGGTTTAGAGTATAGCTTTGATATCTGCCAGATTTGGCAAGTTTGTCTTTTCTTTCTTTTCTCTCTCTCTTTTTTTTTTCTTTTCCTTTTTTTAGTATCTGGTGGGCCCCTCCTGTGTGCCAGCTTTGGGCAAGGTTCTGGAAACTTCAAAAAAATATATATGTACTTACTTATATTTATACTTATATAAGTATATAAGTATATATAAGCATGTCTATTGTCACCATTTATCCCAACAGCATTTGTTCATGTCTCTGTGTCTGTATTTTTAAATTAAGGTTATATATGTACTATTTATTTATTTATTGTACTTTTTAAAAAAGACATAACGCTATTGCACAGTTAATAGACTACAACATAGTATAATCATAACTTTTATATGCACTGGGAAACCAACAAATCCATTTGACTGGCTTTATTGTGATATTCACTTTATTGCAGTGGTCTGGAATCAAACCTGCATATCTCTAAATTACGCCTGTAGAAAGGAGGTCCAAGGACCTCTACAAAAAGGAAAGCTTTTATAGGCAGAAGGGGGAAGAAAAAGGAAATTTCCAGCAAAGACTGGATTGTTCCTGGCAAGATCACCTTCCTTTGGGAGAAGGTGGGGGTCTACCAGGCAGATTACCTCACAAGTTAAGGCTCACACTCCTGGAAGAGGCTGAAACTTCAACTATGTATTGCCTTCGTTTGCTGATGGAGGGCTCAGCACATGTGACTCCATTTTGGGCCTGTTGCTTATTTGTTAACACCCTACTAACCCTCTGGGCCTCAACTTCTCCATCTATGTAAAGGGAAAGTTTGAACTAGATGGTCTTTAAGGATTCTTCCATTTCTTGATACATGATACTAAAATAGAGAGTCGATGAGGAGACTCTTGACAGATGAAAGAGACATAACCAAAGACTTTCCACAGTAAGAACTATGATTCCTAAATCCTGGTATTGAGGTGCTGAATGCCACTGGCTTCACTTCTACATTCCTTGAATCTCAAGTTTCTGGTTAACTTATTTCTCCTTGTAACCCCGCTCCCAATCCTAACCAGTGTGTCAAAGGTCCCCATGAAGCCTCAAGGCCCACAATCAGCTCTCTTCTTAGAGGACGCCCTCCCAGGATCACTGTCACCCCAGCAACTTTTCTTTACCCCATGGTGTCACTAGCATGGGAATATGAGCCCAATATCCACATGCACTGCTGGCCTCTGACTTTCCAATGCAGTCTGGTCACCCCCACCACCTTATGGAAGACTACAGGACAGGACTGGGGTGGCCTCTGGCCCTTCGGGCGGAACCTACAGGCTGTCTCCCTCTTCCTTCTCTCCTTATACCTTCAATCATTCAAGTACACAACTAAGACCAAAGAGGGTGTAACAAGAGTTTTCAAGCCACCAGAGCAATTTAACACACTCTCCTTATAGGAAGTGTTCAGGACAATCACTGGCAATCATCTGTCCATGGAGAAGAAAGTGGTGTTGGGGGTGGGGGTGGGATGGGAACGGGAGGTGGTCCTTGAAAATTCCCTATAGGAATGCACTAGATGGTATCTCAAATCTCTTCCAAATTGGAGAATTAATGATGCTAGTAAATAAAAACTGGAGGTAGGACTTCCAGTTTCTGGTCTGGTTCTAACAAGTAAAAAACTGAACAAACTGAAAAGTGAACAGCTCTTCTAGATCCATCAAGGAAGTAAGGTCACAGGGCAAACTGCTGTCTCTAAAATTGGAAAGACAGGTAAACCCAGAGAATTATAACTTACTGGAAAAGAAATGCACAAACAGAAACTTCTACAGTAACCAGTGTCAGAGTAGGAAAACCTGAACTATAATTGACAAATTGCTGGAGGCTCAGAGTGGATAAGTCTGAGAATTAAAGACCCCAAAGGGGACTGGGCACCTGAGTGGCTCAGTCAGTTAAATGTGTGACTTCAGCTCAGGTCATGATCTCAGGGTCCTGGGATTGAGCCCTGTATGGGACTTCCCACTCAGCAGGGAGTCTGCTCTCTCTCAAATAAATAAGATCTTAAAAAAACCAAAAAACAAAAAACTCCAAAGGGGAGAGTCCCCACACTTTTGTAAGTGTTACCTCCAGGAGCTCTGCCAGGTTCTCACGGTGAATAGCACGGAAAAGTCTCCTGTGCTTTCAGCAGTGGGAGGGAAAGAGTAATCATTTTGAAATATGAGAGCATTCTGTACTTCTTAATAGGGCCTACCCTCAAAAGAAACCTCCAGAGCCTAAACTATTGGGGTTCTTATCAGACTTTAACTAACCTGGGGGTTAACACAACTCTAACACCCACTAGCCTTCCACATGGTGGAAGGAAATACCCAATTCCAGTCCCCTCTAGCCATCCTGTCCCATTTAAGGCAGCAGGGGAGACTGAGAAGCACTTGTGTAGTTCACAGCTGAGACACGGGCTTGTTAAAAACTGAGACCTAATCACAGGACTATAGACTGCTTTTCTTTTCCACACAATTTATCACCATATCACTAAAAGTCTATGTACTGGAATCCCTTTTGCCCAGTACATCATGTTTGGCTTTCAAAAAAAGAAAGTTACAAGCCATACTAAGAGAGAAAAGCACAGTTTGAGACCAAGCCGGCATCTGAAGCAGACTCAGATATGACAGGGATATTGGAATGATCAGATTGGAAATGTTTAAAAATATATAAACATGCTAAGGACTCTAATAGAAAAAGTAGACAACATGCAATAGCAGACAGGTACTGTAAGGAGAATAATGAAAATTCTAACAAAGAAAAAAATGTGAGCAATCAAATGAAGAATTCCTCTGATGGGCTCATTAGTAGACTAGACAAAGCTGATGAAGGACTCTTTGAGCTTGAGAATATGTCAGTAGGAACTTCCAAAACTCAAAAACAAAAGGGGGAAAAAAGATGGGGAAGGGGGACAGACAGAATATACAGGAATTGTGAAACAAGTACAAAGGTTATAACATGGGCATACTGGGAAAAAACCAGCAAGGAGAAGAAAGAAAAGAAATATTTGAAACAATAATGACAGAATTTCTCCAAATTAGTGCCAGACACCAAACCACAGATCCAGAAAGATCAGAGAACACCAAGCAGGATAAATGCCAAAACTACACCTAGGCATATCACATTCAAACTGCAGAAAATCAAAGTTAAAGAAAATATCTTGAAAGAAGACAGAAGGGAGGGAACCCCCCCACCTTACCTATATAGGAGCAAATATAAGAATTACATCCACTTCTCAGAAACCATGCAAGCAAGAAGAGAGAGGGATGAAATATTTAAAGTGTTGAGGAAAGACCACTAACCTAAAATTCTGTCTTGTGAAATTATCCCTCAAAAGTGAAGGATAAAAAAATGGAAGAAATTTGTTACCAATAGACCTGCTTTACAAGAAATGTTGAAAGAAGTTTTTCATAGAGAAGGAAAATGTTAGAGTCAGAAACATAGAACTACATAAAGAAGAACACCAGAGAAGGAATAAGGGAAGGTTAAACAAAAGCTTTTATTTTTCCTTTTTTCAGTTGATCTAACAGATAACAATTTGTTCAATAATAATAGCAAGAATGTATTAGATTATCAATGCAAGTACGTATATATGAGTGTGTATATATAAATACATTCATTGCCCTTGGATCACTCACCTATATATGGTATGAATGACAACAATGATACAAATGATACAAAGAACAAGACAGAGGAAGTAGGATTATTTTGTTGCTATATGGTACTAATACTACCTGGGAAGTGGTATAGTATTCTTTGAAAATGAATATGGATTCATTTAAAATATATATCAAAAACCCTAAGGCACCCACTTAAAAAAAAGTATAACTGATATACTTCTAAGAAGGGAGAGAAAATGAATCATATAAAATTCTCAGTTAAAGGGGTGCCTGGGTGGCTCAGTCAGTTGGGCATCTGACTCTTGGTTTAGGTTCAGGTCATGATCTCAGGGTCCTGGGACTGGTCTCCCATCCAGTCAGTAGGGAGTCTGCTTGAGGATTATCTCTCTCACACTCCCTCTGCACATCTGCTCTCTCTAAGATAAATAAATAAATCTTAAAAGAATATTAAAAAATAAAATTCTCAGTTAAAACCACAAAAAGCAGAAAAAGGGAAGAAGACAAAACTAGGAACAAAGAACAAGGGCAAGAATAGAAAACAAATATGGTTATATAGTTAATATAGTTAATCCAACTATATTAATAAACACTTTAAATGTTAATAATGGTCTAATACATCAAGTAAAAGAGAAATTGTCAGAGTGAAACAAAAAACAAGACCCAACAATATGTTGTCTACAAAAAAACCACTTTAAATATAAAGACACATACAGATTAAAAGTAATTGAATGGAAAAAGATATATCATGCTAATACTAATCCCCCCAAAAAGTAAGAATAGCTATATCAATTTCAGAAAGCAGACTTCAGAGCAAGGAAAGTTATTAGGGATAAGGAAAGCATTACATAGTGATAAAGGGGTCAATACTCCAAGGGGACAATTTTTTAAAAATTTAAGTATAATTAACATACAGGGTTATATTAGTTTCAGGTGTACAATATACTGATTCAACAATTCTATACATTGCTCAGCGCTCACCAAGGTAAATCTACTCTTAATCTTCTTCACTATTTTACCCCCCTTTCCCCCATCCACCGCCCCTCTGGCAGACACCAGTTTGTTCTCTGTATTTAAGAGTGGTCTTTTTGTTGTTGTTGTTGTTCATTTGTTTTGTGTCTTAAATTCTACATTAGTGAAATCATATTGTATTTGTCTTTCTCTGACTTATTTCACTGAGCATTATATCCTATAGGTCCATCTATGTTGCTGCAAATGGCAAGATCTCATGCCTTTCTATGGCTGAGTAACAGCCCATTGTATATATGTACCACATCTTCTTTATCCTTTCATCTATATGTACACTTGAGTTGCTTCCATATCTTAGCTAGAAAATAATGCTGCAATAAACATAGTGGTGCACATATCTTTTCAAATTAGTGTTTCCATTTTCTTTGGGTAAATACCCAGTTAGTAGAGTAAATGTATTATATGGTAATTCTATTTTTAATTTTTTGAGGAACCTCTGTAGTTTTCCAGAGTGGCTGCACCAGTTTGCATTCCCATGAACAGTGCATGAGGGTTCCTTTTTCTCCACATCCTTGCCAACACTTGTTATTTCTTGTCTCTTTGAATTTAGCCATTCTGACAGTTGTAAAGTGATATCTCATTGTGGTTTTGATTTGCATTTCCCTGATGATGAATGATGTTGAGCATCTTTTCTCATGTGTCTGTTGGCCATCTATAGGTCTTCTTTGGAAAAATATCTATTCAGGTCATCTGCCCATTTTAAAATAGGATTGTTTTTTCAATGTTGAGTTGTATACATTATTTTGGATATTAATCCCTCATCAAATACATCATTTGTAAATATCTTCTCCCATTCAGTAGGTTGTCTTTTTGTTTTGTTGATGGTTTCCCCACTGTAGAAAAGCTTTTTATTTTACTATAGTCCCAATAGTCTAATTTTGTTTTTGTTTCCCATGCTTGAGGAGAAAGATCTAGAAAAATGTTTCCATGGCTGGTGTTAAGGACATTACTGCCTATATTATCTTTTGGGAGTTTTATGGTTTCAGGTCTCACATTTAGGTCTCTAATCCATTTTTTTTTTTTTAAAGATTTTATTTATTTGACAGAGAGAGACACAGCAAGAGAGGGAACACAAGCAGGGGGAGTGGGAGAGGGAGAAGCAGGCTTCCCGCAGAGCAGGGAGCCCGATGTGGGGCTCGATCCCAGGACCCTGAGATCATGACCTGAGCCGAAGGCAGACGCTTAACGACTGAGCCACCCAGGCGCCCCGGTCTCTAATCCATTTTGAGTTTACTTTTGTGTTTGGTATAAGAGGTGGTCCAGTTTCATTCTTTTGCATGGAGCTGTTCAGTTTTCACAGCACCATTTGTTGAAGAGACTGTCTTTTCCCCATTGTATATTCTTGCCTCTTTTGTCATAGATTAATTGCCCATATAAGTGCGGGTTTATATCTGGGCTTCTATTCTGTTCCTTTGATCTGTGTGTCTATTTTTGTGCCAGGGCTACACTTTTGATTACTACATCTTTGTAGTATATTTTGAAATCTGGGATTATAACACCTTTAGCTTTGTTCTTCTTTTTCAAGATCTGGCTATTTGCTTTGACTATTTGGGGGCCTTTTGTGGTGCCACACAAATCTTAGGATTATTTATTCTAGTTCTGTAAAGAAATATTGGTATTTTGATAGGGATTGCACTAAATCTGTAGATTGCTTTGAGTAGTATGGACATTTTAACAATATTGGTTCTTCCAATCCATGAGCATGGATATGTTTGCTTGTGCCATCTTCAATTTCTTTCAACAATGTTTTATAGTTTTCAGAGTACAGGTCTTTCACCTCCTTGGTTAAATTTATTCCTAGGCATTTTATTATTTTTGGTGCAATTGTAAATGGGATTGTTTTCATAATTTCTCTTCCTACTACTTCATTATTAGTGTAAAGAAATACAACAGATTTCTGTATATTAATTTTGTATCCTAAGACTTTACTGAATTCATTTGTCAGTTCTAGTAGTTTTCTGGTGGAGTCTTTAGGGTTTTCTGTATATAGTATCATGTCATCTGCAAATAATGACAGTTTTACTTCCTCTTTACCAGTTTGGATGCCTTTTATTTCTTTTTTTCTGATTGCTGTGGCTAGGACTTCCAGTACGTTGTTGAATAAAAGTGGTGAGAGTGGACACCCTTTTATTGTTCCTGATCTTAGAGGAAAAGCTCTCAGTTTTTCACCATTGTGTATGATGTTAGCTGTGGGTTTTTCATATATGGCCTTAAGTATGTTGATGTTTCCTCTAAACCTACTTTGTTGAGAATCTTTTTATCATGAATGGATAGTTTGTCAAATGCTTTTTCTACATCTACTGAGATGATCGTATGGTTTTTATCATTTCTCTTCTTAATCTGATGTATCACACTGATTGACTTGCAAATATTGAACCATCCTTGCATCCCCACAATAAATCCCACTTGATCCTCGTGATTTTTTTAAATGTATTGTTGGATTTGGTTTGCTAACATTTTGTTGAGGATTTCTGCATCTATGTTCATCAGAGAAAATGGCTGGTAGTTTTCATTATTTGTAGTGTCGTTATCTGGTTTTGATATCAGGGTAATGCTGGCCTCATAGAATGAATCTGGAAGGTTTCCTTCCTCTTCTTGTTGGAATAGTTTGAGAAGAACAGGTATTAACTCTTTAAATGTTTGGTAGAATTCACCCATAAAGCCATCTGGTCCTGGACTTCTGTTTGTTGGGATTTTTTTTGATTACTGAATCAATTTCATTAGAACTAATCATCAGTCTGCACAACTTTTCTATTTCTTTCGGATTCAGTTTTGGAAGGCTATATGTTTCTAGGAATTTATATAATTCCTCTAGTTTGTCCAACTTATTGACATATAATTTTTTATAACATTCTCATAATCTTTTGTATTTTTGTGGTATTGATTGTTGTTTCTTCTCTTTCTTTTCTGATTTTATTTATTTGAGTCCAAGAGGACAATTCTTAATGTGTATTCACCAAAAACAAATGATCAAAATACATGAGGCAAAAACTGACAGAACTGCAAGGAGAAATATATTAATCCACTATTACAGCTGGAGATTTCAACATCCCTCTATCAGAAATGAACAGAACCAGCAGGAAGAACATCAGTAAGGACACAGTCGAAAGCACCATGAATCAATTGGGTACAATTGACATTTATGACTAATTTCATCTAACAATAGCAAAAGACACATTCCTCTCAAGCTCACATAGAACATTACCAAGACAGACCACATTCTGGGCCATAACACACATCTTAAACTTAAAAAAACCTTAAACTTAAAAAAAAAAATCATATAATATCTTCTCTCAGACCACAGTGGAATTAATCTAGAAATCAACAAAATGAAGATAGATGAAAAATCTCAAAATACTTGGAGATTAAACAACATACTTCTAAACAACACATGGGACCAAAAAGTAATCTCAACAGAAATTTTAAAATATTTTGAATGAAATGAAATTGAAAATACAACATATTAAAAATCAGTGGGAGGGGCGCCTGGGTGGCTCAGTCATTAAGCATCTGCCTTCACCTGGGGTGGTGATCCCAGGGTCCTGGGATCGAGTCTCACATTGGGCTCCCTGCTCTGCAGGAAGCCTCCTTCTCCCTCTCCCACTCCCCCTGCTTGTGTTCCCTCTCTCGCTGTCTCACTTGGTCTGTCAAATAAATAAATTTTTAAAAATCTTAAAAAAAAATAAAATCAATGGGATGCCACAAAAGCAGAGTCTAGAGTGAAATTTATGGCACTGAAAAGAAGAACGATCCAAAATCAGTCTTTCTAAGCCTTAGGAAAATAGAAAAAGAAGGACAAGTTAAATCCGAAGAAAGCAGAAGAAAAAAAGTAAAAATTAGAGAAATCAGTGAAATAGAAAGCAGGAAAATAATAGAGAAAATTAATAAAACCAAAAGTTGATTCTTTGAAAAGATCAATAAAATTGATAAACCTCTAATTCAGGCTAACTAAGAAAAAAAGAGAAAAGACAAAAATTATTAACATCAGAAATGAAAGAGGCATCACTACAGATCCAATACACATTAAAAACATAAAGTAATACTATAAATAACTCTATGCCTATAGATTTGATAACCTAGATGAAATGGACCAATTTCTTGAAGGACACAAGCCAAAACTTACACAAGAAGAAATATACAATCTGAACAGGCCTGTATCAACCAAAGAAACTGAATCAATAACTAATAATCTTCTAAAACAGAAATCACCAGGCCCAAAAGAGTTCACTGATGAATTCTACCAAACATTTAAGAAATTATACGAATTCTCTACAATCTCCTCCAGAAGATAGAAGCTAAGGGAATATATCCAAACTCATTCTATGAGGCCAGCCATTACTCTAATAGCAAAACCAAAGACTTGCAAGAAAACTGGAGAGCGAGATTTCTCATGAACAAAGATGCAAAAATCCTCAAGAAAATATTAGAATATCAATTCAAACAATGTAAAAAAAAATATATATATATATATATCCCACAACCAAGTAGAATTTATCTGATATGTGAGCCTGGTTCAAAATGCAAAAATCAATTAATATAATCCATCATATCTATAGGCTAAAAAAGAAAAAAATCACATGAGAAAAAGCACTTCATAAAATCCAGCACTCATTTATAACAAAAACTCTCAATAATCTAGGGACAGAGGGTAACTTTCTCAACTTGGTAAAGAACATCAACAAAGAGGGGGTGGAAAACCATTTATCATGCTAATGGACATCAAAAGAAAGCTGGGGTGGCAATCCTTATATATGACAAATTGGATTTTAAGCCAAAGACTGTAATAAGAGATGAGGAAGGACACTATATCATAATTTAAGGGTCTAGCCAACAAGAAGATCTAACAATTGTAAATATTTATGCCCCTAACATGGGAGCAGCCAATTATATAAGCCAATTAATAACAAAATCAAAGAAACACATCAATAATAATACAATAACAGTAGGGGACTTTAACACCCCCTCACTGAAATGGACAGATCATCTGAGCAGATCAACAAGGAATAAGGGCTTTGAATTACACATTGGAGATGGACTTCATAGATATATTCAGAACATTCCATCCCAAAGCAACAGAATACACATTCTTTTCGAGTTCACATGGAACATTCTCCAGAATAGATCACATCCTGGATCACAAATCAGGTCTCAACCTATACCAAAAGATTGGGATCATTCCCTGCATATTTTCAGACCATGATGCTTTGAAACTGGAACTCAATCACAAGAGGAAAGTTGGAAAGAACTCAAATACATGGAGGCTAAAGAGCATCCTACTAAAGAATGTATGAGTCATCCAGGAAATTAAAGAAGAATTTTAAAAATTCATGGAAACAAATGAAAATGAAAACACAACTGTTCAAAATCTTTGGGATGCAGCAAAGGCAGTCCTAAGAAGGAAGTATATAGCACTACAAGTCTTTTTCAAGAAACAAGAAAGATCTCACACAACCTAACCCTACACCTTAAGGAGCTGGAGAAAGAACAGCAAATAAAACCTAAACCCAGCAGGAGAAGAGAAATGATAAAGATTAGAGCAGAAATCAATGAAATAGAAATCAAAAGAACAGATCAATGAAACTAGGAGCTGGTTCTTTAAAAAGATTAATAAAATTGATAAACCCCTGGCCAGACTTATCAAAAAGAAAAGAGAAACCATCCAAATAAATAAAACCATAAATGAAAGAGAAGAGATCACAAGCAACACCAAAGAAATACGAACAATTATAAGAACATATTATGAGCAACTATAGGCCAACAAATTAGGCAATCTGGAAGAAATGGATGCATTCCTAAACTACCAAACTGAACCAGGAAGAAATAGAAAACCTGAACAGACCCATAACCAGCAAGAAAATTGAAGCAGTAATCAAAAATCTCCCAAAAACAAGAGCCCAAGGGCCCGATGGCTTCCCAGGGGAATTCTACCAAACACTTAAAGAAGAATTAATACCTATTCTTCTGAAGCTGTTTCAAAAAATCGAAATGGAAGGAAAACTTCCAAACTCTATGAGGCCAGCATTGCCTTGATCCCCAAACCAGACAAAGACCCCATCAAAAAGGAGAATTACAGACCAATATCCCTGATGAACATGGATGAAAAAGTTCTCAACAAAATACTAGCCAATAGGATCTAACAGTACATTAAAAGGATTATTCACCACGACCAAGTGGGATTTATGCCTGGGCTGCAAGGTTGGTTCAACATCCGCAAATCAATGTGATACACTACCTAAATAAAAGAAAGGACAAGAACATGATCCTCTCAATAGATGCAGAAAAAGCATTTGAAAGTACAGCATCCTTTCTTGATTAAAACTCTTCAGAGCGTAGGGATAGAAGGTACATACCTCAAAATCATAAAAGCCATCTATGAAAACCCACAGTGAATATATTTCTCAATGGGGAGGAGAGCTTTTCCCCTAAGATCAGGAACACGGCAGAGATGTCCACTATCACCACTGTTGTTCAACATAGTACTAGAAGTCCTAGCCTCAGCAACAAAACAAAAAGAAATAAAAGGCATCCGAATCAGGAAAGAAGTCTAACTCTTACTCTTTGCAGATGACATGATACTCTATGTGGAAAGCCCAAAAGACTCCACCCCAAAATTGCTAGAACTCATACAGGAATTCAGTCAAGTGGCAGGATATAAAATCAATGCACAGAAATCAGTGGCATTTCTATACACCAACAGTGAAACAGAAGAAAGAGAAATTACAGAGTTGATCCCATTTACAATTGCACCCAAAACCATAAGATACCTAGGAATAAACCTAACCAAAGAGGCAAGGGATCTGTACTCAGAAAACTATAGAATATTCATGAAGGAAATTGAGGAAGACACAAAGAAATGGAAAAACGTTCCATATTCATGGATTGGAAGAACAAATATTGTGAAAATGTCTATGCTACCTAGAGCAACCTACACATTCAATGCAATCCCTATCAAAATACCATCAACTTTTTTCACAGAACTGAACAAATAATCCTAAAATTTGTATGGAACCAGAAAAGACCCCGAATAGCCAGAGGAATGTTGAAAAAGAAAAGCAAAGCTGGCGGCATCACAATTCGGACTTCCAGCTCTATTACGAAGCTGTCATCATCAAGACAGTATGGTACTGGCACAAAAACAGACACATAGATCAATGGAACAGAATAGAGAACCCAGAGATGGACCCTCAACTCTATGGTCAACTAATCTTCGACAAAGCAGGAAAGAATATCCAATGGAAAAAAGACAGTCTCTTCAACAAATGGTGTTGGGAAAAGTGGACAGCACAACAGAAGAATGAAACTGGACCATTTCCTTACACCATACACAAAAATAGACTTGAAATGGATGAAAGACCCCAATGTGAGACAGGAATCCATCAAAATCCTTAAGAACACAGGCAGCAACCTCTACAACCTCAGCCACAGCAACTTCTTGCTAGACACGTCTCCAAAGGCAAGGGAAACAAAGGCAAGAATAAACTACTGGGACTTCATCAAAATAAAAGGCTTTTGCACAGCAAAGGAAACAGACAAAACCAAAATACAAGCAACAGAATGGGAGAAGACATTTGCAAATGACATACCAAATAAAGGGCTAGTATCCAAAATCTATAAAGACCTTATCAAACTCAACACCCAAAGAACAAATAATCCAATCAAGAAATGGACAGAAGACATGAACAGACATTTCTGCAAAGAAGACATCCAAATAGCCAACAGACACATGAAAAAGTGCTCAACATCGCTCGGCATCGGGGAAATGCAAAGCAAAACCACAATGAGATACCACCTCACACCAGTCAGAATGGCTAAAATTAACAAGTCAGGAAATGACAGATGTTGTGAGGATGCAGAGAAAGGGGAACCCTCCTATGCTGTTGGTGGGAATGCAAGCTGGTGCAGCCACTCTGGAAAACAGTATGGAGGTTCCTCAAAAAGTTGAAAATAGAACTACCCTACAACCCAGCAATTGCACTACTAGGTATTTATCCCAAAGATACAAATGTAGTGATCCAAAGGCGCACCTGCACCCCAATGTTTATAGCAGCAATGTCCACAACAGCCAAACTATGGAAAGAGCCCAGATGTCCATCGACAGATAAATGGATAAGATGTGGTATATATGTGTGTGTGTGTACACACACACACACATGCACGTGCATGCGCGCGCGCGCAATGGAGTATTACGCAGCCATCAAAAAATGAAATCTTGCCATTTGCAATGACGTGGATGAACTAGAGGGTATTATGCTAAGTGAAAAAAGTCAATCAGAGAAAGACAATTATCATATGATCTCACTGATATGTGGAATTTAAGAAACAAGGCAGAGGATCATAGGGGAAGAGGGGGAAAATAAAACAAGATGAAACCAGAGAGGGAGACAAACCGTAAGAGACTCTTAATCATAGGAAACAAACTGAGGGTTGCTGGAGGGGCAGGGATGGTGGGATGGGGTAACTGGGTGATGGACATCAGGGAGGGTATGTGTTGTAATGAGCACTGAGTATTATGTAAGACTGATGAATCACAGACCTGTAATCCTGAAACAAATAATACATTGTTAATTAATTGAATTTAAATTAAAATGTTATATAAAAAAAGAATGAGAAAATAGAAGCTTTTCCACTAAAATCAGGACCAAGACAAGAATATCCTCTCCCTCCACTGCTTTTCAACATCCTATTAAATATCCCAGCTAACGCAATATGATGAGGGGCACATGGGTGGCTCAATCGATTGAGTCCGACTCTTGATTTTGGCTTAGGTCATTATCTCGGGGTCTTGAGATTGAGCCCCGTTTTGGGCTCCATGCTTGGTGCAGAGTCTGCTTGAGATCCTCATCCTCTTCCCCTCCCCCCACTTGCATATGTGTGCTCTCTAATGAATAAATAAACCTTAAAAAAAAAAAAAGGAAATGAAGGTATATATAGATTTGGAAGAAAGAAAATGATCTTTGTTTACAGATGACATGATTATCCACCAGACACTAGTATCTATTAGAAAACCCAAAAGAATTGACAAATATACTCCTGAAACTAAGTTTATAGTAAGTTTGCAGGATATAAGGTTAAGATACAAAAGCTAATCACTTCCTATATACCAACAACAAACAAGTGGAATTTGATAAAAAATACAATATATCATTTACATTAGCAGCCCCAAAATGAAATAGAATCTAACAAATATGTAAAAGATCTATATGAGGAAAACTAGAGAATTCTGATGAAGAAAATCAATGAACTGAAAATGGAGAGATTTCTATGTTCATGGCTAGTTGTCAGTTCTTCCCAACTTGATCTGTTGACTGAGAACTATTCCAATCAAAATCCCATTAAGTTTTTGTGAAAATTGAGAAACTGATTCTAGAGTTTATACGGAGAAGCAAAAGACCAAGAATAGCCAACACAATACTGACGGAGAAGACCAAAGTCAAAGGACTGACAACATCTGACTTCAGACTTATATAAAGCTACTGTAATCAAGAGAGTATAGTGTTGGCAAAAGAATAAACATATCAATGGAACAGAATACAGAGACAAAAAATAGACTCATAGATTCAACTGATCTTTGACCAAAGGGCAAAGGCAATACAATGGAGGAGGAAAAGTCTTTTCAACAAATGGTGCTGGACACCCATAGGCAACTGAACACCCATGGGCCAAAAAATAACTCTAGATACAGATTTTATTTATTTTTTTAGATACAGATTTTATACTCTTCAAGAAAATTAATTCAAAGTGGATCATAAACCTCAATGTAAAATTCAAAACTATACAACTCTTAGAAGATAACATAAGCAAGTATCTAGATGAACCTGGGTATGGTAATGATTTTTTAAGATACCACACCAAGGTATGATCCATTTAAGAAATGACAGATAAGCTGGACTACATTAGGATCAAAACCTCCTGCTTTGCCAAAAAAAAAAAAAAAAGACAAGCCACAGACTGGAGAAAATATTTACAAAGACATAAAAAGACAGACCTTGGAGATAATGAGGGTTGGGTTCAAGGTCACTGCAATAAAGCCAACATAGCAATAAAGGCAGTCAAATGACTTTTCTGGTGTCCCACTGCATATAAAAGTTATGTTTACACTATGTGGCAATATAGTAAGTGTGTGATAGCATTGTGTCTAAAATAACAATATACATGCCTTAATTAAAAAATACTTTATTGACACAGAGGCACAAAGTGAGCAAATGCTGTTGGAAAAATGGCACTGGGAGAGGGGCTCAATGCAGGGTTGCCACACACCTTCAACTTGTAAAAAACGTATTATCTGC
Source organism: Phoca vitulina (assembly GCF_004348235.1). Taxonomy (NCBI): domain Eukaryota; kingdom Metazoa; phylum Chordata; class Mammalia; order Carnivora; family Phocidae; genus Phoca; species Phoca vitulina. The sequence continues at coordinate 45,838,715 of NW_022589713.1, forward strand.
AAAGCACAATAAAGCAAAGTGCAGTAAAATGAGGTATGCTTGTATCTGATAAGACTTTTATACAAAATATACAATGAACTCTTAAAACTCAACAATAAGAAAACAATCTTATTAAAAATTGGCAAAAGACTTGAACAGACACCTCACTTAAGTATACAGAAGGCAAATAAACATATGAAAAGATGTTCGACATAATCTCATTAAAGAATTGCAAATTAAAACAAGATATCACTACATACCTATTAGAATTGCCAGTCTCAAAGACTGACATCACCAAATGGTGGCAAGGATGTAGAGCAACAGAAGCTCTCTCATTCATTGGTGGGAATGCAAAATAGTATAGTCACTGTGGAAGACAACTGGTAGTTTCTTATGAAACTATTCCTTTACCATACAATCCACAATTGGGCTCCTGGGTAATTAACAAAAGGAGTTAAAAACTCATATTCACACAAAACCTCCATATAGATGTTTACAGCAGCTTTATTCGTAATTGTCAACACTTGAAAGCAACCCATAGGTAAATGGATTCATGAACTGTGGTACATCTAGACATGGAACATTATTCAGCATTAAAAAAACCATTAAACCACACACACACGCACGCACACACGCGCACACACAATGTAGACCTGTAAGTGCATATTACCAAGCAAAAGAGGCCGTTCTAAAAAGGCTACATACTGTAGGATTCTAAATACATGACACTTCGGAAAAGGCAAAAAACTATGGAGACACTAAAAAGATGAGTGGTTGCCAGGGACTAGAGGGGAGAGATGGCCAGGTGGAATACAGGGGATTTTAGGGTAGTGAAGTTATTTTATATAATGATGGATACATGTCACTATACACTTGTCTAAATATCTAGAATGTACAACAGCCAAGAGTGAACCTGAATGTCAACTATTATCTTTGGGTGATAATGATGTCAATGTGGGTTCATTGATTGTAACAAGTGTACCACTCTGGCGCAGGTTGTTGACAGTGGGGCAAGCTGTGCCTAGATGGGGTCAAAGGGTATATGGGAACTCTATGTATACTTTCTGTTCAATTTCACTGTGAAACTAAAACTACGCTAAAAAATGAAGTCTATTTAAAAAAAAAAAAAGGCAAAAAGTGTGGTGTAGATGAGCTGATCTAAAGGAGAAATCCATGAATTGTTGCACTGAGAATTGCTACTATGAGGAGGTAGAACTAAGGAATCAGGCTCTTGACAACATCCTATCTTGTTAGAGAATGGGCAACAGAGAGACTCTATTCTTGCCCTGCCACCTCCCCCGACATACACCACAGTCACTTTTGAGTAACTACCACCTCTGTCCCAGCAATAGTCCAAGGCCACTTTTTAAAAAAGAATTTTATTTATTTTAGAGAGAGGGAGAGAGAGTGCATGAGTGGGGGGAGGGGCAGAGAGGGAGAGAATCTCAAGCAGACCCTGCCCTGAAGGTGGAGCCCGATGGGGCTCCACACGGGGGCTCCATTTCATGACCCTGAGATCATGACCTGAGCCAAAATCAAGAGCAGGATACTTACTTAACCAACTAAGCCATCCAGGTGCCTCAGTCTACTTTTACAACCTGTTTTTGTTTTTTTTTTTTTGAGATTTTAGTCTTTTAATTAAGGGACAAAAAGCATGCAATCTGTACAATATGGGGCTCAGTAAACTAGGAGTAACCCTTATCATCATGGAAATTATAGAATTTGTTCAGGTTTTAGGTTTCTGGTCATAAGACAGCTTTCTTCTCACATAATCACCTTTCATGTTTAAAGGATATACGAAATTCCTGAGAAATCAAATGAAATGGAATTTTGTATTGAGCATAAAATAGGACACTACCAAGTCAGTATTTCTTTCAAGTTCTGTGATGACAATCCTCTCCAGGATTAGATTTTTCTTCCACTTTGAACTGCTATGTATATTTCACACAAAAGGAACATTAGTCAAACTTTTAATTAATCAAACAATTTTATCTACTCCAACTGAAATTCTGTGCTATTATTTACAATCTGCTCTGAGAAGAAAAATGGAATCATAATTTAAATTCACTTAATTAAAGTGAATGAGATTATTAGCCATCCAGGCACCTCAGAGTCCACTTTTACAACCTGCTTATCTTGAAAGCAAATTCACTCAGATACAATCCTGTCAATGCCTGAGCTCTGAATTAAAAGGATCCACAAGCAGTCCTGTCCCAGAAGGACACCTTCTGTGGAGAAGGTATTATGATCCAGATTACTTATCTGGGAGGTGGAGGAATACAGGGGAGCCTAGACTCTCACATGTAACCCCACCATTTCAATATCAAAGTCAAATACCAACAAGTTCAGCCCTGCTCTGAATTTTCCAAAAGGGACTCGCAAAGGCTTGAATGTGGCCTCTTTCTCCTATCCAACAGCATAAACGGAATCAAACAGAAAAGATCAGTACAAGGAGTTTCACGCCCTACCCTATGAAATTTCCCTGGCCATATCTTATCTCTCCCTTTTGGGATTTCAGTTTCCCCACTTGTACAATGGTTTTAAGCTGTTCTAGATAATCTGTAGATCAATACACATATTTTTTAGTTTATGTGCACTTTGGCTTTTCTCCATTTGTGTGAAAAATTTAGTAGTGACTCCTTGACCCACTCCTTACTGTTCCCCACCACCAAGCACTGAAGTAAAGAATCCTTACACCTCCACAGACAATTTACTCTTTATTGATTAAAAATGAAGGAAACATGCAGCAAAATACAAAGTCAAAAAAAGGGAGGGGGAAGGTCAAATATTTTACATCTTCCATAATCTAGCATACGTCATAAGGAGGAACCTCCATTTATTGATACACCATTATTCTATCCTCAGATTATTAAATAGTATCAGCTGGCTCTAGGATTTGGTTCAAAACTTAAGTGAAAAACCCAAACAAATCCATTAGTCATTTAGAATAAGACCGTACATTTCACAAACAGCATTGGCACATGTTACCTTGTGCTAAATCAGTCCCTACCCCCAGGGACCAAGGGATCCTGGAGACCTAGAGACAGAGGTGCACCCTGAACCACTGCTCCTGGAAAGGAGCAAGGTTGCTTGCTAGGTCACATGCTGTCCAACCTGGGAAGTTTCTGTTCACGTATTCTCTCAGCATCGCTGCAAAAGTCAGCAAAGGGAGTCCACCATACATCATGCAGAAGAATAACACTGTCCTGGGGCTTAGTGTCTGGCTCCTAATTCCCAGCAGGGCAAAAAATGAACTGAAAAGAAAGAGAAAGCCCCAACCCACTTCTATTGGCTGCCTGTCCCACTGCAGTTTAAAAGTCATGGCTGGCTGGGGAAACTGAACAGGGGAATAGGCTGCTGCTCACCTCCAGCCTGGGCTCCAGACCACTTCCAAACACAATGCTAGAACAGACTGAGGCCACCACCCCCTTGGATTTATCAATAAGTAGATGATGATGGCTTGCTTGAAACCAAAATACAGACTCAAAGGTAAGCCACTAGCCTTGTGCCAAAGAGGACACTATCTCTTTTTCATGTTATTCTCACGCCCCCTTAAAAAAAAAAAAAGGCAAAGAAAAGAAAAAGAAAAGCTAAATATTTTTCCAGCAAGCTAATCAATCTTCTTTTCCGTCTCTAGGCTTGGCAGTCTCCCACTTTTTACCAATCCTGCTGGGACCCTGGACTTTGGTATCTGATCCTCTCATCCACTTTCCTCCCAACGGCCACCCCAAACCCATCCCCTTCTTCTCCCCAACATCCACTCCTTTCCCAGTATGCCTTTGCACCCAGGGCAGGGAAAGAAAGCCCATGACTAAAACAACAAGCTCAGAACAAAACAAGGGCTGCAACAACTCAGTTGTGGGGAAAGCTTCCAGAGATACTCCAAGAGAAAACTAGGTGAAGCAATCTTGTTATTCACAGACCAACAGTGCTGGAAAGGGCTCGAGTGATTCTGTAAGAGGCAGCTTTCCCCTTTCCGTGGGGCCAAAGCCCATCTTTGTGTGTTATTTTAAGGCCAGATTAAGTGTCCCTTTCTTATACAAAAACTGTTAGGGCTACTTGCAGTTAGACAGAGGCTGACTGTGAAACAGTAGGAAAAAATCGGCCCCACCGATTACTCACATTGTATTGAGTGCTCTTTTTTAAACCTAAAGAATAATTTATATTATTTCTATAGAAAAGCAAATGAACACTGTCTACTCATAAATCCTAAAAATCACGGCACATGTGGTTTCACTTTCCATCCTGGGTCAGGTTCAGCGCACAGAAGTGTGGACCCCCTCCAAAGGGTCAGTGCAGGAGAGGGGCGGAAGGCAGGCCTCGCTGGCCTGGTGAGTCTCCTTTATTGCTGTAGAAAGCTCAGCCTTGCATTTCCTCATGACGTGGAGGCCAGGCAAATTTTCATGGGAGGATTGAGGAGCAGTTTTTCTTCAACTGAATTTTTTAAGATTTGAAAATAAATACTTCCACAATGATATGAGTTATGATTTTTCCTGTTCAAAACCACTGCTGGGGAAATTCACTTTTACAAGCCATTACTTGATGTTTTCGCTAAAAACAGTCCAAAGTTCCACTTTGAAGGATCTGATGGCTGAATTTCGACTACAGTCAGATGTTTTGCACCAGCTGAAGTTAAGGCTAGCAACCCTTTCTGGAGGGAGTGATGAAGAGGGGTGCCTGAGAGCAGCTTCAGCAAAACGCTTAGAAATATGAACAAAACAAGAACACAGTTTAGGCTGCCTCTTTCTGAGGCTGTGCTTTTTCCTAACAAAGGTTGCTAGAATTCACATCAGATTAAAAAAAAAAATCACTAAATTAAATTCTCTGGGCTCCAGATAAACAATCAATTTTTAATTGCTACTTCAGTGGTAAAGAGATAACCCAAGATGTCCACATCCCGTCAGGTGTGGGAGAACAGGCAGGATGAGGAAGCCCAATATAGCTGCTACTTTCCACCCAGCGCCATCATTGGAGTAAGGCAAGATGAGCTGACAGATCTCCCTCCTGAGCCTTGAGGCACAGTCCCCTTCCCAGATGGAGGAAGATAGGGGACATGTGCAGTAAGTTTACTAACGGAACTCTTTAATGGGATGCTGGCCACTGGTGATCCAACTTTTCTTTCCCTGTGGGAAAAAGGGGGAATGATGGCAGGAAGAACATAAAGAAAGACCTCTAAAGCTCCTAGCTGGGAGGTTTGTTGCTGGGTTCTTTGGCAGTAGTGGGTTTAGGCCAACAGAAGCAACAGAGATACGCATGTGTGGAATCTCCTTAGGCCGTCTCTTCCAGGGCTGTGGTTTAGCTGATGCTGAGCTGGGCAAATCCTATTAGTTTACCATCATCAGGAATATCCGAGCCTTCGACACCAGACGCCTAAGAACCAAACAAAATGAGAAGCTGTGGTTATCTGTAAACAAAATTGCAGGTAGCAATTAAAACTGATATAAGGACTGTGGGAAGGAAGACAGTGGAGTACAGGTCCCTGGAATACAAATAGGATGCAGATGAAGGTGTCTCTTCCAGAAAAGGTGGGGTCTGGGGCCAATGGTGGAGTCAGAGTGGCTAACAGTCTCTCTTAAGAAGAGTCAAGGGCCTGGGGTAGAAGGTTTCCTGGGAGGGAGACCAGAGGGAGGCCACTCAAAAGGAGACATTGGCCTAAGGCCTTGGGGAAGCTAAATGAACACAATCCACCACAGTTTAATATCCTCATCACTCAGGGAATATAGAAGCTGGTCTGCAGAGGCTGCTGCTGTGTAAGGACAGTTTAATAAAGAGGAAGAGATGAGTACCAGTTTGAAAGTGACAGATCGATTTGACTGAGGTTCTTCCACAATTTTCTGCAAATTCGCTGCCACTGTAATCATACAAACAGAAAGTAATGAGAAGCTAAGTAAATCCACTTTCTACCATATTTTAAAAACTTAAATGGTAGCTCAGAATCTTCTATGTTCAACCAAAATGGAAGCAGAGACATAAATCACGCCCCAAACAAAAGTCACCTTTTAAACTCAACTCTAAGTAGCACAAGTAAATCTTGAATCATGGGCAAAATAACTTTCTTTAAGATGCTGTATTAAGTGGGGCAAGACACACAGGTGAAAGAGGAACGATTTGCTTACTCATGGGCCAGAAAGCCCTAGACTGGGAGTTGGCAAACTCTGGCCTGCAGCCTGTTTCTAGTCTGGCTGTGGGCTAAGAATGGTTTAAAGAAGGTGGAGACAGTGCATGGCCCATAAAGTCTAAACTATTTACTAACTGGTCCTTTACAGAAAAACTTTGCTGACTGGCCCTAGACAATGGTCTTTGCCTTCAATAACGTGTACACATGCGCCGACTGTGCCTTTTCTTACTTTCTGCTAATTCTAGAAATAAACCTCTAACGAGTTTTGCTTACCTCTTTCTTAGCTCTATAAGGGCAGAGTTTCACCCTCCAAAACGACCTAAGTTTACTTTAACTCGTAACTTACGTCATCAATTCTACTACAGTCTCCCAGCTTTCACTTACTATCACTGGAAATCACAAAGTGAACTCAGAAATGAGATTTTCTTTTTTGTGAGGAACTGTCCCCAGTACCTGTATTTCAGCAATATCAAGACCATTCCAAGACCCATGAGACCCGCTCAATGCAATCAAAGCCTGTTTTCTAGGTCCTAAATACACAGACAGAGATACCGGGTCACGGGGCAGAGCACAAAGTAGTTACCTATTACTAAATCCCTTCCATCGACCAGGCCAGCAGAAATGAGTTCCTGAGAGACACCCTCTGCTGTATCTGCAAGAAAAAAAAAAAGGTGCCCCATTTCTTGTGCATGCATGTCACTGCTAACTCTAAGAGCGGATGTTGGCACTGCCAAGCCCAAGCTAGCGGCTAAATTCACAGAACCAAGGAGGCTCGTGGGGTCTTCCTCCCACACAAAGGTTTCTCCTACCACTGGGCTGATCTCAAGTGGGCGATTCTCTTGGTTCTAGCTAGAGGGCAGAATCTTTACCACCAGATGGCCAGTATCAACTCATGGTAAAGATAACTCGCAGCCAACAGTGATGCCGCAGAGGGAAGTCCCATTCTGAGGGCAGCCCTGGCCCCAAGCCCCATCAGCTCTGAGATGTGATGATGTGTGTGCAACATCTCCAGGGCTCGTACAATGGAATGATTTCTTTTCAAGTACATCTTGAAAGAACAAATTGTAATCTCTTCTCTTTGGAGATCACATCCCAAGTTTTTTGCTAGTCATTTTTTTTTATTCTGGTGGGCTTTTCTTCGTATCTAGTGATTTCAGGTCATACAATCTGATCAATGTTTGTAACAGAAACAAAAAGACAAGGACACAGCAACCCTAATTGATCTCATCTCCAACTGACTCAGTGCTGCTGCTTCCTGAGGGCTGAATACTGAGCCCCTGAGAGGAACAGGAGGACCTCTGGGGAGTGGGTGGGCACACATTTGTGCTGATGACCAGCGACTTGAATTAGTTCCTTAAGATGGGACTCTTCCTGGTTTTAAACAGTGAAACGGATACACCTATGCACACCTGCATCTGTTCTCTTTCATACTTAGTTGCTGATGATACCGAGACAGCAGGAAGAATGAGCATGGCACACAGGATAAATGTGCTGGCTGCTGGCCACCTCCCAAATCTGAACCCTTGAGTAACAAAGGCAAGGAAGAAACAAGCCTCATCCCAGGGAGAAGTTCATGGCCAGAAACTATGCTTGACAGGACTCAGCTTCAGCCTGGGGAGAGAGAAGCCTGGAAGCCTTGTTTCTTCTTTACTGTCATGGAGAAGGACAACCGTGTTCAGTAACAAGAATGAGGACTCTGCACCCTGACAAGTGTGGATATGAATTCCAGCTGCACCTCTTCCCAGCTATGTGAACGACAAGTTACCTCCCCTCTCTCTAAGCCTTGATTTCATCATCTATGCAATAGGAACGATAATCTTCCTTAGAAGGCTGTTCTGAGAATTTAATGAGATAGAAAGCTTAGCACAATGCCTGGGCTACTATAGTAGGCAGCAAATTAGAGCTACATTACTGTTTGTATTATACTAGTTTTATAAATGAGGTTAGTAGTAAATAAACTGAATTTTTATTTTATTCATATGCCACCCAAACTCTTTAAACCAGGAACATTTTCATCACCTTTTAAAAGCAAAATGTATCTAAAGGACAAAAACATCACAACACATTTCATTAAATAATAAATTAGAAGTTATTTTGTTTTCAATGTTTTTGATGCCTCACCTCTCCCAGGAGTAAACTCAAATCGAATATCATTTAGTTCTTTTTTTGAATTCCTATAAAAGAAAACAGAATGTGTAAAATAAACTTCTGGATTTATGCATACTGACTCTGCCAACATATAACAGGGAAGCTGTGCCTCAAGAAACACCATTTTATTCCCAAAGATCCTATGATCTATCCTAATGAGCTCACACTGCTGGGCTCGGAGCAAACTACTCAGAGTGACCATCTAATTGTCCTACAACCCTTTTAATTTATGTCCTCCATTAATCAATATTAAAACCTCCTGCTAACAGGTGAAAGGGATTCAGAGTATACTTATTGTGAGGAGCACTGAGTAATGCATAGAACTGCTGAATCATTATACTGTACACCTAAAACTAATATAGCACTGTACTTTAATCATACTGTAAATAAATAAATGGGGAAAAAAACCACCCAAGCACAAAGTACGAAAAAAACAAAACAAAACCAAAAAAGCCCTCATGATTTTGAGAGATTTTTTTTTTTTTGAAGATTTTATTTATTTATTTGACAGAGAGAGAGAGACAGCGAGAGAGGGAACACAAGACCTGGGATCATGACCTGAGCCGAAGGCAGACGCCTAACGGCTGAGCCCGGGTCCTGGGATCGATCCCCGCATCGGGCTCCCTGCTCAGCGGGAAGCCTGCTTCTCCCTCTCCCACTCCCCCTGCTTGTGTTCTCTCTCTCGCTGTCTCTCTCTCTGTCAAATAAATAAATAAAATCTTCAAAAAAAAAAAAGACTGAGCCACTCAGGCGCCCTGAGGAGATTCTTATATACCTACTCCCAACCTTAATCCCACTAAGATATCACATAAACTAACAGGAAAATATATGCGCACGGAAAGGTATAATTAAAATGATACGGATGAAAGGGTTAGTATCCAAAGTAATACAAAGAACTTACACAACTCAACACCAAAAAACCCCAAATAATCCAATTAAAAAATGGGCAAAAGACATAAATAGACATTTTTCCAAAGAAAACATCCAGATGGCCAATAGACACATGAAAAGATGCTCAACATCACTCATCATCAGGGAAATCCAAATCAAAAGCATAATGAGGTATCACCTCACTATTATCAAAATGGTTAGAATCAACAACAAAAGAAACAACATGTGTTGGCGAGGATGTGGAGAAATAGAACCCTTGTGTACTGATGGTGGGAATGCAAACTGGTGCAGCCACTGTGGAAAACAGCGTGGAAGTTCCTCAAAAAGTTAAAAATAGAACTACCATATGATCCAGTAATTACACTACTGGGTATTTACCCAAAGAATAGAAACACACTGATTGAAAGGAATACATGCACCCCTATGTTTACTGTTGCTTTATTTACAATAGCCAAGGTATGGAAGCAACCCAAGTGTCCATGGATAGATGAATGGATAAAGAAGATGTGGTATATATATATACAATGGAATATTGCTCAGCCATAATCTTGCCATCTGCAACAACATGAATGGAGCTAGAGAGTATAATGCTAAGGGAAATAAGTCAGTCAGAGAAGGACAAATACCATATGATTTCACTCATATGTGGAATTTAAGAAACAAAACAAATGAACAAAGGAAAAAAAAGAGACAAACCAAAAAACACTCTTAACTATACAAACTGATGGTTACCAGAGGGGAGGGTGGGTAGGGGGATAGGTGAAATAGTGGATGGGGATTAAGAGTACACTTATCATGAGCACTGAGTAATATATACAGAATTGTTGAGTCACTATATTATATACCTGAAACTAACACTATATATTAACTGGAATTAAGTTATTTTAATACTGGAATTAAAATGTAAAAAAAATGTGTGGCAGCATTAAAAAAAAAAAAAGATACAGGATGCCCTTTTCCTCCTCACTCCCACCCCGGGGCCCCCTATGCCTAGAAGAGTGCCTTGCCCACCACAGGTGATCAGTCTTAGCAGACTCACAAAATGAAATACATGATGCTTCTCCAAATTCCACAGGAGTTCAGGGGATGAGGGGGAATGAAGAGAAGACGAGAAAAGGAGTTGGACCCATACTGGCAGCAGAGTTAATCCATGGCTGCAGAGATTTAAACTTGTGACTGGTGAGGGATAGTTACAGTGATCACTCAGCAAACCATATACTGAGTTTAACCAGGCTCCCTGGAGGTTCTGGTTAAAGGTGGAACATACAGAATATTATGTGTAAAGGCAGACATGCTTGATCACTAAGGACCCATATCTACTTTATCTAAACAATGCAGAGGGCTTAGGTCTACCTGACAGATACTTGAGGATGTTACTGAAGTTGTGTTTAGAATGTAGCTACCCATCTCTAACACAACCTGCCCCCCAATGATTTTACCCTTTGCACTGCCTTCTCTTTGCACCTGTATACAGATTTATACTTCTGCATGTGTACCACTTGAAATGTCTTTACCTATGCTAAGTACATAATACAAATCAGCTTCCAAACTAGACTTGATTAACAAGTGAGGCATTTTATTTGCTCTTTACTCGGTATCCTGCCACAATAACCAACAGGGTGATATATAGTCTGCTTGATACATAATTGTTCAATCCATTCTTTCTGAAAGCTGAATAAAATGATGATCAAATGTTCAGCATCATTTTAGTGATTTAACTGGCAAGCTAAGCACAAATGCCTTCAAAGACAACAAGACACTAAGCTGGACTAAATATGTCTACCATTTCTTCAAGTTGTTTCACCTCAAAGTCTTCATCAGTGAGAGTGAGAACGTAGCCTCTTCTTCCATAAACAAGTCTGGAACATGGCCCATTAAGAAACCACCCTCTCAAAAAGCTAGCTACATCACTTACAAGTATCTTCTCTACCTTCCTGAAGCACACGTCAAATATAATTTTTATACTATTAGCTGCTATAAGATTTCAAAAAAATGTTTTTAAAAGAGACAAGTGGGGGGTGCCTGGGTGGCTCAGCCGGTTAAACGGCTGCCTTTGGCTCAGGTCATGATCCCAGGGTCCTGGGATCGAGCCCCGCATCGGGCTCCCTGCTCAGCAGGGAGCCTTCTTCTCCCTCTCCCTCTGCCTGTCTCTCTGACTATTTGTTCTCTGTCTCTCTCTGTCAGATAAATAAATAAAATCTTTAAAAAAAAAAAAAAGACAAGTGGTATTCTTTTTGCACAATCAAAATTGGACAAGATTATCAAGACACTCTAATGAGTTCAAAACTATTTGAGATGAGACTAGGTATACTGAGTAGGCTTTTGTAAAGGAAAGGGAACCAAATCTGCTTTCTTCACATTTATGGCACAGTTTCATTGCTCCCAGTGGTAGAATCAAAACATTCTCCAAACAGGTCTTGCTACTTCTATTTCTAATTATGGTAATACTGAGAAGACGACTAGGAATTCATATGTGGGAAGAGGAATGAGTCCATGGTAATTTATTTTTTTATTTTTTTATTTTATTTTTATTTTTTTTTATTATGTTAATCCCCATACATTACATCATTAGTTTTAGAAGTCCATGGTAATTTAATGAAACTTTAAAAAATGTTAGTAATAGTTAAAGAAGGTCTGAGTTGTCTCAGGTGATACTTTTAGTTTTACAAATAGAACGACACCCAATTAGAACAATACAACGGCCACTGCTCATCTAACAAGAAAGCTCTGCTAATCCAACTACCTGCAAAAGGAGAGGGTTAGAATGAACAGACTGCCACCTGTGGCACTTCCTGCGAGCCACCTGTCAGAGCCTGTCTGTAAGACTGCACCAAGAACCACTGACTCAGAACACCTGCTGGCAAACAGAGGAAGAGACCAAATACATCCTTAGAGGGTTTTCCTTTCCTCTTTTAAGAACAGGCCTTAATATGATCTATCACAATCAGAGAGCACTCCACTCTTGGGTCAGTTGATTTCAGAGTCCATGATATATGGTCAAAATTACAAGCCTAATCTTCAGATAAGTCAACCAGTGCTGTTCCCCTAAAAACTGTTCCTCAATTATAGACCATACTCAATTACAGAACCTAAACCAACTGCATTGAAAAAACCATTAATGGAAAAACAGCTAAGAGAATGTGTGTGTTAGTTAACATCCAGGTCCTTGCAATGTTACTACTACTACTTCTTTTTTTTTTTAAGATTTTTTTTATTTTTTGGGGGGGCGGGGAGGGACAGAGGAGAGAGAATGTCAAGCAGACTCCACACTGACCGTGGAGCCCAACCTGGGGCTCGATCTCACAACCCTGAGATGAAACCAAGAGCGGGACGCTCAACCGACTATGCCACCCAGGCGCCCTGTTGCTATTACTTCTGAGGAAAATAGTACCTCTGCAACGCCCAGCACTTGATACTGCAGGGCACACAATCTTATCCAGTTACTCTCAGGCATGGACTAGTAGAAAAAAGAGTCACTTTCAAAGAGAAAAGAGCATATTCACAGTATTCAGAAAACAAACGGAAGATGTTTAGTTACCTTAATCTGAGTACTAGGCTGATTGGGATCTTGGTTTCTTGTGAGCCTGCTCCTGAAGGCAGAGCCTAAAAAGCATTGAAAGGTATAAAGTCAGTGTGTGGACTACTAAGCATAAAGGTGACTAATGGTCATCAGCAGAGGAAATGTCCACATGGCAGCAATTTCCTTCAGCTCTCGGTGAGGCCAAACCCAGATCAGTTGCTGGGACATTCCCTGCTGTGGTAGGACATGCACTCTGAGGCAGCAACAAGAGCTGAATGTCAGCCTGAGTCAAACACAATGAAAGAGAATTCTCAAACCCACATGAAATTCCAAACATAGCCACATGTATATTTTGTATTATTCAGATCCCTCTTTCCCTCTACAAGGTGTGAAAGACACTACACTATTTACACTCTACAAGGATGAAAGACACTAAAGCCGGGTTTTTCCCTTTAAAAAAATCTGCCAGTGTATCATACAGCAATATACAAGGTAGGATCTAAACTGGCTGCCCCTTAGGAATCCACCCAGCCTAAGATTCCAGGTCTTTTAATGGGTAAACTAATCCTCTCTCAATTGTGAGCTATCCCTTGCTTACTAGAGAATATGTATTCTATTTAAGTTGTTTATAAAGTGAATCCAATCTTTCTATCAGTTTTCATAAGACAACTGGATCTTTTTGGATATAATGGAAAGAAATGGAAAGCTTGGGTTCAATGAAAAGATTACATGAAGCCAGTACTCTAACTGGAAGCTCTCAGAACTTCCATCTTTATCTCTTTCAGTCTAAAATGTTAGATTAAAAAAATGAAGTCTCTAACATTTAATAAGTGAACAGACTCTGGAAACCTCACTCCAACCATGGAGCATAAGGTCATGCACGTTTTGCACACAGTATTTGGAGTTTCCTGAGGGAAGACAGGGAGCGATTCACAGTGGGGCCCTCCTTCTCTCCTTCCCTCAACTGCTTTCAATGTATGAAGATTTAATGACCTCTGTGACTGATGATGTGCATTCACAGATTATATCACTTCAATAAAATCAACCCTCACAAAATTGACAAATCTTAAAAGAGTAATACAAGAAAATCATGGATTGAGATGTATTAATAATACAAGCATAAGTGAACGAAAAGGAAACAGAACTGCTAACAATCCTAGTGTCAAGATGAACTCTGTCAGCTGCAGACATAATAATGATCTCATAAAAAGCTGATGAGAAATTATCCCCCAAATTTCTGATATTTGGAATGTTTCCATCATTAACTTATTTTGCTGCTTAAAAACCTATGTGATCCTTGAAAAGTTCTCTTATCTGCACACACTGATAACTGTGAAAACAGAATTTCTAACTTGTTTTAAAATCTACCACAACATCAACTTCTGCTTTCTTCATCTACTTAGAAGGCCGGCCATTAAAGTGCACTCCTGTTTTACCTGAGCTGTTTTTGCTGGCTCTGCAGGGGGTGGGGGAGAGATTTGAGTTGGCTGTGCAGGCATGTGCCCAGCTGGCTGAGGTAGATGAGCAGAAATCTGTTCTGGAACTTGGAGTAAAGTACCCACGGGATCAGTTGTTGGAAATAGCTGTAACAAAAACATACACACAATGCTGCTTTAGTTGAGTGAAAAGGAGGCAGGTCTACTGATGGGCAAGCAGAGCCTCCCAGGGTGACATTTTCAAAGTAGTTTTTGTGTAGTGTACTGCTACACTTCCACCTCTCTTGAATACATCTATTTCAAGTGGAAGTGAAATATTTCTACTAGGTTTTTATTGTTTATAACAACTTTTTTGAGGTGTAATTCATATTCTACTAAATTCACAATTCAATGATTTCTAGAAAATTTATACTTGTGCAAACATCACTACAATCTAGTTTTAGAACATTTTTATCAACTCAGAAAGTTCTCTTGTGCCCATTTACATTTAATTCCTGCTCCCACGCCCAGCCCTAGGCGACCACTGATCTACTTTTGGTCCCCATCAGTTTGCCTTTTCTGAATCTTTCATATAAACAAAATGCATGCACTCTGTTGTTGTTGGCTTATTTCACTTAGCACAGTGTTTTGAGGTTCAGCCATATTATAGCCCATAGTTTGCTTTTTTCCCTTAAGAGTAACATTTCATTGTATCATATTTATTTCTAACTACATCTATTCTATTCCCTTCACCCAATAAACAATAAAACAGCACCTCCAAGACACAGATTTAAGTTTTAATACTAAATTACAGAAGCTACATTTTTTTAGGTCTGGGAACCTTCCATTACTTAAGAAGAAAGACAACTGATCAGTGATTCATTAACATATCTGAAATGCTTTTCAAAACAGATGTGAAGCTTTATAACCAACACAGACATTATATATATTATTTTGCATGTTTGAAATATTTTATAAATTTTAATTATATAATGTGGGGAGAAAAGACTGATGTTGAGCAGAAAATCAAGTTAAACATATTCAAAATTACAAGTTGGTGAAAAAATGCTAAAATTAGCTACAATTTAGAGTTGAAAGAGAAAAAACTGAAAGGGCAACAAGAGAGGTCTAATAGCTGATATTATAAAAACAAAATCAAGAGACAAAAGTAGTACAATTTTGTGTTCATTTAGCTTCACAAAGAGGAAATTAAAAGTAACTCTGGTTCTGGATTTTGGCAGAAAAACAGAACAATAAGATTAGTTTTGAAAATGTTAATGTTAAGTATTAGCATTATTTCAAAAGGATAGTTTCCAAATTGCATACACATGTGTGTTTACCTATAATAAGAACAGAAAGGTTAGACAAAATCAAGCAATGAGCTGATACGGAGAAATTGGAACCTTGTGCACTGCAGGTGGGAGTGGAGAATAGTGCAGCCACTATGGAAAACAGTAAGGTGATTCCTCAAAAAATTAAAAATAGAACGATTCCCATCTGGGTACAGAACCCGAAGAATTCAAAGTGGGAACTAAAGCAAATATTTATTATGTAGCCATGTTCACAGTGGAATTATTCACAACAGCCCAAAGGTGAATGCAACCCAAGTGTCTGTCCAGTCAAATGGAGAAACAAATGTGGTAGATACATATAATGGAATATTATTCGGCCTCAAAAAGGAAGGAAATTCTGACACACATTACATGGATGAACCCAGAGGGCATTATGCTGGGTGAGATGAGCCAGTCACAAAGGACAAATACTGGGGGATTCCACTTACATGAGGTATATAGAGAGTAGTACGATTCAGAGATAGTAGAATGGTGGCTGCCAGGGGCTGGGGGGAGGAAAACATGGGGTGATTGTTCATCTGGAGATGGATGGTGGTGATGGCTGCACAATAGTGTGAATGGTAACTTTTATGTTACCTGTATTTCACCATGGATTTCAAACACAACAACAAAGTAATGAGCACAGGAGTATGAGTATAAGAGCCTGAGAGTCCATGTGGGGATGCTATTGAGGCAAAGGGACAAGGAGAAGATCACAAGAACAATTTTGGATAATCTATAAAATGCCCTCTCCACTCAACTGTGGAGAAACTAAAAGTCAAGATAAAGCTAGAGTAAGAAATAATCTTAAATTCTCAGAAGATTACAAGACAAGAAGTTATTTCTTGCACACCTTCATGTCTATCTCCGGCCAGCAGAGGCTGTTTGGTATCATCCTCATTCAGGGATACAGGCTGTGGTGGCAAGAGCCAGGGGACCCAGGGAACAACAGAAGGACTCTTCTTTCTGCCCGCATTTCACTGCCCCAAGCAACTGCCATGGCTATGAGTAACTTCAAGGGGTAGGGAGATGCAATTCTACCATGTAGCCAGAAGAGGAGCCAGAAATCTTAGCGAACCGCAGTTCTAATATAAGTTGTCAGATACTGGCCTGTAAATATGCTGAAGTACAATATTTATTTTCAGTCTTAAACAATACAATGCTATGTACACAAATCCTATACATAATGGTGTGCAAAAATTGTATGCTATCCACACAAATCAAGTAGAAAAACAGGTACTTTTAAGCACAGGGGCAAAAACAAACTGATTTACGGGGGCAAGACGCGTATCATTAAACCAAATACTGAGCTTGGAATGCAAGCTGCCAGAAGGAAGAATGTATGACAGAATGTATCTCCTGAAATAACTGTTATCTTCAAGAAATGAGCATAAGGCAGGCCAGCCTAACAGGACTCTGTTTAGTAGGATTCCCTATCACCATGAAGCAATAACATAAACAAGAGAATCTACATGACAAGAGAAGACAATAAGGGGAAAAAAAAAACAAAAAGAAAAAGTAGCATATGACAAATTCCTGGACAGATTAATGCAAAAAGACTACTTTCCACTTCAAGCTACCCAAGCCAGGAAAGTAATTCATAAAGTCAGGCAAGCAAGGAACAAACAACTTGCTAAGCCATTAGGTCAACTTTTAAAATGAGTGCAATGGCACCAATTTACTGCAGAAGTCCATTTAAACTCAGAATCCATACCTTTGATGAAATCTGATTGCTATAAATTCTCATTCCCACTTAGGCCCATATAAAAACATGTGCTTAACATTAAAACCAAACCAAAACAAAATGATTGGTTTTTAATCCAGAACTACTTACCTCAGAATTTGATAATGATTCTTTCACTCGGGGAGACTAAAAGAAATACAAAAAAGGCTTATTAACTCAAAACTTAGGTTACTTGTAGTCAGTTCCAAACTGCACAGAATGTTGAAATGCAAGTAAACTCCATGTCATTCTGATCCATAAGTTAAGTCACTGGTAACTCTAGTGAAAGTTTTCTGGAAAAAGAAAATATCATGATACTATTGTATTCTTTGTCTAGGTAACCTTTAATACATCAATGTCCTATGGGATTTTAAGAGTTTACAACTTGAGGTTTATAAGCAGACATAATGGGACTTCTCAGGCAGTAGGAGGTCACATTCTTCAAAGTACAATTCTTTCTACTAATCATGACCATATTTTTTTATTTAAATTCAATTAGCCAACATATAGTACATCATTAGTTCAGACGTAGAGTTCAATAATTCATCAAGTGTATAACACCCAGTGTAATCATGAACATATTATATATGTAATATCCCAGACCAAATGTAAGCCTTCAAGCTAATTATCCAACACATCTTCGAAGCAGAGTAATTCAGGTTATGGGCTTTAATGGAGAAAACTCTTGAGCCAAAACTGAAAAACCAGCTGTAATCTGCCATACGAACATCTAAGCTAAATTTATTTAGTAAATCATAACAGCAGTGATTCTGGATACAGGCAATTGGAGAATAAAAAAAAAAACAAAACACAAAACCCTTACCCGATCTCTAAATAAATATCAATTTATGGTCAATTCTACCAAGCATAAACTTAGACTACTTAAAAGGTCAGATTATCCAGCTTAGGTTTTCGTGAATTTTCATCATCACTTTATTAAGGAGAATCAGGGTTCAGGTGATAGCTAATATATCACAGCAAGTATATGGCCAAACCAAAAGCTTTTTTAAAAAACCTAATATTTGGAAATAATTTCAAACTTTTATAGAAAAGTTGTTAGAATGAGAATCATTAACCTTCTTTCCTTACCTGCTTTCCTATTTAAGATGTTCACTTTCTCTCTTTTTAAATATATCTATTTAACCAGTCATATTGTTCCTGTACCATTTGAGAATAAGTTGCATATATCTTAGCTGTTTACCACTGAACAGTCACTGTGTATTTCTTAAGAACAGGGATATTCTCTTACATAACCTCATACTACTAAAGTTATCAACTTCAGTAAATTTCACAATGTGAATTTTAATGATCTAGTCAAGGCATTTTCCAAGTTCTCCAGTATGCAGTAATTATTTTTCCCTTTGCAACTAACAGGCAATCTTGAAGAGGCACTTCAAGACTCTGTAAATATCCTGCTCATCAAAAATTTCCCCTATACTTAGCAACTGCTGATGATCCTTGTCTGACCTAATCTTTACTGACTGCTTTATCATGGCTATAAAATGATGATTTTCCCCTCCAATTCTCCTCCACATTTACCAGTCAGCACTGGCAATTTCCTGTAATGAAGAACTAGCCACCCCCCACTTATTTATCCACCTACTCATTATTGGCACGGACTCATGGATTTCTATTTTTATTTTTTTATTTTTTTAAAGATTTTATTTACTTATTTGAGAGAGAGAGAATGAAAGAGAGAGAGCATGAGAGTGGGGAGGGTCAGAGGGAGAAGGAGACTCCCCGCTGAGCAGGGAGCCCGATGCGGGACTCGATCCTGTGACTCCAGGATCATGACTCGAGCTGAAGGCAGTCGCTTAACCAACTGAGCCACCCAGGCGCCCTATGGATTTCTATTTTTAAAATGGTTTACAGGGGCGCCTGGGTGGCTCAGTTGTTACACGTCTGCCTTCGGCTCGGGTCATGATCCCAGCGTCCTGGGATTGAGCCCCGCATCGGGCTCCCTGCTCCGCGGGAAGCCTGCTTCTCCCTCTCCCACTCCCCCTGCTTGTGTTCCTCTCTCGCTGTGTCTCTCTCTGTCAAATAAATAAAATCTTTAAAATAAATAAATAAATAAAATAAAATAAAATAAAATGGTTTACAGTTTATTATTGCACTTAATGACCAAACTCTAATTTGGTCAGTAGGAGCTCATTCAACCTGGCCCTTGTGTTATCAAATTATGACTTTCTTTTTTAATAAAAGACTTTTCTTTTCGACAAAAGAGGATATTCCAGATTCACCTTGTATTTTCTCTGTGTAAGCCCCAGAATCAGCCATTTCTCCCAGGAGCCCTCATTCTTTTAGTAGAGAATGACATTAAAGACCAAGATCTGGGCATAAAGTATGCTCACTGTTACTGTTTTCCTGACTCTCTGCATACCTGGTAATCTTTGATTGGATGCCAAATGCTCGAGCTTTGTTCTGGAATACAGTAAAGTTACTTGGAAATGGTTTAATCCTTTTGGATCTTGCTTTATGAGTTGTTAGTTTGATCTGGAGCAGTGCTCAGTCTAGGGCCATATGCTCCCCACTACTTAGACCTTTCTGAACTCTACCCAATGCCTTGTGAATTACAGGCTTCTCCACTCTGGCTGGTGGAAAGAGGCACTGTTTCTGGCTCTCTGTGAATGCTGGGTGCTGTTATCCAGTCTCAAGTGGTTTTCTCACATGTACTTCTTGAAGAGTATTCTGCTGAACACTCAAAAAGGAAGCTCTGTAGACTTCTACGTTTCTCTCTCTGTATATAGCTCTCTCCTCCCTGGTACTACCTTCTCGATTTCATCTGCCTTGGTCTCCCTGGACTCTTAGCCCTATTTCCTCAACTCAGGAAAACACTCTTCAAGCTATAATGAAGGGAATAATCAATCAAACAAAACTGCTCCAGAACTGACACAAGCATTAGAATGAGCAGAGAAGGACATTAAAATAGTTATTATAACTATACTATAGTTATTACATCTCACATTATCCTCAAAAAGTAGAGACATGAAGGTATAAAAATGAACAAACTCAAACTTCTAAAATATTTAATGTCTGTGATATAAAATAGATTGAATGGGATTAGTAGCAATTGGGCATTGCAGAAGAAAAGATGAATGAACTTGAAAGCCAGCAACAGAAACTGCAAAATGAGACTGAGTAAAAAGAGAATTTTTAAAAAATGAAAAGAAAATCAGTGAGCTGGCAATTTTAAGCAGCCTACTATACATGTACTGGAGTCTCCAAGGTGATGAAGGGCAGAAAAAAGTATTTGAAAATACAGTAACTGAAAAATTTCCAAACTTGATAAAAACCTATAAACCCACAGATGCAAGCTCAATAAACCCCAAGCACAAGAAACATGAAAACTAACAAGCAAACAAACAAACAAACCCAGGCATATCATAATCAAATTGCTCAACACCATTCAAAAAGAAAAAAAATCTTAAAAGCAGCCAGAGTAAAAAGACATATAACTTATAAAAGAACAAGGCAAGGATACCAGCAGATTTCTCAACAGAAACAATACAAACAAGAATTACAGTGAAACAACATCTTTAAAATACTGAAAGAAAAAGCCTATCAATCTAAAAGTCTATACCTAGCAAACAGACCTTTTCAAAACAAAAGTGAAATAGAGACATTTTCAGACAAAAAAACCTCAAAGAAATCATCACCAGCAGATCTACAGCACAAAAATGTTAAGGGAAGTTCTTCAGGAGAAAGAAAATGATGTAAAGATGGAAATTTGGATCTACATAGAGTCTTTATTATGAACATGTGCTGAATTTTGTCAAAGTTTTTTTCAGAACATATGAAAATAAGAATATGATTTGTCTTCTCATTAGGCCTATTAGATTTTGTCAAAGTTTTTTCATCTATCTTTAGGCCTATTAATATTATAAGATTTCCTAATACTGAACCATCCTTGCAGCCCACCCTTGATCCACACTTGCAGCCCACACATGATCATGGTATTTTCAATGTAATTCAATTTAGTTTTAAAAGATTTTCCTTTTACTAAAGAATTCATGTCTTCGAAAATGGTTATAACAAGAGAGGGGTGCCTGGGTGGCTCAGTTGTTACGCGTCTGCCTTCAGCTCAGGTCATGATCCCAGGGTCCTGGGATCGAGCCCCGCATCGGGCTCCCTGCTCGCCGGGAAGCCTGCTTCTCCGTCTCCCACTCCCCCTGCTTGTGTTCCCTCTCTCGCTGTGTCTCTCTCTGTCAAATGAAGAAATAAAATCTTGAAAAAAAAAAAAAAATAACAAGAGAAATACAAAAAGTTACTTATTCTGAGAACAAATTCTATAATTTTCTATGCTATTTACATATCAGTGTCTTAGGTTATAAAAAAGCTACTATAAGTATTTCAGAACTACAAAATTTTTTTTTTTAAGTTTTTTTTTTCTTAAAGATTTTATTTATTTATTTGACAGAGAGAGACACAGCGAGAGAGGGAACATAAGCAGGGGGAGTGGGAGAGGAAGAAGTAGGCTCCCCACCAAGCAGGAAGCCCGATGCGGGGCTTGATCCCAGGACCCTGGGATCATGACCTGAGCCAAAGGCAGACACTTAACGACTGAGCCACCCAGGCGCCCCTAAAGATTTTTTATTTATTTATTTGAGAGAGAGAGAGGGAGGGATAGCAAGAGAAAGCACAAGCGGGGAGGAGAGGGAGAAGCAGGCTCCCTGTGAGCAGGGAGCCCGATGCAGGGCTCGATCCCAGGACCCTGGGATCATGACCCGAGCTGAAGGCAGACGCTTAACGACTGAGCCACCCAGGCACCCCCAGAAATACAAAATTTTAAATAAATTTCTCTTGCAGATAGCTAGGGGGTAATAATCAGACATTGAAACACTATAATTTGTTGGTCAGAGGAAAAATTCCTATGAAAATCTCTTTCATAGAAAGCTAGAACTACAAGATTCATGTACCTCTGGCTTCCTCTGATCACTTTAATGTAACATTACAAAACAATACCAATTTAAGGAGGAATCAAATGAAAAAGCAAGGAGAAAAGAAACCCGTCTTACATTTTAATAAAGTCACAATCGTATATAAACAGATGTTTATATTTGTTATTTTTTTAATAACTTTCCAAGTTTAGAATGTAATAAATTTTTGCCAATTTTCATTGGCAAGGTCTTTAAAAAGTAAAGCTTTACTTTTAGCTCTGCAAAAAAACTAGACTCAAAGACTTCATCTGACAAGATCAACAAATATTCAGTGTTGATCAGCAAAGTCGTAAGTGCTATGGCAGAGCAGATCTTACAAGCAGGCAGAGACATACCACCTACCCACCACTAATACCACAAAAGGTATGTGTCAGTCCACTTTTCCATGTAGGATTAAATGGGCTCCTACTGTTAATAACTTGTTCAAGGAAATTCTGTCACTAACACTTGTATTTTTTATATTTTAGCTGGTTAAGTTGAATAGAACCAGAGAATATAGTATTATCTCAGAGGCTTCAGACAAAAAGATAGCGCTCTATCTTAAGCAAAGAGTTTAGCAAGACTTACCCTGAGTTGTGAAATTGCTGCTTTCCCTTCCTCACTTTCTTCATCAAATTCATCATCACTCCACTCCCAGCCACCATCTTCTGTCTTATGAAGGCGGCCACTGGAACCTGGTACTCTCCGAACCTGCACATTAGAAAGAGAGATGTGGATTATGGTAGGGTTTGACATTTACTATATATACTATATATATCTTGCACCCCTCACTTGCTCTCTGTGCTCACTACCTGTCTTTACTCCAATCACTGACTTTCCCTATACTTCTATGCTCTAGGGCCCAACACCATCCAAATCCTTCCTATGTGAAGTCACAGGCCAAATCATATTAATTGTCTCCCAGCTGTGTAAATCTCTTCTCACCACATTCATGTGTATTAGGTACTCCTCAGGATCACCTTCTAGAGGAAGACTCTTCCTGAGCCTTCTGATCTGCTTCATCTCCCTCTATGACCTGCCACATGACTTCTTCTTTCTCAGTTTAAGCACTTCCTCCTTATTAGCATGGCACACTAATTAAAGCCATGCATTTCTCAACTTTCTTGATTCCATCCCCACACTTCACTTACAGTTTGTCTGGCGTAAAAAAAAAAAAAAAAGTCTGGGTTAGTAGAAATCATTTTCTTTCATAAAGCTGTACACAACGGCTTTGCTGTGACCTGGCTTACAGGGAAGCTACTGATGTCATTACGATTTCCAATCCTGTCCATGATCTTTCCCCCTTCTTGGAAGCTATAGGATCTTCTTTTTGCCTCCAGTATTCTAGCGATGTGGCTTAGTGCTGATCTATTTCCATTTATTCTGCTACGTACCTGGGCTTTTTCAATCTGGAAATTCGTGACTATCTGTTTGGAAATTTTTCTTGAATTATTTCTTCAGTGATTCTCTTTCTTCTATTTTTCTCCATTCTGCTTTTCTGGAACTCTTTACTCAAGGATTGAACCTTCTCAAATGATCCTCTAATGCTGTTGTGTCTTTTTTCTCCTGTTATCTATCTCCTGGCCTTCTGGGTTCTATTTTCTGGGAAATTTTCTCAGCTTTACCATACAACTTGTATATTAACTATTTTCATTTCTTCTATAATGTTTTCCATTTCCAAGAGCTTTTTGTTCATGGTGGTGTGTCTAAATGCTCCTTTTTTTAAGTAACAGCTTTATTAATATATAATTCATATACCATATAATTGACCCATTTAAGATATACAATTCAATTATTTTTAGTATATTCCAAGTTGTGAAACCATCTCCATAATTAAATCTAGATCACATTCATCACTCCTCCACATGGCAAAAAAACACCCCAGACCCATTAGTAGTCATTGCCCATTTCTGTATAATCCCAGTCCTGGGCAACCTCAAATCTACTTTCTGTCTCTACAACGTTTGCCTATTCTGGACATTTCACATAAACAGAATCATATAATATGTGATCTTTTGTAACCAGCTTCCACAATTAGCATAATGTTTTAAAGGTTCATCCACATTATAACATGTATCAGTACTTCATTTCTTTTTATTGCTGAATAATATTCTATCTTACGGACACATGACATTTTATATATCCGTTCACCCATAGATGGATAATCAGGCTGTTTCCACTTTTTAGTTATTATGAATAATGCTGCTGGGAACATTCATGTACATAGCTTTGTGTGTACATGTGCTCAATTCTCCTAGTATGCCTAGGAGTGGAATTGCTGGGTCATAAGGCAGCTTTGTTTAGTCTTTTCAGAAACTGCCAAACTACTTTCTAAAGTGGCTGCACCATTTCACATTTTCATCATTAGTGTGTGAAGGTTCCAATTTCCCTAAATCTTTATCACACTTGCTACTTTTTTATTACAGTCATCCTAATGGGTCTTCATTGTTTTCTGTGTAAAGAAAGGGCCAAACTTCACAACTCACTCTGGTAGCTACAAACAGTGATTTAACAGAGTCTAGAATTAATCAATTGTGTAACATACCTTTTCATTCTAGTAGATAGCACACCTAGACATACTGTAGACTAATAATATTTACTGAATGAATATATCAAAGAATACTAAAGAAAGGGTTGGAAAAAAATGAGTAATACTTACAACCATTAACAAAGCATTACTTAACCTATACTTTCAAAATGCAGAAGTAAATATAATCAATTTCCTAGGAAACCAGAGTAAAATCTCCATTTACCTTCTTAGCTCTTTCAGAAATAGTTGGTGCTCTCTGCAGTATTTTTTCTTGAAGAAATTCTTTATTCTGGAGAGGAAAAATAAGTTTTCTTCTTACAAGTATTTACTGAACCAAAGAAACTGACAGAAATATTCACTACAATTAAAATGTGATATAGTAACTGTTTTATAAAGAAGTTTGAGGAAAGCTTTTTTTTTTTTTTTAATTCTAAAGCTCCTTTAGTACATTACTACCACAGTTTCACAAATTGAGACAAAGCTTTAGTGTACTGTACGAACCATTATCTATGAGAAGTTTGCTTTACCATATATCCTTTGGGATCATGGTCCCACATTTCCAACTATAGTAACATCCCACTTATCTGTTCTCTTTGGGAAATGAGATGTTTACTAACTCAGTAGTAAACCCTGAAATGAGAGTTGAGTATTTTCACAGATTATATTACTAATGGCAAAATCTAATATTCATTGTTCCTGTTATAAATTTTAACCTGATACTTAATTTATATGAAAAATACATTTACTAATTCTAAAGCATGTGTCTTAATTACCAAAGGTTGTACAGATAATGCCCCCAGCAATTATTTGATCAACCATCACTTTTCCAAACATTATCATCTTAAGATAAAGCAACTTCTGAGCAGTAAATATAATTTAGGCAACTGAGGAGGATCACATGAACACATAAAATCAAAAGTAAGAATTTCCTACCTTTGCTTTTTGGAAAAATTTGTGCCTTAACAGTTCTGCTGCTGTTGGTCTAAAACCAGAAAAGAACGTTTTAATAGTTAATTCAAGTGTAATTGTGGGTTTCCATCTTCAAAAATGAGAAAAGGATTTCTTGAGCAGCAAGATAAAATCTCAGTGTTCTCCACTTTCCTTAATGGGCTAAAAAGCAAAAAGCAGGATAAACTAACTCGGTACAAGACACTGAGTAGAGAAGTAAACTCAAATAGAAATGTCCTGATAATAATTATTATAGGTCCTTTGCAAAATTCATTAGTGAAATGTTTCTTTTAGAATTAGGACTTCTTAGTGGCTTCCAATATATCTGCTATTATTGTCCTAAGAATATCATTTCCCAAGAAGAGTAGACAGGATCTACTTTAACAAGGCATAAAAATACATTTAACATCACAAACAGGAAATGGACCAAATCAAGTCCTGTGCCTCTTGACATACGCCTGCCTGCCAGCCTTCAACTTAGAAAACTACATATTCTTAAAAATAGATCTAACAATTTCCTTTAAAAACCCTAAGATTCTAAAAGTAATGTATACATTCCCCAAATTGAATCTACACTCAGTTTTTAACTCAACTGTACAGTCTTTGTTTGAATAAAGGCATCATCATTGTGAATCATACAAACTTTTAAATAGCATGAGAATAAAGAAACCATACTACACTTAAAAGACTGGACCTGATTACACCACACACCTACCATGTAACCCTAAGCAAATCTCTTCTCTAAGGTTCTGTATTACCTGGTCAAACCCCTAAAGGCAGTGGTTCTTAAACATTACTGTGCATTATAACAGCGGGACTTTCAAAACAAATCCCGATGCCCAGGCTGTACCCCATACCAATTAAAGCAGAATCTGTGGGGGCAAACCCACATCAGTAGTTTTTAAAACTCCCCAGCTGATTCACGCTTGAGAACCAGGGCCTCAGAGGATTACTGTACAGATTAAGAGAAGAGAGGTAAAAGTGCTATGCAAACTGAAAAGTAGACATCCTTCCTATTTTCTCATTCAGTCAAGATTTCACTATGTTCAACAGTTTGCACAACATTGCTTCTTATGATTCATCCTTTTCTTCTGGGTTCATTTCCTTCTTTCTAGAGTACAATTTCTAGGAGTTCTTTAAGTGATAAAAGTGACTGGAAACTCAATTTTTGTCTGAAAAAAATCTTAACTTCATGCTTATTCTTGAATAATAGTTTGACTAGATCAGGAATTCTGCGTTAATAGTTATTTTCTCTCAGCACTGTTCCAGTATATTCTGGCCTCAACTGTTATTATTAGGGAAGTGGCTGTCAGTCTACCTGCTATTCCTCAGTAGGTAATCTGCCCCCTTAGTCACATTTCACAGATTCTCTTTGCCTTTGAATCCAGCAGTTTCGCGATCTGTGTACAAATGGGGAAAGGGAAATACTACTTGGAATTGGGGGTTGGGGGGATGGTTCTTTAATCTGAGGATATAGGTATTTCATCAATTCCAGAAAATTCTCAGCCATTATTTCTTTGAATATTGCTTCTCCCATTCTCTCTAATCTCTCATGGAAAATCTATATATACATACACATGTATATGTGTATGTACACATGCATGTGCACACACACACACACACTGAACCTTCCCATTCTAACCCCCAAATATTCATCTTCCTTTTATATTTCCATTTTTAAAAATCTTTCTGTGCTGCATTCTGAGCAATTTCCTCAGTATAGTGTACCATGATTAAGTAAGAGCAGAAAGTCCATAGTCAAATTGTATGGGTTGGAATTCTAGCTCCAACATTTATTAACTGTGTGACTTTGGGCAATGTTACTTAACCACTCTGTGATTCAGTTTCTTCATTTGTAAAACAGAGAAAATAATAGCACCATCCTCATACAATTACTGTAAAAATTAAATGAGATGATACATGTTGTGTTTACAAAAGTACCCGGTAACTTGATTAGTAGTCAATAAATTATTATCTCTTTCTTGTTTTATTGGCTGTTCTGTTTAACCAATCACTGAAGTTCTGTTTCCTTTTTAACTTAGAAATGTTCTAAACAAAGTATAATTTTGGTTTACAAACTGGAAATAAGATATTCTACAGCTTCTTTTTCTTTTGAAATAATTTTAGGCTTACAGAAGAGATGCAAAGATAGTACAGAGTTCCCACATACCTGTCACCAGCTTCCCCCAATGTTAACATTTTACATAACCATGGTATAATTATCAAGAAATTAACTAAAAATATTAACATTGCTACAGACTTTAAAATATTAACATTGGTACATTATGAACTATAGACTTTATTCAGGCTTCCCCAGTTTTTGCATTAACATCCTTTCTCTGCTCCAGGATCTAATCCAGGAAACCATGTTGCTTTTAGTCTTCATGTCTCCTTAATCTCCTCCAATCTGTACCACTTTCTCAGTCATCCCTTTCCTCACTCTTGAAGAGTGCTGGTCAGGGAGTTTATAGCATATTCCTCAATTTGGCTTTGTCTGATGTTTTCTCATTACAGACTGAAGTTAAAGACTTGGGGGTAGGAATACCTCAGAAGTAATATGCCCTTCACCTTGTATCATATCCGGGAGTATGTAATAATAAGTATGTCTTATTATTGCTAATGTTAACCTGGATCACTTGTGAAGGAGGTGTCCACCAGGTTTCTCCACTCTAAAGCTGCAAAATAGCAACATCATTTAATTCCTTTTTCATATTCTATTTATCAGAAGCAAGACACTAAGTCTAGCCTATACTCAAGGGAATCTGTTAAGTTTTAAATTTTAGTTACTGTATTTTTCATTTCTAGCAGTTCCATTTGTTTTGTTTTCTTAGTCATAGTCATATTCTCTTCTTATGGTTTTGATTTCCTCCATTAGGATTTTAATTATTTTAAATATATTTATTTTATAGTCCTTTCAGGAGTCTTTGCATTATCCAAAGTTCTCGGAGCACTAATCCTTCTGCTTGCTGTGTCTGCAAGTAGTCCCTATCTTTTTTTTTCTTTTTTT